>NC_045476.1:164846903-165146903 GCF_009650955.1 Corvus moneduloides
GGCTTTGGAACAGCACTTCCATCCACACATTGGGAAGAACAGCTGAATCGTCTCCCAAACCAGCCCACGGGGTTGGACCACAGACTCCAGAGCTGCCTTCCAATCTCATGTGTAATTCCCGATCTGGATCCATAGTGGGAGGCCACTCCTTTTATTTCTGCTTTACCCAAAACACCTCTCATTAGGCCTCAGTTGCTGTCACATCCAGCTAGAGATCTTTCCAAACATGAGCCAGAGTTTCCATTCTCTCTTGGACACCTGTGCTGCGTCCAAGTCCTTCCCAGTTTGTTTGCAAAGGGGATGGTGGGGTTGCCACAGGGAGCAGGGATTTGTAAATCCATTACCACGGCCTGGTGACACAGCCCTGCCCTTGAGGGCCTGTCACATTGACACAGCCTTGAAGTCAAAGATAATCTCCTTATATAACCATGGGAATTCTCCTTGGAGTGAAGGAAGTCATCCAGATTGGTTTTTAAAAACAGTTTTGAAAAGAACTAAAAGAACTTCCTGGGTTTTATGAGTGCACGTTTCTGCTTCCTGGTCTAGGCACACGCACAGCTCTGCTTGCAAACTGGGATGCTCACTCTGGGTACAACTATCCAGGGTTTGGTTTTTTTCCAGGAAAGTAAGGTGGCACTGCATGGACAGGCTGGGAGAGCTGGAGGTGTTCACCTAGAAGGCTCCAGGGAGAGCTTAGAGCTCCTTCCAGTGCCTAACGGGGCTTCAAGAGAGCTGGAGAGGGATTTTGGACAAAGGATGGAGTGCCAAGACACAGGGAATGGCTTCCCACTGCCAGAGGGAAGGTTGAGATGGGATATTGGGAAGGATTTCTTCCCTGTGTGGGTGGCACAGGTTTCCCAGAGAAGCTGTGGCTGCTCCATCCCTGGAAGTGTCCAAGGCCAGGTTGGACAGGGCAGGAACAACTTGGTCTAGTGGAAGATGTCCCAGCCCCAGGGAATTAGAGGGATGCACTTCCAGAGGAAACAACGCAAGCGCTGGTGAAATTCAGACTTCACATTTTCATCAGCAGCAGCAGCAAAGGGCTTTTTTATGCAGGGACATAAAAGAAAACCTGCCAATCCCAGCAGGAAATCACAACTGCCTTGGCCTCTTGGAACACTTCCTCCAAGGAAGAATTAGCAAACACAATGGACTGATTCTACTCTGCAAGGATTGGAAGCACAACACAGATCCCTATTTTTCAGAAGCATCAGGGAAACGTTCTGGCAGGGCTGTTTGCTGATTCCCAGATTCCTGTGCTATATCCTGCAGTCACCAAGCTGGATTTTACCTGGAGGGATTTCAAGAGGGAATTCACCTGCCTTTGCCTCTGGAGACAGGGAGAAAACAAAATATATTCAGAGAAATATTGTAGGGAGCTTAGCTCTGTTCACAGGGAGGTTGTGTTTATCCAGAGTCCTGCCTGATTCCTACTGCTCCCAAGGGAATCTGTTTAGACAGCTCCAGGCCCATGGGAAAGGCTCCCAGACTGGGAGCTGAAGCAACAAACCAGAGCCAGGTTGTTCTACAAAAATTCATGTCTGAGCTGAGCTAGGAGGAAAACCCAGACCATTTTATTAATTCACATTGACAAAAAATGGCAACTCATCCCACCTCCATACAAGTATCAGGAAGGGGTGGGATGAGTGTCTGCTCCAAAGCCAGTCTCCACTGACCAAGCAAAGTCCCTCCTGACTTCCTCAGACAGCTTTTGGACAAGTTATCCATCTCTCCCTGAAGTTCTCCTTGCCTTTTGTCTCAAACATGAACCGTTGTCATCTCCCAGTGTTTCAAAGAGGATCTAGAAACGACTGAGCCAAACTGTTCCAAAGATTCACCGTGACAGGACAAGAGGCAAACCCAAGGGGTTGGGAGAGCTTGGGAGGAAAAAAAGGGAGAAAAAGGCTCATTCCTAAACAAATGCAGGGAAACCTTCAGGGAGAGCCTCAAACAGACCCCAGGAGTGAGTAGGATCAGAAAAAACAGATGGACCTGGAAGTCAACTTCATGAGGAGGGAATTAAATTTCAGCAAAAATGAACCAAAAAAGTCCTTCTGTGGCTATTGGGGGGGAAAAAATAGTCAAGAGACATTTCCAGAAGCAGGAAGTTGAGGACAGCTTCACACCAGGTGGAACAGAGCTAATATATTAATTAATATATTAATTTTTATATCAGAAAAGATACAAACCGCAGAGAGGTTCAGGTTGATGTTTAACCACCCTGTGCTTGGAGAGCTTGGCTTCACACCAGGGAGCATCTCCAAAGCCTCACCCACACAGATTTTCTGCCTTTCAGACCAGATCTCTCCCCAGAGCTGTGATCCCTGTAGGGAACAGCCAGAATGCGGGAAACACGCTGCCAAACTGGCCAGAGATCAAAGGGGTGAGGCATCCGTGGCCAATGAAGGGAGGGGAGAAACAGCTCCTCCGCACGCGGCTCCTCAAAGCGATGACAGCTACGGAGCCGCTCCAGTTCACGGAGAGGTGGCTGCAATCAGCTGTGCCTGATGATTTTTGGAGGGTGTGGACCTCAAAAAACACCCTTGGTTCAAGAGAGTCATAAATGGGAGGGTTGAAGGGCACAGTGAACAATTTACCTGCTTACTCTGAAAGAAATCATGGGACAGTATTTGGACTTCCTGGTTTTCTCCCAGATGGCACCTCTTGGGTCAGCCCACTTGACTCCAGGATCTGTGACTTTGGCAGAGCTGGAGAAATCCCCAACAAGGAGCTTTCAGAGTTTCATGGAACCATGGAATGGTTTGGGTTGAAAGGGACCTTCAAGATTTTCCAGTTCCCTACCCTGTCATGGGCAGGGACTCCTTCCACTATCCCAGATTGCTCCAAACCCCATCCTACCTGGCCTTGGACACTTCCAGGGATGGGGCAGCCACAGCTTCCCTGGGAAACCTGTGCCAGAGCTTCATCACCCTCCCAGGGAAGAATTTTTTCCTAGCATATGTTCCTTGTAGAATGCCTGGAAATAAGGGTGTTTGTGTTCCAAAGATCCCAGTGGCTGCATCATGATTTACAGGGAGCTCAGGTTGGAAAAGCAACCTCAGAATGTTCCTAATCCAAGCTCCTGATCCAAGCTCCCAATTTTGAGGTCAGCCCAAGGTTTCTCAGGACTTCATCCATCTAGGCCATGAAAGCTTCCCAAGGATGGGAATTGTACCACCTCTCTTGGAAACCACATGTGCCACATGGGAAGACTTTATATCACATTTGGATTGATTATTCCAAATATCAGGAGCAGGGTGGTAATTGGAGGAGGATATTCTTGCTGGACCTTGGAAAGGGGATTACAGGAAAATGCGGCACCAGAGCAGGATGGACCAAAATGTAGGAGCCCAGAGCAACACACAAGGAATTGCAGATGATGCTCTGGAGGATTAAAGAAAGGGGAAAAGTCATTTCACTGATCTCCAAATTCAGGGAACAGCCATTACTCAGTATTCCCAGTAAAGATAGATTTGTACAAGGGGAGCTGATGGAAGAAATGCTGATGGAAGGTCACTTCCAGTGAGGGACAATGGGAAATGTCTCATCCATCTGTGTGAGACTCACCCCAAAACCCAACTCTGTATAAACAATACTGAAAGATGGAGTTTGGGAATAACAAAAGGAAAACTAAATGTGATTACAACTGTTTTAACGCAAGATTCTTTTTATTCTGCTCAAAAGGGTACAGAGAACACAAGATTTTGAGCTCCTTGGATCAGATCATTGGCATGGGAAGTTCAGTCTCCTGCCTCATATTTTAGGCACAGAAATGTCTCCTTAATTTTTTGGGTACAGAGAAGGAGGTCTAGGAAGAACAGCAGAAAATGATGGGGTGGAGAGGACCTGCTCTAAGGAGGTAGGGAAGACTCTTCTCAAGGTTTTTTGCCTTAAATATACTTCACACATTTGAATTTTTTACTTCAAACCCAACCAGACCAGCACAGCAAAGAAACTCCACAATTAATTTTGTGGGAGTTGTTGAAAAATCAATTGAAAAATTTGAGTCGGGCCTTCCTGAGTTTTGCTTCTCTCTTGGTTGTGGGAAAAGTGTGGATACTAAAAAAAACCTCAATTTTTGGGAGCTGTTGAGGGGTTTTTTTGAGGCATCCACATGGAAAGCTGGGCTGGTGGGGGGTTATTTTCTTCATGGAATTTTCAGAATCGCCCCCTCACAGTCTAGTCCAGAAAAAGGCACAGAGGGAACTTGCGAGGATCCAAGATGGCTCAGCTCTGATCCCCAAATTTTCTGCACCATCGAAGTTGCACAGGTCAGAGTAACAGCAGCTGACAGGATGTGTCATCCCGATGCCATCCACGTCGGAGGGGATGCAGGTGGAGGAGCACATCTTGGTGACAGTTGAGACTTCTGTGACGGGATAAACTACAGCAAAGAAAAAAGCAGGAACAGTTAGGACTGGGAAAAACAGAGGAGAGCATCACCATTCTCTTTTGTCTTCTGATGACCAGGAGTTGGTGTCATAGAATCATAAATTGTTTGGGTTGGAAAGCACCTTCAAGATCATCCCATTCCAACCCCCTGCCATGGGCAGGGACACCTTCCACTATCCCAGATTGCTCCAAACCCTGTTCAACCTGGCCTTGGACACTTCCAGGGATGTAACAGCCACAGCTTCCCTGGGCAACCTGTGCCAGGGCCTCACCCTCCTGGCAGGGAGGAATTTCTTCCTAATATCCAATCTAAACTTACCCTCATTAGGTTTAAAGCCATTCCTTGTTTTCCTATCACCACAAGACCTTGTAAAAAATTTAAATCTTATTTCTCAGCATTAGCCAGGAGCTTGCATTCACCAAATATTCCTTCACACAAACACTGCTTTCCACAACAGCAGGAGAGCTGGAGATCCCATGGGAGATCTCTTTTTTAAGTGGAAAGAGGAACTGGTCTCCACACCAGCACTGTCGAAACACTGATTCCTGTCAAAAGTATGGATAAAGAAGGAATTGTCCTTACCATCCTCCAGGGAATACATCGTAGTCTTGCACATGAGCTCACCCTCTGTGCAGTTCTCAATTGTCTGGCATTTGTCAACTGGGGTCAAATCCCTGCAGGTGTAACACCGCAAGAAGTGTCCTGTGAAGAGGGAAAACAGGAGGATGGAAAACATGAGGATGGCCTCAGTGTGGATTCTGTCTGTGCCCCTCCAGGTATCTCTCGGGAGGAATTTTCCAAAATAGTCATGCTGAGAACGGGAATGGAATAATAGAATGTGTTTGGACCGATGGGAATGAGAAACACAAAGGTCTGGTGGTCAAAGCACAGCTTCAGGTCGGGTTCAGACCCCTTGTGATGAGTCAAACAAGACAGAGCCACACACATAGGAGACCCCGTGACACAGGAAAGATCTTGGGCTGATCTATATCTCTGTTTTCTGGATCTACATCTTTCCTTAACTTCAGTAGAGCATCAGAAAGAGATCCCAGACTCCCAAACTCCCAGAATCACAGAATGGAGGAGGTTGGAAGGTTGGAAGGGGCGTCTGGAGCTCCACCAGTCCAATCCCTCCTCTCAAGAAGGACCAGCTAAAGCCTCTTGTCCAGGACTGTCTCCAGATGGGGTTTTAATATCTCCAAGAATGGAGATTCCGCAACTTCCCTGGGAAGCCTCTGCCAGTGCTCAGTCAACCTCACAGTCATAAAGTGTTTCCCGATGTTTCCAGTGTTTCAGTTTGTGTCTTTTGCCTGGTCCTGGCACTGGGAATCACTGAAAGGAGCCTGGCTCCGTCCTCTTTGCTCTCTCCCTTCAGGAATTTATAAGATTACTAATTTGAGCCTTCACTTCTCCAGCCTGAGCAGTCCCAGCTTTTCCATCCAGCCCATCCCTCAACTGCTTGTCCATGAGGATCTTGGAACAGGTTTCCCAAAGAGGTTCTGGACCCGCCCCCATCCCTGAAAGTGTCCAAGGCCAGGTTGGATGAGGCTTGGAGCAACCTGGAAGGTTGTGGAAGGTGTCCCTGCCCATGGCAGGGGGTGGAACTGGATGATTTGTATGTCCCTTCCAACCCAAATCGTTCCCTGATTCCATGATCTTATAGGAGAGACCATCAAAGTCCTTCCTGAAGTCCAGGTAGAAGATATCCACAGCTCATCCCTTGTCTAGCAGGTCAGTCACTTTATCATAGAAATTTGTCAGCTTGGTCAGGTTTGTCCCCTTGGTGAAGGATCTGGATACACACACAAAAGTCAGACTCGGATGTGAGTTGCAGCAGGGAGAATTTCCTCTGGTGCTGTCCACTCTGCCAGCTCTTCCCAAAGGCTGGGAGGGTGTCCCAGACAGAAGGAATTTGTCTCCATCAAATTCACTGAGCCACGAGAACAAACTGAGCACAACCCTTCCCCTCGTGCTGAGATTCTGGGTTTGTGAGAAGAATGTGTGAGGGGTTATTTTAAATCATGGAATGGTTTGGGTTGGAAGGGACATTAAAATCTTCTAGTTCCACTCCCTGCCATGGGCAGGGACACCTTCCACTTAGACCAGGTTGCTCCAAACCCTGTTGAACCTGGCCTTGGACACTTCCAAGGATGGGGCAGCCACAGCTTCTCTGGGAAACCTGTGCCAGGGCCTCCCCACCCTCAAAGAGAATTAAACTTGACAGCAGCACCATGAATGGATTGCATGGGGACATGTTCTGCTCTAGGCAGAGACCACAGAAACAAAATTTGATACTCAAGACTCCAAATCCATCCTGATCCAGCTCCTCCTGCCTTGTCCCTCACCAGTTCAGAGATGTCCCTCATCCCTGTTAAGCTGTAAAGCCCTCGAGAGCTGCAGGTGCCTCTCAGCTCCTACAACCACAGAATAACCACAGCCCAAATCTTTCAGTGCCTAAAGTCTTCTGAGATGGAGAAACTTTGGAGAAAACCACTGAAGAGCCCAGATTGTTGTGACACAGAGCACTCCAAGCTATCAAATCAAAACAGTATCCGGTGCTTCCTATCACCAAAAAAAAGCCATTTTTCAACAAGTTTTTCTGGGCGTTTTGCTCTCTGAAGGTTTTTCTGAGGAACCCAACACTTGATCTGGGTCCTCTACTCTGGGTCCCCTCTCCCACCCCCAGCAGACCCCTCAAAGTGTGTGTTATAAACACAGCGATGTATTTTGGTGTCATCACACCCCAGCAGCCCCTCTTTGGTCTGGGAAGCCCTTGTCACCCTGTCTGTGTGACATTCCAGCTGAAATTCCTTTAAACCCCACTGAAAGGGAGAAATGATTCAGCTCCTCCCAGCAAAGCTCCAACGGGATGTCAACAGGCTCAGGCAAACAAGTCACCCTATGAAAATAGACACCATCCTAATTAATGAGCCAAAAAAAGCCCTTTTTTAAACAAACACAGCAATTTTCCTGCTTTTATTCAAAGTAAACTTTATTATCTTGCTTGCGCATTGTGACCTGATGCTTTGTTTGCATTAATCCCACATCTGACTGTTATGAAATTCACCTTTAGGAGGAAGCATCGTTTTTAGTCTCACATTTCATGATGCTGGACAAATTCAACCCACAGGATTTGTGATCCTCTATGAGAAGAAAACCAAACAAGCCACCACCTCTTCCTCCCCTGCAGAATCTGCTCGGCAAGGAGGGAGGAAGGAAAATGTCCTTGCATAAGAAGGAAAGAAAGAGGAATTAAAAAATCATAACATAATTCCATAGACAGGCACAGTCTGGATCTGCAAATATCCCAATGAACAGTCACAGGTCCTGGACTGATCCTGCCCAGGAATTACCTTGGACATCCAGGAGAACACCACCAAAACTTGGGATCATCACTTTTTGTCCAAGAAATTGGTGTGGTAGAAACAAGGGACAGAAAGGATGGAGGAAAGATCATGGAATCATGGAATGGAATCACAGAACGGTTTGAAAGGGACCTTCATGATCACAGAATTCCACCCCCTGTCATGGGCAGCAACAGCTTTCACTGGACCAAGTTGCTCCAAGCCCTGTCCAGCCTGGCCTTGGACACTTCCAGGGATGGGCATCCACAACTTTTTGGGATAACCTGTTCCAGTGCCTCACTTTGGATGATCTTTAAGGTCCCTTCCAACCCAAACCATTCCATGATTCCGTGATAAACATCAACCCTGCAGTACCTGGGCCACCAGCAATGTCCCAACCCCTCTTTCCCACTTCTAATGGCTAAAACTGGATAAATCACACATGTAACATTTTTGGAGAGATCCCACACATGCTGCATGGAACTGACTTCCGGGGCTAAGTATCAAAAAAGGTACAGAAAGTTAAAAACAACATTAAAAGAAAAAAGACAGTGAGATTGAGCAGGAACATGGAAAAAGTGAGAGTGGGAATTTGCATTGAAGGAACGACATGGTTTAATCACACTCTGCCTTGTGACACTTCCTAAAGAGCCTGACCTGACAATCCCAATGACAACATCACCATCCCGAATATATGAAAGTATTCCAAAGACAGACTTTTTTTCGGAAAACTGCCTAAAGTGGGAGATGTGGCTTTCAGAGGGAACAGGGCACATCCTATCCCATCACGCTGTATCTACTGAAGGAGTCTGGATAAAACCAAGTGGGAACTCACCCAAATCTATGCAAGTGACAGCAGCCAACAGAAGAAACAGAAACACCTTCATCTTGCACAGCTCTTCTTGTCTGGTCACTGGGTTGTCGGCACTCTTCACCAATGTCACACGTCCTGGTGGCTTGGCATACACCAAGATCCGTCCCCAGATCCAAATCTACTGGAAAAACGAGTCTCACTGAGCTATAAATGAATTGAAGGAGCTCCAAAGCAGGCCCCACCTCTCGCCACTCCGTCATCTCTTTTCATGTTCCTTGGAGAAGAAAATTTGGCTTATCAGGGTGGACAATGGCTGGGATTAATCCAGGTGTTTTGTGTCCAAGCAGGATGCAGAAGGCCTTGGAAGGTCTTGTCTTGCAGCTTGGGGATATTTCCTCTCCCTTTTGGAGTGGTCTCAAGAAATCCCGGGGAAAAGAGCGTTGGTTGCGTGAATGTCAAGGAATTGAACCTCATGGATTTTTCTCCTCTGTGTTTTTACCTTCAGTGGGGTCCAGAGTTTATCAGGAGGACGAGAATCGTGGAATGGTTTGGATTGGAAGGGATCATCTCATTCCAAACCCTTTCCATGGGCAGAAAGACCTTCCATTAGGCCAGGTTGCTCCAAGGCTCATCCAGCCTGGTCTAGAAGTGGAAATCTGACTTTCAATTCCTCACTCACTGGAAAAAGCATGGAACACTGGGAAAAAAACAGGACCAGGATCTGAAAGTTTGGGCCAAGGGAACCTCTCAGGCTCATTATCCTGAGGAAGGATGGAATGGAGAAGCCCCTCTGCTCTGAGCCAACCCTCTCCAAGTGTGGTTGCAAGCTCATGACTTTTTTGCTTCCCAAACACTTTTCCCATTCCCAACCCTGCTGCCTCAGGCATCTGCTGGATTCTCCTGCACCTCAGACCAGCTCAGTGGTAGGAAATCCTCCTCCAACCTGGGATGAGCAAGTCTGAGTGTGGAACTGCAAAGACTGGGAAGGAAGAGCCTTTTGGTGGCTATGCCGGGTGCCCTCCCAACAGAGACTTTTACTAAGGAATGGGGAGAAGCTGAATCCAAGATGGTTTTGGAGATATTCCCACCACCTTTGTCATTCCATCATTGAAGGAACTTTATACGGGGTTGTTCACTTGAACTCTTGGAATCATTAAGGTTGGGAAAGATGCCAGGATCATCCCATTCAAAGTCAAACCAGCACCACTAAACCCTGTCCTCAAGTGCCACATCCATGGGGTTTTGAGCACTTCCAGGGATGTGACTCCATCACTACCCTGGAGCCTGTTCCAATGCCTGACAACCCTTTCTGTGAAGCAATTTTTCCTAATATCCAATCTAAACATTCCCTGGTACAACTTGAGGCCCATTTGTCTTGTCTTGCCTTGGAATGCTAAAAGTTTTTCTAGGAATGCTGGATAAAAATCCCAATCTCTCCAAATCTAAAGCTCCAGAATCATGGAATGGCTTGGGTTGGAAGGGGTCTTGAAGATCATCCAGTCCCAACCCCCTGCCATGGGCAGGGACACCTCCCACTATCCCAGGTTGTTTCAAACCCCATCCAACCCGGCCTTAGACAGTTCTGGGGATGGGGAACAGAGGAAGCCACAGCTTCTCTGGGAATTCCATTCCAGGGCTTCCCCACCCTCACAGGGAAGAAATTTTTCCCTAATATCCAGTCCAAAGGTGGTCTCGGCATTTCAGCAATCCCTGCTGCTTTGCCAAACACCACTTCTGGGTGACCTCCATCCTCAGGAATTCCTACGGATTGTTTTCACAGCTGCCTCTCTAATATTGTAATTATGTGGATTATGAGAGCTAAGCAGTTATTTCCAGCCCCAAAAAATTACCTAGGGAAAGGCATTTAGGTATATTCCAGGTCTGGCATTCCTCCTGTTCAGCAGAAAATGTTATAATCCTATTAAAAGGGTGAAATCCTCTGAGTGTGCTTGCCTTGTTCGTAGGAAAAAAAAAAAAGAAAAGAAAAAACATGGATGGGGTGTGGCTTCTGGTTCCTGGTATTAAGTGGCCTCAAACAATTTGTGTTAAATGACTGGTTTCACCTGCACAGCTGAAATGTGATCGCCCTCGCCTCACAAAATCTTGGATGGAAGAATCTCCGCCACCACCCTGCTCTAAATCCTGTTCCCTCCTTTGCTCCGGAGGGTGGTTTTCAGGGGGTGTCAACACACCTTGTTTATGGTTTCAGTTGATCTTTATCTGAGTCCTGAAATGTTTTGTCTTTTATGCACATGCTGTGCTGCTGCTTTGCAGGACTGGCGACTCACCAAAAAAAAATAACAAGAAATAATGAGAACCTTCAAATATTGTTTTGTTGAATTCCTTTTATTATTTTGTAGCAAACCACAACCTGTTCTGGTGGGGGGGGTCCCACCAATTACAGAAAAAAAAATTAAAAAGACACAATCTGCATAAATCTGCCTCATCACAAGATGCCTTTAAAAAATAATAGACAATTTTGAGAGTATCTGCTTAAAGGGAAATTAATACAACAATTCTCCACATATCAGATGAGTTTGTTGTCATAAATAAAAGGAAAAGTTCAGCCAAATGTTTACTTCCCATCCTGGGAATCCTGTGCCAAACCCTTTTCCTGTCCTACCTCGCCAGCTGAGGCAGTCTCAGGATGGAGGCATCTTCACCAGACCTGCCTCAGTTGCATCCAGCCTGGAAATCTCCAAATCCCACAACCTCCCAGGTCCTATTCCAAGTCCTAAAATTCCTCATCCACCTCCAGGGCAGAGTTTCAGGAACTAAGGGCTGCAGGCACTGAGAGCCTTCTTGACTTAATTATTTTGAACTCTCATTCATTATTCTAATCAGCTCTTGATGTATCTCCTATGAATCCCAAATTTCCAGAGCAGGCAGACGCAGGAGCAAAAGATGGGACTGGATTTAAGGGTGGAGGGGTGCTGACATGACACTGTCATCTCCTAGTGCTAAGTTTTTGTGGGAAGAGGACTTAAAGATCATCCCATTCCCTACCCTGCCATGGGCGGAGACACCTTCCACTATCCCAGGTTGCTCCAGACCCCATCCAACCTGGCCTGGGACAGTTCCAGGGATGGGGCAGCCACAGCTTCTCTGGGAACTGCATTCCAGGGCCTCACCACCCTCACAAGGAAGGATTTCATCCCAATATCCCATCTATCCCTGCCCTCTGGCAGTGGGAAGCCATTCCCTGGGTCCTGTCCCTCCATCCTTTGTCCCAAGTCCCTCTCCAGCTCTCCTGGAGCCCCTTTAGGCACTGGAAGGGGCTCTGAGGTCTCCCCAGAGCCATCTCTTCTCCAGGCTGGACATTCCCAGCTCTCCCAGCCTGGCTCCAGAGCAGAGGGGCTCCAGCCCTTGCAGCAGCTCCGTGGCCTCCTCTGGACTCGCTCCAGCAGCTCCACGGGTCAGGGATGATGAAAGGCACTCACAGAAGCTGCAAGGATGGGTTACTCTGAGCACTGAACTGCTGCTGGGCAGATGCCAGGGATTAAGTCACCATGAATTTCACCTCTGGGACATCACAGTCCCCACCTGTCTCTCACAGAAACCAAAATTCTCTGGAGATGAGATTCTTGCACCAGAAAGAGAGGAATTAAATCGGTATCCCTTCCCTTCTCCATCTCCTCCATTGATGAGGAACATCTTTAAAAGTTAAAGAGAAAGCTGGAAAAGCAAAGTAAAAAATAAAGAATGCCAAGCCTGACTCTGGCCTACCCCTGTGAATAAGAAGTCAGGAATCCAACCCTGTAGCTCTTTTAGAGCCATTTTCACTAAGGCACCCCTCATTAGCTCATTAGTCACAGCAGCCTTATTCCTCCTAATTGATTTTACTATAATTCCCTACAATGTATGGCCAGGATCCAACATGTCTCTGCCTGGCTCAAAAACTATTACATTGACACAGCTTTGGAGAAAACTCATACCTCTCCCAAGCCTCTGGAGCATGTGAAGGTCGGGTGATTCCCATAACTGAACTTCTGGGAGGTGCCCTCAGGGATAGGACATGTGTCCTCTCGGTGGGACAAGCCACAGGCTCAGAGAGCAGAGAGTTGTGGCTTTCACACCTGGGAGCAGGTGGGTCTGACACAGATTGGAGCTGCAGATGGATGCAAGAAGTTTGGCTGCTCTCTCCACGCTGGTTTCCCCCTCAGCACTGAAATGGGTCAAGGAATCATGGAATGGTTTGTGTTGGAAGGGACCTTCAAGATTATCTCGTTCCAAATCCCTGCCATGGGCAGGGACACCTCTCACTATCCCAGTCTGCTCCAGACCCCATCCAACCTGGACTTGAAGGGATGGGGCAGCCACAGCTTCTCTAGGAATTTCATTCCAGGGCCTCACCACCCGCCCAGGGAAGAATTCCTTCCCAATATCCCATCTAACTCTGCCCTCTGGCAGTGGGAAGCCATTCCCTGTGTCCTGTCCCTCCATCCCTTGTCCCAAGTCCCTCTCCAGCTCTCCTGGATCCCCTTTATGTGGAAATACTCACAGCACACTTAGCCGGCTAGGCTCTCAGTTCAGTGCCTCAGAAAGCCCTGAGCTGCCTAGAGACACTGCACAGGCGATCCAGCACTTTAGTAGCTCCAAAAGCGGCAAGTGGTAGCCACAACGCTAATACCACGAGCAGGAGCAAAGAGGTAGAAATGCAGCCCTCGCTCTATGCTTTAATCCTGCTGGTACATTGTGCTAGGTCCGAGACAGAAACACACACAAGCTGCTAGCAGAAGGGTAGCCAGAGCAAGAGAGGGCGGAGCCCCCTCGGCTCGTCTTTTATTCAGGGGAAGGGAAAGGGGAGATCTAGGGGTGGACCCAGGGTATCCAGCGAATCAGACTCTGCTTCGGTGTAAGATAAACAGAAATGCCCAATCAAAATTTATAAAGAAATAACATTTATTATGCGACCGAAATATCGGTTTCAAAAGCCACGATCGAGAAAAGCAGCACCGAGCCCAGGGTCGGAGCTGGGTGAACACGCATAGATCTGATCTCTATCGCACCAGACCTCCCAAGTTCACGACTGCTGCTTTGGCTGGTCCCTTCTTATACAGTTTTTGGGTAGAGTCCGAATTAATTCTATTCTTCTCGTATTCGTGAAGTTTTCTTGTCCTGGAGTTGGGCTGCACAAAGCCTTTCCTGGGTCTGATGAATTGTCCATCCTGGGTGATGAGTGGGCCATTTCTGCTGATGCATGGGCCATCTCTGGTTCCGGGAACAGTTATTTTTAGTTCCCAGAATGTCCGATTCCTTATCAGATGCGATGTAGATATCAGAGTGTGGTCATCAAGTCGTCATGGTGCAAATGTCCCGGTGATAAGATCCAACCCCACCTAGGTGGAATCCTCACTTATTGTGAAAGAAATACTTTTAGTGTTGTGAAATTTTTCTCTCAGCCAGGCTGGTGAAGGGATTTTGAAACTCGGTCTCTGTAGGGTCTGATTACATTCCAGTTTTATACATAATAGCACGAATTACGTACTTTATTTATAACAGGTGGAATCCGAGTTACTTTCAGTTTTACCCGCGCTTAGAACAGAGGGGGTTCAGAGCACATGGCAGGGACAGGTCCTGGCTTCTCTGACCAGTCTTGGGCCTGGCCGCACCTCAGGGGCAGGCAGCAACACCTTCAGGCGCTGGAAGGGTCTCTGAGGTCTTCCCGGAACCTTCTCTTCTCCAGGCTGGACATTCCCAGCTCTCCCAGCCTGGCTCCAGAGCAGAGGGGCTCCAGCCCTTGGAGCATCTCCATGGCCTCCTCTGGGCTCGCTCCAGGAGCTCCACGTCCTTGTGCTGAGGCCCTCGGAGCTGGACACAGAACTCAGGTGGGATCTACAGGGAGTGGAGCAGAGGGAGGGAATCCCATCCCTGGACGTGCTGGTCACACTCCCTTTGATGCATCCCAGGGTTCTGTTGTCTCCTGGCTCCAACAGAGACCTGAGGGAATGTGATTAAAGCCAGACTCGGGGCAGACAGGCCAGACCACCCCACAAAGGGTTCCTAAACTCTGCTCCTCATCCCAGATTCCCACCAGACCTCACAGTATCCCTGTCTCTGCCCCAGCCATGTGCTGTGAGCTGCACCTGAGGCTCAGATGCTTTGGATGTTCCCCAGGACAAGAAGGCAGGAACAAGATGATTTATTTCTATAAGGAGTCCTGTTCTCTCCAGGTAATCATTCACCCGCCTTTTTATTTTTTTTCCTAACCTGTTTTTCTCCCTCTCTGAATTCCATGCAGGTACCTCTTATCTCCAGGTTATTATTTAGATTAACCTCTGTGTAGCTCTTAACTCTTTCCAGGTGAGACCTTCACGTCCATCGCTTCCCTGGCCAGTGGCCAGCACATGGATACAGTGATTCCATGGGGGAATCCTGGAGGAGTTAATAATTCCTAAAGTGTATTTATGATGTACATAGGAAGGATCGATCATGTATTTATAACTAGTGGGAATTTTAATTCCTTCCCTATCAATTTTTTTCTAGCTCCCTTTTGCTCTTTTTGCTTCCAAGCTGAGAAATTCTCCTTTCCTGTCAACTCTGACCAAGGCAGCAATCACTTATTTGGAGATGATTTGCTCCATCCAGCCTTTCCAAGGCATTGTTAATGATGCAGGAATGTAAATCACTCACTCGGTGTAGCTGTCACCCACCTTAATTATCCCCTGCCTTCGTTCCAGGCTTAATCCAAGGAAGAGGAGATACTTTCCTACTTGAGTCACTTCTCTCGTTGACCCAGAAGGGAAGAACAAGGACAACACGTGTAAAACACTAAATAACCCGACTGAAAAGTACCAGCTTTGCCTCCAGGCCCTCTTCATCTCCCTCTAATCCTGCAGAGCTTGGCATTGGAGCTGGAAATATCCACGGTTTTGGCTGCTGGGAGCTGCCCGAACCAGTAGAAAACTTAAATGAAGATTCCACTGCCCAAGTGAGAGGCTCGGTGTATCCTGCACCAAAAGGTTTGGTCTCCAGATGCTTGAAGATTTCAGGAAGATGTTTCTGATCCCAAAGCTTGTGGCTCCCAGAGCATTTCTCCCTGGGAAAGGTGAGGAAAACAACACTTCTCCTATGAGGAAAGGCTGAATTAGGATTGTTCTGCCGGGAGAAGAGAAGGCTCTGGGGACACCTCAGAGAGGCCCCTTCTGGTGCCTAAAGGGGCTCCAAGAGAGCTGGAGAGCGACTTTGGATAAGGGCCTGGAGTGGCAGGACAAGAGTCAATGGCTTCACAATAAAAAAAGGTTGCTGGGAATGTGAAGCTTGTTCCAGCTGTCTGGAAAAGGCCTTATCTACTTCCATCTGATCAGGCTGTTATCAGACACCCACAACACCACTACCTGTCCTGATCTGCCCCCTCTCCCTGCCCAGCCAGAGCCCAGCCATGGCAGAACTCAATTCTCTGAGCTATCCCACCATGTCCCTGCGATTCCCAACATTTTGTGTGGTTTGGAACATGGATTTAACCCCAGGCAACACGAGGAGTTATGAGACAGATGGATTTGTTCAGCCTGGAAAACAGGCCGGGAAGGGAGGGCTCAGGGGGCCCCACAGCATCTGCCATGGAAAAGGGTCAAAGAGAGGTCTGGGCTGGATTTATTCCTCATCCACAAGTTCCAAATGAACTCCTTTCTCCATCATGTCCCTTAGGAGAAGGGGCTTGTGGTCCTGGAATGGCAACACTCCCATCCCAGTACATCCCAAGGGAAGCACTGGCAGAACTGGGACCTGCCGCTGCCACCTCCTGACAAGAGAGAAAAATGCAAATCCGTCCTCCCGGCCCATTTCCTAAGGAAGAAAGGAATTTTCAGGATCGTTTTCGGTATTTTTAAATTCTCACTGTTCCCAAAATTCATGGTTTGCAGTCACGTGGTTCCAACCAGCTTGAGGATGAGAAACCTCCAGGCGAAAATAAAATAAGGAGAAAAATTCAGTTTATTTAAATCACCTTGAACAAACCAGCAGCTGAATTCCAACAGGAGTAGCTCCACCTTGTCATTATAAAGAACCTGAGTGGTCAGATGCAAGGTGCCACCATCGTTTATCTACTGACTGAATTGAACCTGAATTTTTTTTGGCATCTTTCCTTCCATAGTTTGGTGCTAAATGGGTGCTGCTGCTGCTGGAACCAGCAGGTTTAACTGGTCTGAGCTCAGGTGCAAAACTCAGCCTCTGGAGCGACAACGGGTGAGTGAATCCCCACAATCTGTGCAATGAGAGATGGAATCTGAGCCGGGAGCACTTGGCACCTGTGGAAAACACCTGATTTAGCTCTGGGTGACAAAGTGTGACAAGAATCCGTGTGACATTCAACCCACCCAGCTGTTGGTGTTAATTGGCGTGGAGCAGAGAGCACGGAGCTACTCACACCTCTCCCCCCAGCAGTTTGGGGCTACTCACACCTCTCTCCCCAGGAGTTTGGTGCTGTTTGTGTTACATTTCCATGCAGCTTTAACTCCTATGCAAAGAACAAGTTATTAATGTCAGCTCGGGTGGCTGAGTATCCCAGGAAAGGTCAGATCATGGAGACGTTGTGCAATGCCTTAAATCTCTTCTTCTGGGGAGGTGATAAGCAGGAATGTTGGAACATGTTCCCACAGCCACGTAAAGCACCTCCCATCTTTCCAGCCCCCCTCCCATCTTTCCAGCCTCCTCCCATCTTTCCAGCCCCCCTCCCATCTTTCCAGCCTCCTCCCATCTTTCCAGCCCCCCTCCCATCTTTCCAGCCTCCTCCCACCTTTCCAGCCTCCTGGCGCCTGGGGGTGCCATTCCCCCTTTGCCCCCATGATCTCTCAAAATCCATGGGATGGAGAGAAATGAAGCAGGAGGAAAGGAGGTGGAGAGGGTCAGCACTGGCAGGAAGGTGGAGCTCTTGATTCAGCTGCTTTTTTTTTGCCTTCCTTTAGCACCGCTCCAGTTCTAAATTCCAAACTCTCTCCCTACACACCTTTCTTGACTCCTCCACGTCAAAACACCCAAATGAATCAGCTTTCTGGAGACTCCTCTTCAGCTCCAGAGCTTTCTCCTCCTCCGAAACCTGTATTTGCCCTGGATAGAGAGGAGGCCTGTCCAGAGGAACAGCAAAGGGTAGGATATAACCCCCCTACTCTGCCCTCATGAGATCCCACCAGGAATACTGCATCCAGCTCTGGAGTCATAAGCACATGGATGACAGGAACCTTCTGGAGCAGGTCCAGAGGAAGCCACAGAGATGCTGCAAGGGCTGGAGCCCCTCTGCTCTGGAGCCAGGCTGGGAGAGCTGGGAATGTCCAGCCTGGAGAAGAGAAAGATCCAGGGAGACCTCAGAGATCCTTCCAGTGCCTAAAGGGGATCCAGGAGAGCTGGAGAGGGACTTAGGACAAAGGATGGAGGGACAGGACAAAGGGAATGGCTTCCCACTGCCAGAGGACAGGGTTCGATGGGATATTGGGAAGGAATTATTCCCTGGGCGGGTGGTGAGGCCCTGGAATGGAATTTCTAGAGACGCTGTGGCTGCCCCATCCCTTCAAGGCCAGGTTGGATGGGGTCTGGGGCAGCCTGGGATAGTGGAAGGTGTCCCTGCCCATGGCAGGGGGTTGGAATGAGATGATCTTGAAGGTCCCTTCCAACACAAACCATTCCAGGATCCTATGATGTGGAGGCCAGAATTTTCCCACTTCAGACCCGTTTGGTGTCTCCCACCCTGGAATGATCAGGACAACCTTGGGATGCCAGTGAGGAACATCTGCAGAGCAAACAGGAGATGTGGCACCATTTCCCTCAACTTTCCAAACAACTGAAATACAGAAAAGTCCATCCTGGGCCTGTGCAGAGACAGGCAGATCCTTAGGGAGTAGCAGGAGCTGGGACATGGGCGACAGTGTGAGGAGAAATGATGGGAATGCCAGGCAGGAGCGAGGTGCAGGTTTCTCCCGGCTGTGCAATGTCCCCCAGCCCCCAAAATAGTCCCAATCCCAAAAATCACTTGCAAGTCACGCTGAAAAATATGGGTTGCAAGGAGGGAGGGCAGTGAAAATAATCCCTTCCCAGGAAGGAGATAATCCAGGCTGGGATTTTCCAGAGAAAAGGAAAGATATTTCTGTGTGTTTCAAAGAAACTCCCAAGCCCATCACTGTTATTCTGCATTTGTTTTACATTCTCCAGGGAATATAATCCCCTTCTCCCATGGGATCCAACTGGGATCCCCAGAAAATCTTTAAACAAAAATTAGGATTACACAATTTGGCAGAGCTGAATGTTGGGAGAGCAGAACGGAGTCTCCAGAGCACCCAGCCCTGTGTCCGTGTGTGCATCTGTCCGGAGGCAGGAGCGGGCTCGGGTCCCTGGGAGTGCAGGAAGAGGAGCAGCTGCCCAGGGACACCCACACAGGGCCCTTTCTGTGCCCAAAATAGACACCCTCTCCCACAAGGAAGAGTGCAGGCTCCAAGGCCAAATCCCATCTCCATTCCCGGCAGGGTCACGGGCAAGCCAAGGATATTTATGAGCTATTGAAGGCAAAGACAATCCCTGTTCTTTATCCATCCCCAGGAAGAGATTCCAATGGCCTTGAGATGAAATGTCAGAATTTAACCCTCCTTTAGTCCCTAAATTCAGCCTACTTTTTTTATCCAGCCCACAACCCACAGCCCTGAGCTTGGAATCCAATCCAGGCACTTTTCTTCCACACAAAACAAGATTTAATATCTGTAATATCTGCAGAACCACCCAAAAACATCCTTCCAAGTGGGTTTTTTTTTTATTAATTCCATATATTTTTTTATTAGAGTATAAGAAACAAGATGGAACATACACTTCACTTATACTTAGGTTAATATATTTAAAGGGATGGATGCTTCTTTATCCCATTTACCCTGTTACAATAAAGATAATACACAGTTACAAATCTCACAGATAGGGATTAGTAAAATCAGCATTTCAGGGAAACCACCTCGGATCATCCAACAAAGCTGAAATAAAACGTGCCAACTTTTTTTTTTTCCCCTGCAACATTTTATTGGCTTCATATATTTTCATTTGATGAACCAGGAGGATTAGGGCTGGGAAGAAGTGTTCCCATGGAAAATGTTGGAGCTGGGAAGGCTCTTAAGCCTTTTATTTCTCAATTTCCACTCTCAGAGAGCAAAGCTGGACGAATTAAAACCTTCAATCTGTCTCTGCTGATGATGATTCTCTGCTTTGGGTGCAATTATTTGGTTTGAGGCAGCTCGTCCTCCTTGATTTTGGAGATCTGGGCTTCAAAGTTCCTCCACCAAGTCCGGCAAAAGCCAGTAGGTGGCAGGACCAACCCAGGGCTTCTCCTCCCTGGGCACCATGGGCATTCCCAAAATACAAAATTGGGCGTTTCTGTTCCCATTCCCGTTCCACAGCCTCAGACAGGGGTGAAATAACTCCTTCAGGATCAAGGATCCAGAGCCACCTTCATCCCAAACAGAGACCCACAGGAGCAAGAGACTTGGGATAGGGCCCTAAACCTCCAGGCATCCAGGCGTGCACCACATCTGCTTTTTCCAGAGGGCCCGGATCCTATGACCCATCCCATGGACACACATGCACACCACCAGCGCTTCCCTCCGGGGTGGTGGCAAATAAAGCCCCTGGGAGACAAATCCCTTCAAAAAACCCCAACTTGAGTAAATCAACACCAATCCAGGACATCCTTGGAGTAGCAAAGTGGATCCTTGGAGTAATAATTAAGCAACCAATCATTTGTTCTGTTGGAGCAAGGGAGTCACGTCACATTTGCGGTTTCCAAAAAGAAATTTTGCCCTTAAAAAAAAACAATTCTCAAAACCAGCTGGAAGAACCATGCTCATTTTGGCAAACTGCAAACCCCCAGATCCTGGGTGGGAAGGATTTTGAGCATTTTTAGACAATCCACAAAAATTCAAGCCCTTCGTGGGTAGTGGGAGATGGCAGCAGTTGCTGGTGAATTACAGCCATTCCCAGGATGGAAGCACTGAAACCATTTTCTCGGGAACACGCTCCGAAGTGGGCAGGTATTTCACTTAACTCTTAAATTTCCACTAGAAACACTTCCAGGATATTTTATGCTTCTAGGGAGCCAAACCTCCTCCCCTCATAACCTCTTGTCTTGTCAGAACAGGTGAATACCTGAGTTTTCTGCTCAGATTTTGATCTCTGAATTCCACAGTCCACAGAAACACATCCAAAGCACTTCAGGGCTGTCCCACCACAGCCCTCAAATTCCAAATCTAGCATTTGGTTTAGCAACCCACCAGTGTGAACACTTAACGAATCCTGTGTTTTCCTACTTATTGTCTTATTATTAATGGTTTGAATCACTTCACCTGCCCCTTTTTAGGCCCGGGTTTTACAACGGACGAGGTTCTCACCAGGTTTGTCATTCTTAGGATTTAGGGGCAAAAATAAACCTAGAGTAGGACCAGGAACAGCGAGAGTTGGCACAATTGATGAGAAAGTGCTTGGGATTCAACTGTGACAAGCTGTCACTCCCTCCCTCTCTCAAACACACATGGATCTATCCAAGAGATCTTTGCCAGGAAAGGAAAAACTGAAAATATCCCTTTTTTCCATGCTCTAGATTGGAGCACATGGGAAGGAAGAGACAAAAAGAGAGCGAGGAGGAAAAACAAATCGCCATGTGAAATTTATCCAACCAACCCTCAGCTCAGTCCCCTGGCAATTCCATGAACATAATTTGTTATTTATCGGGATAAACCGCCTCTGGATGCTGCTCCCACCGGCCTTTGCTCCCTGGCGCAACCAAATCCCTGGCACCAGCTGAGGAATACTGAGATAGGAAGGAGATGGCCCTTGGAGGAGACAACCAGGGCCCTTGGAGGAGACAACCAGGTCTTCAGCCCAGGGGGTTGTCCACTATGGCATCCTCAGGATCCTCATAAAGGCATGGATGGACATCAGGACACAGCTGATGGCTTTGAAGTTCAGCTCTTTGCTAAAGGCAATTGAGGCCCAAGCCAACCCCAAAACCTTTTTCAAGGCAGCCAGAAAAGACAGAGCCCCCTAAATCCAAGGTAGAGCACTCTGGGTGCCACCTCAGTGTCACGGCAAGTGCTGAGGGACAAATGAACCCAAAAACAGAGGTTTTGAACCCTCTTGGGAAGAAGGCTGAGGCACAGGGAAGCTGGGGAATATTCACCTCAGTTTAGGAAGTTTTTTCCCAATTTTCCCTGTGCTCCACATGCATAGCAGAGGTTTGTGGGGCACCTCGGGCCCCGAGGTCCCAGGAGGATGCATTATCCAAAGCAAGGCACATCCAAGGACCAACACAATTGATGCATTCTTCCCACATTAACCACTAAATTGCAGGTCACATCCCACTGACCCATCCCTCCTGCTGGAAAAGCTGTCATTAACATCTGTGTTGCTTTAATTAAAAGAGGGGGAGAAGGGAGGGGGGGTAGCGAAGCCCATGAAACCACTTTTGTTACAAATATTTCTGTACAACTGCAACCACCTTTCATTTATCACTCCTTGAAGAGGGGACAGAGGTGGAACTGAAGGTTTGTGGAGCTTTTGTTTGGGTTTTGACACAGAATAGGAGAAGCGGGTACAAGGCATGGCTAAAATGTGCCAACACCTGGGTTTTGCTGCTAGAAATAGGAAAAAAAGCCCAGGGCACCTCTGATCCATCAGTGGAAGTGACAAAAAGCTTGAACTTGGTGGTTTAAGGCTGAATTTTGGCTTGGTTTGTGTCAAGCAGGTCCACAGGCAAGCAGAGTAGGCAGCACAGATGACACAGAGAGGGCAGGAGGACACAACTCCCATGGGACAGCTGAGAACTTCTAGGAAAAACCTTGCCAAAACACCTGGGAAGATCCTGGGAGCTGAGGGACAGCAGATGTGGAAGGCTGGGTGGTGAAGTCACCTTCAGCAGTTCATGGGCACCATCAGGCATTGAAGGCTGGACCTAAAGATGTGGGTATTGACATCTCCTCTGACCTCACCAAATTTTTCAGACCTGTTGTCCTTGGTCATTCAGGTATCGCCATTGTTGTGGTCACCATGACAAGTCCAAAGTGGGGAAACTGAGGCACCAAGTCTTTGTAAAATGCAGATTCACTTTTAGAAGTCCTGCTCACAAGGTGATTGCTCCATTAGGGTTGACTCAGACCACAAAACCTGGCTTTTATCCCTAAAATGCACCTGGAAAAAGTCATTCCCAAGGGTGGTGGGACAAGCTGGCCCAGAGGTGTTTATCAGGAATGACGGCAACAGGGAGAAGATGGATTTGCTGCTCACAGCTGGAAAGGATGTGGAGATGAAGCACCCAAAAGCTGCTCGAGAGGGTGAGGGACCCTCATGCTGGGTACAATATTGGGATTTTCCAGAAAACAGTTCTTAATCCCTGGAGCAAGGAAACACACACACGTCCCATCTCAGGTAACAACAGGAGCAAGTTTATTCAGGTCTGGCACTTACAGAACTTGGAAGGACAAGGTACACGGCATTGGTTTTCCAGAAAAGTCAGCCCAGGATCAGAAGAAATGAAATTATTTTATAAAAAGAGACTGCAGCTGCGAGGGCCGGGAATGTGTCTCCCTTTGGATCCCGCATTCCCGCTGCCCGTGCCACCCATGTGCTGGAGCAGACCTGGTGGTGCCTGGGGTGAGTCTGTTCTCAGCGAGTCCTAGCCTGGTTTTAACCAACCTTAGAAATGGGGGGTGAGGGGGGGTTATTAATAGGTAGAAAAAGCAGAAACCCTTCCAAAATTATCCACCTTGGCCGAGGAGGAGTGAGAGTGCAGCGGGAGACGTCCACAGGAGGAGGAGAACAGCTCGGCCAAACCGCCCAGGTCTCCAATGCTTGGAAGAGCAAAAAGTCTGGGAAACAATCACCTTGGAAGCCTGCTGAGAAGTAGAGGATCTCCTTGCAGACAGCAACAGAGAAGATATTGGCTAACGAGACCCGTGGGAGGTGGCTCTTCCTCAGGCAGCCCCATCACTCGCGAGCCCGGAGGACGTAGATGAAGCTGACGAGAATTCCCAAGGCCAGGATCGTGTAACTGGCTCGGACGCTGCTGGAACCGCTGATGTTGCAGAGGAAGGAGTCGCAGCAGTAAACGGAGGCGGCTGCTATTCCCAGGTTGATCCCGGCACTGGGGCAGATGGGAGAGCATCCCTTCGAGATGGACTGGCCGGATTTGCCGCCTGGATATAAGGTTGGGGTGGAGAGGAAGAAAAAAAGACAGATTTAGGATGGTTTTTTGGGTTTCTGATCACCTGATCACCAAAGTGGCGCAGGCGGCATGGAGAGGATGAAGTGGTTCTCGGGAGACAGGAGCCCAGCCCATCTTATCACCTGTGATAAGCTCCCACAAACACCCCAGAGACCACACAACACCCCAGGGACACCCCTTTGGATCAGCCAATGTTCAGCCACAACAGCTCTGGTGAGGAATCCCAAAAATCCCTCTTGAGCTTTACTCTGGGCCTACTCAAGGGAGACAGGGAGCACTGGGGAGACACTTGGGAGCCAAGTCTGCTTTTCCAGAGAAGCACAGCCCACATTAAGAGGCAGGAAAGAGGAAACCATTAGCACTGGGCTAAGAAAGGAAGTTTATAAAAGCTCCCAGTCTCTGTTTGTGCACCTCTGACCCACCCACGCTGAAGACTCAGGCATGAAACTCCCCCTCCTTCTGCCAGGGAGAGCCAGAATGGGCTCTGGTTCCTGCGAAGGCACCAGGAGATCTGCTAGAGCATTCTGCCTCCCTCAGAGCAGCAGCTGGGAAGCACAGAACCCCCCAAATCTTCCCAGGCACTCAGGAAGGAAAGCCACAACCCTCCCTTCCCACCTTGTCCACGGAAAGTGAAGCAAAGGTGGGACTCAGGGACGAAGAACCCAAACAGGAGGCAAAAAAATCAGCAAGAATAGCAACCCTGGAGCTTCCCACGCAGGGAGCCTGCAGCATCCTCCACGCTTTCACTTATTCATCAGCAAACTCCCCGCCCCCAGCCTGAAATTCCCCCCGGACTCGCGGGCATCAGTGCAGGCACGTGGGCTTTAACGTGACTCCTCCTGGCAGCGCGTCCCTCGTATGAATTCCCGTGGGATGGTCCGACACTCAGTTGCTAAGCAGAACTTTCCCTTTTTTCCTCCCAGCCAGAGGAAAGCAAAGCCTCGCTGCAGCTCAGCAGGTGACCCAGGAGAGCAGCCAGGAGGGGCAGGAGGAGGTGCTGCCCGCACTCACCGAGTCCCACGCCGACGTACGTCGTCACGCAGTGGTTTTCATTCTCGCCACACTTGACAGGCTTCAGGCAGGCCCAGTTGGAGGAGGCATCCGAGCAGGAAAAGCAGATGAGCGTGTGGGCTGCAAGAGAAAGGCAAACCTCGCTTAGGGGCTGCTGGGGAGACCTCCTCATTTGGAGGTCCCCATCTCTGTCACACGGGATGTCCCGCATCCGGCCACAGCCACGCTTTCTGTTTCAGTTTTGTCAACCTGCAATGTGGGGGGGTTTTTTCCCCAAAAAAATTGGCCAAGTGAATGGTTCAAGCCTAGGGAATGCATTCCGAGCTCTTATCAGCTAAAGCTGGTACAACCACAGCCTGGCACTTTCTGTCACCCCTGTTTGCACCAAGAACGTGTTCCAGCTGCAGCTGCCAACTGGAAACCAAACTCCAGAGGCAAATTTTTGAGGTTTTGGCTCATTCAGCTCAACCACCACGGACACAGTGTCCCTGCCTGGGCCAGGGGGGTTGGAACTGGATGATCTTTAGGTGCCTTCCAAGCGAAACCGTTCTGATTTTATGATTCTGTGACCCTGATGGGAAATGCTCCAGGTGTGACCACGGGTTCAAATTTCCCATGACCTGTCTTTGGGCACCCAGATCAGGCCATGCTTGAGCTGGAGCACCTGGTGGAAATGATTTCTCAGCAGAAAGCTCAAGACCTGCAAGGACTTGCACTGTCCCACTCCGCGGAGTCACAGCACTATAAAGGCAGCTTATTCATCCAATCTTTTTAATTTGGAGCAGGAGCATTAATTTGCATGTTCTCCTCCACGGCAGGTCCCCTAAAATTATAGAATCATGGAATCATTTCAGTTGGAAAAGAGTTCTGAGGTCATTGACTCCAACCATTAATCCAGCACTGCCAAATTCACCACTAAACCAAGTCTTTAAGTAACACAGCTGCACATTTCTTGAACACTTCCAGGGATGGTGATTCCACCACTGTTCCAATATTTGACCACCCTCTTCAGTGAAGAAATTTTTCCTCGTTTCCAAACTAAACCTCCCATGGAGCAACTTGAGGCCATTTATGGCTTATCCTACACCAGCAGGATGGACCAGCTGGCTCCCATCCCTCATCCCTCACAAAGAGGAATGATTGGAAAACAGCATTTGGGGTGGAAATTGGTTGTGGGGACAGCCTGGACCAGTGACTCAGCAGGGCCACGGGCACTTTGATCTCTGTATTTTACATACAAGAGCATCACATCCACGCTGCAGTTGTTGACCTACATACGCAGACAGATCAGGTCTGTTCCCAATGTTCCATGGATTTGGGATTTTGGAGCTCCCAGGCAGCCCTTCCACAAGGCACCACCTTTCCCCCTTCTGTGCTGATGGGATGAAAAACAGAGCGGGGGCTGATTCAGGGTGGGAAGTGCAAGGCGGTGCCATCGCTGCTCCCACCTCCTTCAGCCCTGCCACAAATGGATTATCAAAGAATCATGGAGTGGTTTGGGATGGAAGGAACCTTCAGGATCGTCCAGTTCCAACCTCCTGCCACGGGCAAGGACACCTTCCACTAGCCCAGGTTGTTCCAAGCCCCGTCCAACCTGGCCTGGAACATTTCCAGGGATGGGGCAGGCACAGCTTCTCTGGGAAACCTGTGCCAGGACCCCATCACCCTCACAGGGAAGAATTCCTCCCCAATATGCAACCTAAACCTGCTCTCTTTCAGTTTGAAGCCATTCCTGCTTGCCCTATCCCTGTAAAATAAATCCCTCTCCAGCTTTCTTGTAGACCCCCCTTGGAATATTTTCCTAAGGAAGTGAAGCGGGGAAAGCCCTGGGATGGGCTTCTTGAGGCTCAGCAGTTCCTGCCATGGATATTTTGAAGAATTATTTGGATAAATATTGCTTAGCATCTGTCCCACTCTGCCATGGGACGGCATGACATCTCAAGCTTCTTCTCATTCCTGTTTCTCTCAGGAAAATAAAAGGTTTCTACAAGAAAAATGAGAAAAAAAATAGCAATTGCTCTCAGAGGAATGACTTTTGAGCAGCCACAGCCAAGGAGGGGAAAGAAAACAAAATATAATCTCAGAGAAACAGATTAAAGTGGGTTAGTGGGAGATCCTGAATGTCACATCAGAGCAGCCAAACCTCTGCTTTGGAGTGGAAGCCAACACCACAACCCCCCAAGCAGGAATTTCCTGGCCTGGCTCACACATCCTCCAAGGATCCTCACTCTGGCAACAATCCCTACAACAAACCCGGGTTACCTGAGCACACCAACACAACCACCACAACTGACAGCACTGGGATTACAGGGCCACCAGCTGAGTCAAAACCTCCGGGAGAGATTCCTCAGTGGATTTCTGGATTTGGGAGAGGGGGAGGAGGATGGGACCAGCCACTGAGTCATTGCCGAGCCCATCCATGGGGTGGCCACAGCTCCATGTGGGACCTCGGAGTGAAGCCCAGCTCTGCTCCCAAGTCTCAGGTGACCTGTCCCAAACCCCTCACCTCACAACCACCTCGAGGAGGCAAATTGACTCATCTCAGGAATCTTCTGCAATCAGGAATGAAGTGGATTACAGGCTTCCTGTGGGCACTCTGGCAGGACAGACGTCTCCATATGTATTTGCTCGCTGCACTGAAGGCACGAGTGGTGCAATGCTGTTCATTAAAGGTTCCAGGAACAAACACACCAGAAATCTTTGGACATGACACAAAAGTGCTGTTGGGCATGAAATTCTCTGCCACGTGACTCAATCCATGCTCCTGCCACAGCACCTCCTACCTGTCCCCATGTTTTTCTTTGTCACACCTACCCATTAGCCCTTGTCTTAACAGAAAAAAAATCCTTCCAGAAGAGGCAGAGTTTAAGAACAGAAATATTCGGTCACTTTCTGCCCCCCCCAAAAAACACCCACTGCAGAGTTAGGAGAGCACAAACACGCTGAGTGGTTTAGACAAAAGGCACAAGAAGGGTGGCAGAATTAATTTCATGCAGCTGGAGACGGAGCAAAGAGTTGCAGCTCAAGGTTACAAGAAAAGAAAAAAAAAAAAGGAAAAAAAAAATCCCAAGACTGAACAATGCAAAAGAGAAGCCTTGTTTTCACCAGTGAAAGAAATTGAGTTTATTTGTTTGCTGCTCAGCTTCTCAGAGGAACAAAGAGCTCCCAAAACAGAGCAGGGTATTTGGGGGGAATTCCTTCAGATAAGGGGTTGAACCATTCTTACAAAGACAGGGAAAAAAAATGCCTTTAAAAGCCCACTCTGGAGCTTGGTAGCAGCAGGAAAATGCTGTTGCTTCAGCAGCTTTTCCACTTAGCCCCGATGCTGCTTTTCCATTCTCTTAAGGCAAAATCCTTATCAAGATCCATGTGCAAGATCTTTGAGCAGGGGGTAAAGCTCTTCTGTAAGATCCCCCCTGGATATGCTGGAAGTGTTTGGGGATAAAATCACCTGCAACAACCCCTTTTGCCTCGATAAAAACTTACTTTTAAAGCTGAAAGGGTTGTAGGGGTTTTTTTTTTGGGGGGGGTGATGGGGAATGAAACCCTTCACTGCTTTGGCCTGGCCAGCCCATCCTCCCAGCTGGAACTGAGCACAAGCCAGCTGGGCTCTGCCCGAGACTCCACGCTTCAATTGCCAGTCGCTTCCCGGATCCCACTGGGAAGGGGGAATGGGAAGGAAAGCAAACAGCCAGTTTCTTCTCAGCGGTGCCCTCAGAAAACAAGAAGGGACGCTGTTTGCAGAGCAGGGGCTGGGAGAGCTCAGAACTCTCCCGTTTGCTCTTTGTTTGGCTTCTCCAAGCAACGACATGTGTGGGAACAATACGTGGTTTTGCACGGCCCCATGGAGTTTGGATAGTCAGGGATGGAGTCGATGGGGAAGGTGGGGATGGCAGGCCCTGCGACTTGAGCAACTTGGCAGTCACATACAACACGAACCACGTTCTCCCCAGGCTCGGTGGCAGCCCCAGGATGCGCCCCACAGGGCATTTGTCCCTTAGGGGTCATCGCGCCACGCACCGGCCACCGCAGCCGGCCCAAGGATGCTCGGAGGGGGCAGCAGGAGCCAGAATCACGAGCGGCTCTGCCCTGACTTTGCTCCATCAGCCATTGCCAGGGCTGGGCTGCCTCTCCCCTCCACCTTCCTTCCCCTCGGCTGCATCTCAGTCCATCCCAGCGCCGTTATCCCGGCTCGCTGCGCCGAAAATGGGGAGCGGAGCCGGCCCTGCTCTTTGTTCGAGCTACAACTGGGAAAAGCTCCAGGATATCCACCCGCACAGCCGGAGATGCTCACATATTCATTCATACAGGCGGGGAAGCTCCGAAGTTCCTGCTTCAGGAGGGACACTGCTGCGAGGCAGGTCTTGGAAAGACACCCCCGCATCCCGCTCCGAACCATACCGCGGCTCAGCGCCGTGCCCCCAACCCCTCTTCAACCCTTATATCCCCTACAATCCTCCAACTTCCACAGCCCACCCTGCCACACGCATCACTCCCCCACCCCCCCAATCTGCTCTCAAACGCAGGGCTGGCGCGGGACCGGGGGACCTGGAGGGGAGGCGATGGTGGCGGGGGCATCCCCTTCCCTTACCTCTCTCCACGCACAGCACCGCGGCCAGCACAGCGAGCAGGAGCGCCTTCATGGTGCGGACGATACGGCCAGAGAGACGCGCAGGGCGGGCGGAGGAGCGCAGGCTGGCGGCAGGGCCGGGCGCCGGGGGTGGAGAAAGGGCGACGGCTCCGCCCCGCGGGCTGGGCCTGGCCCCCGCGCCGCCTCCCCCCCTCCACCTCCCTGGCCACGCCTAGTTTCTTTTCCCCGCTCGGGAGAACCGGGGCCGGGATAGGGCGCCGAATGTGTCGGCATGGCAGCGGCTGGCCGACGGGGAACAGAGCCAGCTTTCCCCTAGCCGTGCCGCAAAAGGCTTTTTCCAGCCCCCTTTCGGGTCCCCTCTGTTTCCCTGAAGGAAGAGACCGGAGCAGGGGGCCTGCCTGTATGCCGGACCCCACTCATCCAAGCGCAATCCTTCAAACTCAGCTTATTCTGGGATTCTGGGATTCTCTGACTTCCTCTACCCACATGACCTGCTGATTCCCTGCCTCACCCTCTTCCTCCATGCATCTCCTCTCACGGATCCCCTGAGCACACGCACATCCTCCTCCACACATTCGCAACCACCCTGTATACACACATTCCCCATATTCCTGCATGGATCTCCTGCAGGCGAGATTCCCTCGAATACAGAACCCGTCCCTGCATGCAACACCCCCTCTTCGTGTCTGACCCATCAGCACGCACAGCCCCCACTGAAGAGCCAAGCACATAAAGAACCAACTCCCCCATCTGTTTACCAGAGCCTAAATTGGATTAGGCATACAGGATTGGAAAGCTTGAAGAGCCCAGCAGCTGGGATGGCATGGGACAGCCTGGGCTGCTTGGCAAGATGAGTCTTCAGAGTGTAAATAAGTCCCCTGATGTTGGAGTGTCCCAAATTCAGTAGGTCCCACGGAAATAACTAAATCCTCTAGGAAACGGGCTGCAGGAGGGGCAGTGGGGGAGGGCCCCTGCGAAGCTGGCTGTCAGGAAAGCCTGGGAATGGAGGAGATGGCTGGTGAGCCAGCAGGAAACAAGCAGGCTTGACAAACTCTGTGCCACAGATGGGTTTAATTCTGCAGAGTCAGCATTTCTTGGCAAACGCATCTGTCAGAAGAAATTCCGGCTCCTGTCTTGTCGGAGGCATTCAGAGCAATCTGCTTGGGAAGCAAACCCATGCCTGCAAATCCCTGCTTCCCGTTTCTTACCTATGACTCACTTTTATTTGTCACTGCCAGGTATTCTAGCTGGAACTGACTTCCGAGCAGTTTCTGTGGGCTCGTATCTTCCACTGAAACAGGCTGCTGGGACAAACCAAATACTAAAAAAATGGGAAGTTTCAGCTTTGTGGTAACTCGAGGAATTGTAATTCAGACACATTTGCAAAACCCCTGTCTCATACAGACCAAGGAAGTAGATTTTGGTTGGATATTGGGAAGAAATTCTTCCCTGTGAGGGTGCTGAGGCCCTGGCACAGGTTTCCCAGAGAAGCTGGGGCTGCCCCATCCCTGGAAGTGTCCAAGGCCAGGTTGGATGGGGCTTGGAGCAACGTGGGATAGTGGAAGGTGTCCCTGCCCATGGCAGGGGGTGGAACAAGATGATCTTTCCAATCCAAACTTGGGATTCTGTGACACACTCTCCTCATTCCCAGGTGAAGAGTACAAGGATCTACAGCTTCCTGGTTTTCTCCCACACTTAAATTTAACATTATCAGCCCCTTTTTTTTCCTGGAGAGGGCCTGTCTGCTGATAAGAAGGAAGAGATAGGACCTAAGAGTCACAAAGGTCACAACCCAGCGTGGGATCTGGAGTCATCCCGGTCCTACTGGAATGGTTGGGTGGGAACAGCATTAATGACAGGATGCTGCAAAAGGAAGAGGTGGCCAGATCCAGCAGGGACCAGTTTTCTGTGGTGGAAATTACACCAGGTAAGGAAGGAAAGAAAGGCAAAGTCCTCCTTCTGAGGACTCGGTGATCCTTTTGGGTCCCTTCCAACTCAGGATATTTTATATTCTACGGCCTAAGCTCATCTCCCACCTCCTCCCCAAGGCTGCTGTGTGGGACAGACTGCAGAGCTCAACACAGCAGCTCTGCTGGCAGAGATCTCTGTTCTAGACCAGCCCACAAAACACTGCCCTGAGTGCTCCAACCTCTTCTTGCAAGTTTGGAGGTCACTGGAGGACTTTGTTGAACCATTGGCTTCATATTGTGAGTGCAAGGCCAAAACACATTTCTTCACGAAAAGAAGGGTAAAGCAAGAGAGGCAACAGGGGTAGAGTCCAGCACCAGGAATGTGGCTTGTGCTGGAGAAAGGTGGAGACAGCTACAAAAGCACACTCAGAGGAAAAGGAGATAAGGAAGTGGCTGGATCAGAGGGCAAACTGGTGCTAGGGTAAATATTTCTTGGCTGTGGCACACTGGGGAGGAATGGGGACGATTAAAATCAGGAAATGATGAGTGTGACAGGTCCTTTCATGGCTCAGGGCAGCAGAGATGGCGCAGAAATTAAACCTAGACTAACTAGGCCTGCAAGGCTTTGGTGTTGAACAGGCACTTGGGGAGTTCAAGCTTGAAATTCAGGGTCAGTAAAAGCTTGCTCAGCTTCTGTGGAGCCAGGTGGGACACAGAGAGGTTCCTTCCCCATCACGCTTCTGTTTCAGGGTTTGTGTGAGACTTCCTGGGTCTGGCTGTGCACGTGAGGCACCTAAACGCCAGAGGAATTTGCAAATGAGACGTGTCCCCGGGTTAGTGGAGCAGAACTTCTCAAACTGCTTTGCTCCAATGATACAGGAAGGGGACAAAATCCTTTTTTTTTCAGTAATTATGCAATTACTCCTGTGGGGCTGGGAATTGTTCAGATTTTTCCCGGAGAGGGTTGGAACTGCTCTGTGGGAGGTTTCTGCCCCACCTGGCAAAATGTGGAGAATCAGTTTGGCAGAGGACTGGGAGGCCATGAAAGAGCAGGAATCCAGGATCTCCATCCTTGCTGCTTCCTCTCACCCCCAAAATTCTCTTTGTCTGGAGCACTTTGCTGCAACACAGTCTTGGCATGAAGGTCCTCCTTGCCCAGGTGCTGGCACAGGCCCCGACACTCCATGGAATGCTGGAGCTGGGATGCACCATTCCCGGAATTCCTGCGCACGCCACCCTGCTCCACCTGGCTGAACGAGAGGCCTGACTCCATATCCCAGCCCTTCCTCATCATCCCACCCTGGATGTTCCTTCTCCTAAAGTCCCTTCGGTTATTCTGGATCAGAGTTGCCCAGAAGACCCTCAGGATCATATTTGGAGCATCCAAGGATGCTCCAGATGTAGATTTTCCATGGGCAAACCAAGCTGCAAGTTATTCTTTGCTTTGGTGCCAAACAGGTCACTGTCCTCCACCACCTCTGCTGCATCCCATGGGGAAAGACCTGGGATTGCTCTCAAGAAGCTGCTGAGATTCCTGAAAATTCCTGAAAAAAAAGGTGCCCAACCAGATGCATCTTTGGGCTGTGCCATTTATTATATTTTTTATAGATAAAAGAATAAAACCTTCATCTGCTCCCTCCAACCACAACCTGGGGTCAGGATCTGACTGTCATCTGACAGGATCTGACTGCTGCATGGATGAACTTTCACTTCTGGCTGCCATCCACATTTCCTTTTCCCTTCTCTCCCTGAGCCTGAAGTGAAAGTGGATTGCTGGCTGGTGTTGGAATTCTCACTCTTCCTCCTTCCAAAGTCTGCATGACTCACCCTCAGCCGTGCTTGTTTTAGGCTTTTGACAGGAAAACAACTGTGGTGATTTAAGAAGAGCTCCTTACTCAGGCAAAAACCTTAATTTCCCTGAACAGTCTCAGCAGGGCCCTGCTCAGACTGTGCCCATGGCTCCAGGAACCCCCTTTAAGCTCAAGCCTAACCCTTTAGGCCCTGATGTAAGTGGCCCTGTCTCCAGCCATGTCCTGGATGGACCTTGGCCGTGTGCTGTGATTTTATCTCCTATCTGTTTATGACTTCTGGTTGTGACTTTTAGGGTTGGAATTGCTGATCCTTTTTGTCCCTAACCCAGGATATTCCATTATTCTCTTCTCCAACACTGCCTGCTGGATGATCCTTAACTATATAGTGTCTATCCCTGTCTCCAGGCCTAATTCTGTCTCCTGGCTGAACTCTGGACTTGTTTTGTAGCTTTTTTCTGAGTCCTGGCCTTTTTTGTGCCATCAGAGGTTCTGGACCACCTGCAAAGGTTGCTGTGCCTGAGGGCATCTCCTCTCTTGCAACAGGGGCTTCATCTCTGGGTTTTTTGGGGGTAGGAGGAGGCTTTTCAGTCCTTTCCCCACCCCTTCCACCAAAAAATACACCTCTATGAAAAACGAATTCACCAGACTCCATGGAGGGGGCACAAAATGTGCTGAAGCTGTAGGCAAGGTGCTGGAGCTTTATAGTGGAAATGTTAAACTTGGTGTAAAAAAAATAGGAATGGGAATGTTTCCAGGGTGTGGAAAAACCAGAAGAACCAGCAGAGTAAGAGTTAAAAGGAAAGGCATTTGTTGATTGCCATGGAGCACGGTGCCTGTGATCTTTCAGAAGTAGAGGAAGAACAAGCTGACCTTGGATAAGAAACTGTAGAGGACTAAGAGGAGGGTGGGAGCCATAAAACACCCAGATAAGGTAAACAAAAGGGCTGGAATATTCAGGAATTTCATCTAAAAGGGGAAAAACAAAAGAGAAATCAAGCAAAGAGAACATCCTCTCTCTAAAAACTGTCAAAAACAAGTCCAAGATTGTTTTGTTTTGTGCTCTGCCTTTCACCTTTTACCTTCACCTTGTGCTCAACCTTAAAGGCCCGAGGAGAGCTGCGGGGCTTTCATCTTTTGGCTGCTGGTGGCACAGAAGTGACATGGGCCAGATGATCTGGGCACGCCCACGTTGGTGCTTGTGATCCAATTAAATCCATAAGGAAGAGTTGTTATGATCCAATTTTAAGGTTCTTAGAAATGCCTCTGCTGGAATTAAGGTGCAAACGAGACCATATGCCAGTGACAATAGTAAGGGTTTTATTTGATGGTAAATATGAGAGAGAGAGAGAGAGAGAGAAAGAAAGGAAGAAAGAAGTAGAAGATAGGTGAGGGGGACAGAAAGAGTGACAGGGACAGGATAAGGAAAATATCACCACTCCATGGATCCCAACGATGTTCAGTGATCCTCTCCAGCTGGTCTCTTGGTGGTGAAGGTCCCCCCAGAAGGCACAGAGTCCCATGGGTGTATATGCTCAGGCCGGGTGACCACATCTGGGCATGTCCCCCTGGCGGGGGGGTGAGTCTCTCACAGCAGACTCTGGATCTGTTGCACCATGTGCAGTCCTGTGGGGCCAAGCCTCTCACGGGAAAGTCCCGTGGATGTGGCCTGTGGGGTTGGGGGTTCCACAGCGGGGCCAGTTTGTGTAATCGGAGGATGGGTGTTTATTGCCTCTCACCAGAGGTTGCACCACGCACCCAAAATCTCCTCCTTCCCGCTCGGGTGGGGGCAGTCTGTGTAAACCTGGCGTCTGTGAGCTGTGCTCTTCCCGCACCCCAAACTCAGCCGGGGATAGTTGCAGCTGGTGGCTTTGGCCTTTTGTGGATGCGCACCTTTCCCTCAGCCTGGGATGACTGAACAATGTGTTTCCCTTTATCTAATCAACAGTTTGACCTTCAGTTCAAAGTCCCACTCTTCAGGGAAGCTTCTTCGGTTGTGGCTTCTTTATAATGAGCAAAACTTTATATCAATGTTTGAGGCATGAACTATTTTCAGTCTCTGACAAGAGCGTGAAAGGCAAAATCCACTTTCCCCATAATTTTTGTGCTATCAAATCGCTCTCTTCTCCCCAAAGATCTCTCAGGGAGTTTTATTCCTCCAATTTCCTGTGACTGCAGAAGGGAGTTTCTCATTCCCAGGAGTGGGGTCTGCTCATTATCTAATTGCTGATTAACATCCAATTCTGCATCCTGGAGCTGCAGGCAGGTCCGAGGTGAGCTGTTGCGAGCCCTGGGCACAGAGCCAGGACCTGCTCCTGCCTCTCCTGGACCAAGGAAAATTGTACCCTTGGCACCCCCAATGCTTTGCATGGAACTTAAAGACTTGCCTGAGTAAGGAATCAGCTGGAAAATGGGAAAACCATCATTCCTATGCAGAGCTCTCTCCACTTTCTGCCTTAGCACTTCTTTAAGGTTGACTGAAACCTGGGAACCCTGGAGCTGAACATCCTTTGGAGTGAAAGTTCCTACATGGGAGTTATTTCCACATCACCGGAAGAGCTTTGGGTCGCTTTTGCTGTTCTGTCTTTGTCTTGGAGCAGCCTGATCTCGTGGAAGGTGTCCCTGCTTATTGCCAGAGTGTTTGGAACGAGATCTTTTAGGTCCCTTCCAACCCAAAACATTCCATGATTCTGTGATAAAGCAAAGACAACCCTGAACACCACAATTCTGCTCTGGTGAAGGGAACCAGCTCCATGTGGGAATGACAGAAAGGGGACAGAGAGAAGCAGGAATGGGAATGACCAGGAATCAGTTCATTCTCCCATCCCCAGGGAGAGGCTGAGGCCATAGTTTTTCCATGGTTTGATGCATCCTGATTATGGTGCTAAAGCTGCCGTTTCTGGAGGCCGTTTCCCAGCTCTTCACCCTACTTTAAATGCCATCAATCCCTTCTGATCCATCTAAAATCCTGTTTGCTGCTATTTGAACCCCAACATAAAGTGTGGGAAGAGTGAAGCAGCCCGAGCCTTCCGTTTGGAGGATCTGGAAGGTGCTCATCCCATCACACACCAGTTTGCACTTCCCAGTGCAATGTGTAAGATTTTTCCATGGAGTGCAGAGTTCCGACAAGGCTTCGTTTCACGTTTTTTTTCCCAAAGTTTGACACGTGTTAAACTTGTGATCCAGCACAACTTCTTTTCCTGCCAGATTGCTGCGAGGGAGATTCCCTCACCCCATATTTGTGCCACATTAACTGGGGAGCTTTGTGCTTGGCCTTCCTAAATTACACCCTCTTTTCCCAGCCTACCACTTAAATTTACTGGAATCACCCAGAATCCTCCTGTTTGCAGATTCTCTCTGCTTGTCACCCGTGAGCTCAGTGAATTTATTGTCTAATCCGTCATCCAAACCAGCAATTAAAACTTTGCGTCATCCCAGAGCCAAGAGGAGCCTTTTAATGGATCGTTGCAGCCTGACAGCAAATTGTTGGCTGTGATTTGCTCGTGATTTCAGCCCGACTGGGTTTTCTTGGTTTTGCTTCTGAGCCCATCACGTGGCACGCTGCCAGAAGCTTTATTAAGGCTGAGCTGTGTGACAGGTACCACTTTTACCCTCACAGATTTTGTTGTCCTGTCACAGGTGGGGGTATCACCCACCTGTCACAACATTCTTGCTGCTCATCCCTGCCTCCTTGATAGCCCCTACACCATTGTTTGATGATCTATTTCAGAGCTTTTTTCCAACTCTGGACTGGTTTTTTCCAACACTGTGTGTGTCCCCAGAGTGTCTCCTATGCCCTTTAATGATGTATTATTTCCACATTTCTTATTGGAAAGGCTCTGGACGTGGCACTCAGTGCTCTGGGTTGTTTGACAAGGTGGGAATGGGTCACAGGTTGGGCTCAATGATCTTGGAGGTCTTTTCCAACCTAAATGAGTCTGTGATTTGTTGATATCCAGTCTTCAAAACACCCAGATTTCCCTGTTGCAAAGAAACAGGAGCAGGAGAAACAGGCTGGGTTTAGTAGCTGTGATGCATTTCTTTTCCCGATTTTCCTGGACACCACTTTGCCTGACAGCTCTCACTGATTTGCATATTCATGTTGAAAACACTAATTTTATTCACTTTTGATGTGTTAATTAGTTCATCTCATTAATATCTGTGGCAGCAAAATGGCTCTTGCTCTTGTGTTTGATGTGGTTGTGTCTCCACACCTGTTTTCCCTCTCGCTCCACATGTGGAAGCACAAACTCATCTTCTGACGCTGCAAGCGCGGCTCAAAGTTGTGGGATTGGAAAACAAATCCTACTCTGAAGTGGTAGCTCCAAGAATCACCTGGATTTCTTCTCCCAGACAGCTCAGCCTGGAGAGCACCAAACCTCACACTGGAAAAGGGAAATGGGACTGATTCAATCCATGTGGGAAAAGGAGATTTAGGCTTTGCCTAAAGCTGAGCCACAGAAGCCTCGATCTTCTACCTGCACCTTCCTCCAGCCCAGGGAAGGGAGGAACCGGTGTGGAAAAGGAGCTGTGACCTCATAATCAGCCCATTCCTCACCTCCAATCTAGAAGGAGAGCTTTAATTGTCCTTCTTCCTTCTTTATTTGAAAGAGTTCCAGCGATTTTCCACTCAGAGGATCAGCAGTGACAACATCCATTTGGAATTCCCATCTCCAGATTTACTTTTCCATGACCTTCAGCTCCCACAGCTGGGAGCTTTCAGTCCAGGAACCAGGTGGGTGGACAAGACAACCTGTAAATCCTGTTAAACACAATCCCTTCATCTCCAAAGAGTCAGTCACGATAATCCTGGCTAATTCAGCTGCTTCGGCATCCAGAAATTTCAGGAAAAGAAAGGGTTTCTCTAAATTTGTAGACAATTCTAGGAAACCCTTCTGTCATTTGATCTTCTGGCAGCACTCAAACTGCTGTGGTGAAAAGTAGGGGAAAGAGCTGGGAATAAGGGTCTGCAAAAGATCTGGGTAAGTTTTGTTCTCCCTCCTTAACTCTGCCCATCCTGGTTCCCCAAATCCTCGCCGGACTTATCTCAACCCTCCACTTGTTCCTTCCCCTCCAGATGGTCTCTCCCACAAAGTTTTTGCTTTCTCATGTCCAGTGAAACTGGTTAAGATATAAATTGCTCTTTCTACTTCTTCTTTCTCCTGCCAGCATCGCAGGTGGTAAAACAGTAACGGCTTTGGCCCAGAGCCCAACTTTGCTGGAGTTTTTTGAAAGCACCCAAGGTCCTGCAGGGAAAAACTGTGCAGGGTATGGAGGGCTTGCTCTTGGAGGACTTGCTCCTGGAATTGGGATGCAGCACAGCCACCACAGCCCTACCAGTGCTGCCGGTGCCTGCCCGGAGCAGCTGGACATCTCTTCCTTCTTTTTGGTTTAAAAACTCATTCTTCCCCTTCTCCATCTGTCAGAGACTGAAATATTATATTTTATGACTTAGATATTTTCTTGAAGGACTTTTAAAACTGCATTACAAAAGCTGCAGAGAAGACTTCTGCACCCTGAATGGGGCCCTGACTGAGGCCTGACACCGCTCGCTGATGAAGATAAGATAAAGTAACACCTCAGGTCTGGCGACATTCACTGAGCACCGGCTTAACACCTCCAAGGTGGAGACCACAGCCCCAGGGCTATCAGCTGCCAGGCTCGAACAGACCCCCTGCACCAAAGGGTGGAGGGAGGAGAGGTTTTGGGTACCTTGGAAAAGCCTCTGGTCAGAGGCGCAGTGACCGCCCATCCTCCACTGTGCAGAGGAGCCCAGCTGAGGGATCCTCACCACGGGGGAGGAAGCTTATCCACAGCAGAGGGGGTGACATGGCCCATCACAGGGCCCCTCAAGGGGTCCCCAGACCCTGCCCCAGAGATGATGCAGCAGACCCTCAGTGTTGCAAGGGACAGTGTCAAGCCAGCCCCTGCAAGAGAGGCACGTGGGCATTCCCACCTGGCCCAAAGCGTGTATTCATCCACGGGATTCTGCACTCTTTGGCGTGTCCCCACCACAAGAGCAGATGGAGGGGAACAACAAGACGTTGTTGGGACCCTCGGATGGGTGATTGCTTCCACCTAACCCCTGTCACCTCTCCCTGTCCCCCCACCCCCCACGCACTCTTTTCTATTTCTTTCTTTCTTTTCTCTTTCCTTCTCTTTGCCTCTCTACTATTAAATAAAACACATCCATTTTTTGGCATCAACATCTAACCTCGTTTGGTTTTAATCTCGTTTCTGGGAATATTTTGAACCTTCTAAGTTCTGTCCGGTTTATGCACAGAGACTTAGCTTTCCGTGCTTTTCTGGGTTTAAACCGGATCGTAACAGCATCCTAATTTTCCTTCCAAATTGAGGCTGTCATTGGTGAGAGGAAATTAACAGCAGGTTCTGCTGTTAACTTGGTCTTTTGACATCTGTCATCTCCCAGCACAGCTCACCAGTCCACTCAGTGGGATGTCAGTGTCCTCTTGTCCCTGCCCAGCAATGTGGTGTCACCTCCTTCATTTCCTTCATTTCCTTCATTTCCCCTCCATCCATTAAACAAAATGTTAAAAACCAGTTACCAGACCCAGAGCTCACAGCACAAAACATGAAGTTGATGTGGAATCTTTTATCCTCTTGGAAAACCAGTGGCTCTGAAATCCAGGCTCCATGAAATGCCTCAAAAATCCACATCCTTCCACATGTGCAACCAAAACCCAGCAGAGTTCCAGGGCAATGCTTCAGAAAAAGCAAAGATCTTGTTTAACCATCAAACACAACAAAAAAACCCAACACTCTTCAATTGTTTGAACCAGCTCTGGTTTCTCCCAGGACACAGCTGAGCTCGGGATGCTGCCAGCTTTTTCTTTTCTCTTTTTTTTTTTTCTGTGTGTTTTCCAGGAATGGGAGCTTGCAGCCGGGACTGTGACCCAAGAAGCTCTGAGCTGTTTGTGTGAGTCCCTGGCTGGCTGCCCCTTCTTCTTCTCTGTGACACCCCCAGGCTTCCTACAGAGCTTTTCTGTCTCCCCTCAGCTGCAGCTCCCACAGGGAGCAGAGCAGAGCGCTCAGAGGGCAAAACCGAACAAAGCTCAACACAATCAATGGTTTCTCTGCCAGGAACGTGGGTCTGTAGAGAGCCTCTCACAATCTCTGAATGACAGGGGTTGGCAACAGCTGTGTGAGGTTGTTTTGGCCCTGGAGAAAAAGAGGGGAATAGATACGAGGGTGTTTTTTCCAGCTGGATGAGGTCCATGAGGAGGCAGCGTGAGGGCAACTCCCAGCTCAGCAGGCTGCCCCCATTCCTTCCCTTCTCCCTCCCACCTTCCCTCTGCCTTTCCTCTCTCGGCCACGTTTTTCCCTCTCTGCCTTTCCTCCTTTTCTCCAATAAGGGAAGCTCATTTCAAAATGTGAACCAAGAGAGCAAAGAGCGTGAGGAGACAGAAATTGCTCCCCACCGAGGCTGGAGAAGTGTCCACAACACTGCCAGAAATCAGTTTTACTTCCACCTGTTTGTTTATAAGCAGATGTTTGATAACCAGACTCACTGTGAACAAATTCACCGATCATCCCCTGTGCTGACACAGCTGTGGAGCCATTCCCTGTGTTTCAGGCAGGGTGGGATATTATTCCTCCCAGAGCTTTGAAAGTTAAGAGACAAAACTGTGCCTTCAAGGATCTCTTCAGAGCAATAATGAATTGAAGCTTGAACATGTCAAAAAGGCCATTTTTTATGTGTTTTCTTAGGTGAGTTGGATGTCTGGGGACACTTCGGATTCAAGTAGGCTCAGGAAATCAATGGGAGTTCAGCACCTGCCTTATCCAGGCTCTCTCGAAGATCCCAGGGGAAGCTCAACCACAAAACATGAATCTTTGAGAGCAGAAATTATCCCAGAACAATACTTTTATTTCAGCCATCATGGGGAGCTCTTCCAGACCCATCACAATCCGTATGCAAAGATGTAAGTGACGCTGGCCAGGACACCCAGCGACATCACTCCGTGGCTGCTGTGCCGGCTGTTGACTCCATTCACATTGCACAAGGGTTTCTCACAGCAGGAAACATTCTGGGAGCTCTGGGTTTGTTGCTGACCTGTTGCTGGACACGTTGCAGAACACATCTTGGAGATGAGGTATTTAGGCTTGTTGGGCTCTAGTGCAGGAAAAAAAAGGGGGGGGGGAGAAGAAAAAGGAGGATGAAAAAGCATTGTTTAAATATTTTTATGGCTAGATCTGTTTTGGTGAGTAAAGGAAGGGCAGGCATTAATGCTCAAGGCAAATTTCATGGAATTAATCATAGAATCATGGAGTGGTTTGGGTTGGAAGGGAGCTTCAAGTTCATCCATGGGCAGGGACACCTCCCACCAGACCAGATTACTCAGAGCTCCGTCCAGCCTGGCCTTGGACACTTCCAGGGATGGGGCATCCACAGTTTCATACAATCCTAGAACTGGTAAGGTTTGGAAAGGCCTTTAAGATCATCAAGTCCAACCAGGACTTCTCTGGGCTCCATGTTTTGTCAATCCTAAAGTGGAATTAGCACCTGTGGGTGGCTTTCAGTTCCAGCTGCCTGGAGTGATGCTCAGGCTGGGTCATTCCCACCAGGATGGTTTTTCCTACGACATAAACCCAAGGGGAATGTTCTGCATGACCTGAGATTTGGCATAAGAGCATGTGGAGGTCTTTGAGGGCACAGAGCCCCCAGGACAGACCTGAAGGATTGTGCTTGGCATAGGGAGTCAGCCATGGTGAGGTTTGGCCAAAACCCTTCTCAAAACAACTCTGGGAGTGGAACATGCATAGATCCAGGTGTGAATCCACTCCCTGGTGCTGCTCTGTGTGTCCTCAGCATTTCCCCAATTCCCAGCAGGAATATCAAGTGTCTCTGGACACTGCAGTAAGGAACCACAAGGTCAATGTCTCCTAAAAGTTGGCCGTCAAGGCCTGTTGTTCCCATAGTGGGATGAAATCCCATTCCTGGGACTGCTCTCCTACAAAACAAACAAGGTGTTGTTCCCAAACCTACTTGTCCCGACGTCCTTCCGGATGGTCACACAGTGTTTCTCCTCCTTGGCACACATGGAAATGGTCAAACAGTCCTTGTTGGACTCCTGTTCTTGGCAGGTGTAGCACATGAATGGATAAACTGGGGGGGGAAAAAAAGGGGAAAAGCACATTACAAGGTTTAAAAACCACAAAAGCTCCAGTGCAGAGATCTCCATTTTCCTCAATACAGTCTGAGGAATGTTTTTGTGGGAATGACCAGTGACTTTCTTTATCCCCTGACCCGTGGCAGCAGCGCTAAATCCCTCTCTGTCTCCTCTGGCTCAGGCTGCAAAGTGTTATCGATCTGCTTGCAATCCCTGGGAGCAGGAGATGTGAGTGGAATTCAAGGATTTGGGGGCTTTTGTGATGGAGATTATTGCTGAGCCATAGTGGCTCTGTCCTGAGGGCTCGGCCACGGGAATTACCAATTACTGCTCAGGGTTTCTCCTGGGCAGGGCTTGGCAGGGAGAATTTAAAGATGCCTGGAGCATTTTGAGGAGGTGGACAATGCCCAGTGTCCTACTTCTCTTTAGTCTGGCTCAGAGACTGCTGTCACATCTCTTTTTTTGTGCTTGAACGTCTCTGAACTGGACTAACCTCAGTTCTAGGAAGTCTGATGAGAGCCCTCAGATGCTCTGTGAAACTTCTGTTTTTAGCATAAAATAGGGAATGAATGGAAAATCGTAACCAAAAGCTTGGTTGAAGTGCTAAAGACAGATTTGGTAAGATAATTCATACATCTGCAACAGTGGCAGTTGACTGGCAGGAAGGTCACGCAGTGATGAGTTGTGTTTCCTGTCAAAAATCTCTGTTCCTGCCCTCAAAACCAGAACATGGTAGGAAAGACCTCTGGAAAGCCTCTTGGAAGTAGTAAAAAGAGGAAGAAGAGCAAAACCACAGCCTGGGTGATAAAACATCCCAAAATATGTGCAGAGCACTCTCCACCCAGGCAGATTGAAAGGTTTTATGGTGGTTGGGTTCTGAGTTCGTGAAATCATCCAGAGCAAAGTATGAGGTTTTGTGGTTGAGTTTCTTTAAATACACGGCTAATTTTTGGAGGGAAACAATCCCAAATGCTGGCTGATTTCCTGCTGAGTCTGGGGACAGTCTGTCACTTTGGAAAGGGCAAAAACAACTAAAGGACACGTCCCTGTGAGCACAGCTTTGCCTGATAAGAAGTTGGCAGTGAGGGAGCGGAAGGACAGTGAAGGTCACACCATGAAACGAGAAGTTTCTGATAGAAGGAAAGGAAAAAGTCATCAACTGTTGATCCTGTGTGGCTTTCTTGCTTCATTCACCTCTGAAAGAAGTTGAATTTTCATGTACAGAGTAGAGGAGATTCAGTGAGGTTTTAAGGAATTTTTGACACAACCTTGAATGATGTTATTCACGAGCGAGCCCAGGAAACACGAGCTGGTGAAAATGCCAGGGAATGGTTGCAAAGCCAGACACGAAAACACCCTCAGAGGGCGATTCCCAATGATTATTGGTCAAACCAACTGGAGCAATGGAAGAAATTCTTCCCTGTGAGGGTGGTGAGGCCCTGGCACAGGTTGCCCAGAGAAGCTGTGGCTGCCCCTGGATCCCTGGAAGTGTTCCAGGCCAGGTTGGATGGGATAGTGGAAGGTGTCCCTGCCCATGGCAGGGGCTGGAATGAGCTGATCTTTAAGACCCCTTCCAAACCACTCCATGATTCTCTGAATTTAAAGGATTTTGATAGATGGATGCAATAAAAGAGTGAAAACAGAGTGAGTGCAATCAGTAAAGAGAAATAAATAAAAATAAAAAAGAGAAATAAATGACTTTTAGATAAAACTGAGACACGTAAATGTAGGGTGACAAACAACGGGATCAGAACCACAGTGACAACAGCAGGAGTCAACAGTGTCACATTCCAGCCATGGAAACAGACGTCACCCAAGGGGACACGGGCAGAAATGTCATGTGCAAGATATGCAAAGTGGCCTTTCCACCCAGGCAAGGCCTCAGCTGGAACCCCGGTGCCCAAATCTCTCTGTGGCACTTCCAAAACTATGCAGAGCGTTCGGAGAGGGACCAGAGGAGAGGGAGGAGAAAAGGTCACAGATCTTGGAAATGTGATCTTGTAGAAAAGGTTGGAAGAGTTTAGTTTGTTTGTTGAAAATGAGAATATGCTGAGGAAAGTCACAGGAATCTTCTTCATGCAAGAAAAAATAGGCAGCAAAGAAGAAAGTAATAAAATGTTTTATGTGTCCCATGGTGGGAATATGGGAGAACAGTACAAAAAGACATGCTGAGAGATCTTAAAGGCTGGCTTAAAACTAAATTCCTAAAGGGATGAGAGTTTCTGAGCAGTTCCAGGCTGTGGAATCTTCCTTGTTGGAAACTTTCAGGGACACCTTAAACAAACATTTGCCTGATTTCGTCCAACATTGCAGCAAGGACTTCATGACCTTAGAGGTCTTTTCCACTCTTAGTGAGTCTGTGATTCTATGAAAAGGATCAAGACCTTTTAGGATTTCTGCTGGACACAAAATATCTGTAACAGTTGAACATGGATGGAAAAGGCGAAAGACCCTCTTTGGTTGGCTGAGAGATCAAGAGTTTTGACCAAAATTTGGTCATTAGGGTCTTGGATGAGACCCAGGATACATAAGAAGGATCAAATGACAGTTTCCACATTTTCCTTTGTCCCAGTTTTAGGCCAGAAAGCTGCAATCTCTTATTTTTGATCTAGGCTGGGCCACAGAAAGGTGCTGTGTAAAAGCCTGTCCTTAAATCCATTGGGAATCTGATGCCGATATAAAGTGTCACTAGTAAGGAATCCCACCATGAACCTGTGCTCCTGGATCTCTGTGAGCTTTCCACTTCATCCTGGGTCACACTGAGAACGTTGCCGTTGAAAATTCTCGTCTGTCCCTATTATGTTGCTTCAACCAGGAATGGTGGGCACAAAATCCATTTTTTTTCCAAGATTGAATAGTCCTTTTCTCACCCCAAAACTGGGCAAAGCTCCTGCTTTTCCAGGCACGCTGGAGAACCATTCCAAAGGATTTAGGAGTAGGGGGTTGATACATCAGCAATAATTGATTAATTAGATGTCTCTTTCTCAACCAGATTCGTATCATGGTTTCTGGGAAACCATCAGGTGTGGGGAAAATTTCGGCACTCCAGTCGTCATTCCCACGTGCCAGGAGTGATGGAGCAACACGTGTGTCTCACTCCCAGAAGGAGGACAACACTCAGCCTTCCCTTTGGGAGCGGGACGTCTTTAACATGAAAAGTTCTTTCGCCTCTGTTGCAGATTTAATCTACAAAAATTCCCACTGTTGCATTTCCTAGGAAGACATGTGGCAAACCACTACAAGGGAGGAAGCAGCAAAGCATAAAAGTCTCTAAAATACCCCAAACATGAAATTTTTAAGGAAAAAACCACTTTGTTATGCTTTCTGTCACTTCCAACTTGCCTCCTTTTGGAAGATCCAAAGACTGCTGTGTGGATTTAACCTGGCATCCAGCACCACCAGAGCTCTACCACTGGAAAGAAGAATTAATTCATCAGATTCTTATTTCTGCATCAAATCACTGATTGAGGTGCAAAAGGACATTGGTGACACCATCACAACACTGCCAAGTTGGTGACAGCCCTCTAAAGTGGAAAATTGTCACCATCTTCCCTCTAATCCTTGTCTTAAGTAGGAGCAGCATGAGAGGCTCACCTTGTTCCACACACAGGACAGCAACCAGCAAGGTGACAAGAGGAGTCCTCATCTCCAGCAGATCCTCCCAGCAGGACTGGGAAGCTGTTTGGAGGGCAGGTTTTATACCCCAGCCCAACAGCAGCAGTTTTACAGGTTCCCCATGGCTCGCATGTGGACATGAAATCAACCCAAGGGTGTGGAATGTTCATGTGGGAGTTTTCCATGCTGGAGCCCTTGGAACGGGCTGGCACCTTGGGGAAAAGCCCATTCAGCCACGCATTTCTTGCTCTTCCGGTTGTGTGAGTGATGGGAAGTTGGGATCTGCTCTCTCCTCCTCTGAATTTCTCCCTTTCCTTCCTTCCAGAGCTGCTGCTCTGACGAAAGCAGAGCCTGGAGGCATGGGGAGATAGTCCTAGGAATGAATTTTTCTAATCCCTTTGCATAGACAGCACGTGATGTTCCAGGGTTTGTACCGTTCATTGGCTTTAATTATCCAACAGCACCAGCCTCAGCCTCTGAGCTGGCCTAAGCTGGTTTAGCTCAAATAAAATCAGTGTGTTTTACACCAAGTTGAATTAGCTAATGGTTGGTTAAACAGAAGATTTTCCTCAAATTTTCATGTCAGCCTTCATTTCTTTATCAATTTTCCCCTGGTTAATCCCTCTACTTGCTCTTTTCCTGCTTGTAATCCTCAAATACCTTGTACAATTTTGATTTAATGAAGTTTTGCTTCTATCCAGGGATTCTTTAGAGGAGCTGCTTTTCTCCACGCCCCACAGTTTCTCGAAATCAGGCCTCTGTTTCCAAGCCCACAAATTGGCACCCTGGAATTGCAGCTCTGCTCTGGAAAGAGCCATCCCTCCGAGTGTCATTTTTTCAATCTCTCCTCTTAAATCAATCCTTTTGCTTTTATTCCTCTATGTTGCTCCTCTCCTCTGAATTCCTTAAAATCTGTTTCTGGCAGTCTGAGATAGAGACCCTCGTTCAAGATGCATCTTATAAGAGCTTGAGCTGCCAAGTCCACAGAGCTTCTTCTAAAACAAGATTAGTCCTGGAGAGCAGAAAGAAAATATTGTCAAGCCCTGCTTTTTCTGGCAATTATGGAATAACTTTGCAGGCAATTCCCTGGATGTAGCCATCAGCAGGGTATTTTTGTCTAATATGAATCATTCCAACACTGGATGATTTCCTGATCCATGTGATTGTCTGACACTTTTTTCAGGCCCTCCTGATCTGTCCTGGGATAACGTCATCAGGTGGTGAATTCCAGAGTTGTTCAAGCCCTGTGTCCAAATAGACATTCCCTGGCTTTGGAGGCTGGTGAGGTCAGCGGGGACGTGGTGATGATCAAATCGAGCCTTGTGCTTCACACAGGACAACTTGGTCTTCTGCTGAAGTGTTTTATAAACAGGTTTTTCTTCCTAATTAGTGGGTGTGGCTCCTTGCTGGCATTTTGCAATGAGGGTGAAAGGAAGGAATCATTTTTTCCCTTATTTTTAGTCTTATTTATCCCATAGACTTGTTGTGTTTATTCCTTTCCCCTTTCATATCCCTGCTCATGTTGATTTCTGAGGAATCATACACTGCGTTGGTTGGAAGGGACCTTAAAAATCACCTTGGCCCAACCCCCTGCCATGGGCAGGGGCACCTTCCACTATCCCAGGTTGCTCCAAGCCCCATCCAGCCTGGCTTTGTTGACTTTTCCGACATCCATTTTATTCCCGCATGAACCTTCTGGGAATAGGATCAGCACAAGTCGATTTTGACTTTGACTTTGACTTGGAAGGAGCAGTGAGGCTAAAACATTCCCAGCACATCCAACAAATATGTACAAAGGAGAGAAATTTGGGTTGGAAATGGGATTTTCTGTGTTTTCTGGGAGCTGTCTCCAGGACATGAATGTCTTCTTTAGTACTGTGGTTCTAAGGTACCTTGGAATGCTGGAGCATTCCCTCTTCCCAGTGCGTGGAGAGCTGTAAAAGAGATTTATTTCCCAACAGGACAGATTACAAAACTCAAAAGCACTCAGAGGCATCACTCAAGGATCCAGCATGGAGAGGGTGTCTCCTGGTGCCCGGGATTCATGCTTGGAGGAGGGCCTGGAGCAGGGATACCAAGTGAGGAGTAATATTGAGGAAGACAGGAAGAAAAAAAAACCCAAGGAAGCTGAGTCACCTCTCTGGAGTAATCTTATCATTATCCTTTCAGGAAAATTAAAGTGGATCTCAAATTGGAGCCATGAGTTGGCAATGGACTCAAACTGGAGCCATGATTTGGCTCCATGACAAATGGAGCAGTCAGCTTTGGGAAAAGGGTTGCTTTTGTCCCTTTCCATGGCTTCCAGAAGATTTTTAGACCCAGTGGGGGCCTTGCTTTGGTCTCTTGCATCCAGCCTGTCTCTTGCTTTGACATTGAGGCACTGTATTGGATCTGGGCAAATAAACAGGGAAAAGGGAGAGAAATTTCATGTCATGAAGGAAAAGGGAGGGGAATTATTCAAGGAGAACTAAAGGCAGCACAGACCCTTCAAAACCAATGGTGGGAAAGCCCTGAGAGAGGGAAAAGAAGGGCCAAAGTTAAAGCACCTCCTGCAGATGCCTCATGTAGGCAGGGAAAGGCCTTCTTGGCTGACCCAGGTTCTGGTGCAGTGAGTCAGAGCTCTGAAAAATGAGTTTTATATAATCCACAGGGAGAGAGAGGCAGTTACCTCCCAGGAGCAATCCCAGCTATTGGAATGAGACTCCCGTCTCCTTCCCAAAAGCCCTCCAGGCATCGCAGATGTTTCTGCTCCTGGGGCAGCTCAGTGCTCCCACGTGAGGAGTGTGGAGCCATGGGAGGCACCAGAAACCCGAGGTGATGGAAGGATTTGGAATTAGGGAGCAGCACCTGCGTGGGAGGTGTCAATCGGGATTTCTCGGGAAGGCTGGCAGAGTCTCCTCTTACACAACATTTCGAGGGGAGGGTTCACTGTGGGAGCTCTCGTGTTTTTAGGACCTCCTGTGCCTCAGGAAAGTTGCTGCTCCCACCTCCAGATAAGGACTTTGGGATGTGGGTCAGCTTTGGAGCACATGGATGCGTTTTGTTGGGCACTAGGGAAAAGCCTATGGGATCAGGGGAAAATCAGGCAAGAAGGAGGTAGCCAGGATGGAGCTGCTCCCTTAGGGATGGCACTTCTGGATTCCCAGAGCTGTTTATAACTTTTCCATGCAACAGCCATAACCAGGGGTGTCCCACGTGCTTCCATCCCCTTTGCCATGCCAGGATCCTTCCCATCCCAAAACAGAGGCACCTGCCAGGTTCAGGCAGCTCAAGACATGACCTTATTTTAAACCTGGCTGCCAAGGGCAGGTCTGGACTCCCAAGCTCAGCAGAACAAGACCTGAGGCCGTACCAGCCCCATCTTGACCTTTCCCTGTGCCAACCATTGTCCCTAAGGAATCCTAAACCTGTGGATAGCACAGGATGAAGATTATTCCAAATAGTTCAGTTGTTATCCTGTTACAATCAGGGTGTGGGGCAGAATATGGCCAGCCAAGGTCACAGAATTGGTTTGTTCGGGATTTTTGAATCTGTGTCACTTGAATATCCCTAAATTTGGCAGGAAGGAACACAGGGTGAGGAGAATAAATTGGGCAGATGGATGGAGCCAGTTCAGTTGGGATAGGCAATAAAATCCATGGGAAGAATGGACTCATGGCCAAAATCGAAGTATCCTTGGCCAACCTTGCATTTACATCGAGGAGGAAACAATGAGCTGAGGCAAGGAAATAGAGTTTGGATGGAAAAAGACTTCCTCCAAAGTAAGACTGGAGGAAGAAGCCAACGAGGAAGTCTGGGAGAGAAAAAAGCCAGGGAATGCAGAGCTGGGGTTGGATGTGGATGGGAGGAAGGTGGGCAGGAAGGGGTAAGAGCAGATGGGAGGAGCTGGAGCCATGAGCCCACGTTTCCTCTGCAAAGCTGTTGTAAAGAATAAAGGTGTGGCTGTTCCCGAGCGTTGTGTTTCTTCTGCTCCTGGAAAATACCCGTCGGAATGAGCAGAACATGGAGCTTTGCAAGGAGGCTACAGAGGGAAAACCAGCTGGGTAAGCTGCACCCAACTCATTACCCTGGGAGATCTTCCTCAGGATGATCCCTGTGGAGAGCTCTTTCATCCCAGGAGAAAGGAGTTCAGCCTCCCTGGAAGGGTCGGAGTGAGCAAACCTCTCATTCCTAAGATTATCCACAAGGAGGGTCAGAGCAGGGTAATGAGTCCCTTCAATTTTAACTCGATGAGCTAACATAAAAGATTTATTTGCAGTGTTAATGTTTCTTCATAGATGAGTCTGAAAAATTCCAGGTTTCTTTCCAGAAACCATCTGTCTTTTCCTATGATTTTTCTTTAAGCACCACGCAAAATACTTTTCTCCCTTTTCTAAATAATCCTAATGCTTCTAAGGGAATTTCCACTGGAAGATCTTAAACCAGTTTAAAGAAAATTCTCAAAATCCTTTCCCATCAGGCCCTGCCTTGCCCTCTCTGTTTCCTGGAGAGCTCAAGAGCCATTTCCTTCCAGGCAGCTGCCCCAGGAGAGGAATTGAAAGGAAGTCAAATAGAATTTATTCTATTCCGAAATGGAGTTGCAAAAATGCCATTTCTGCCAGTGCAGAAAAATAAAATCTGGGGAGAGGCTTCCTGAAGTGAATGCAAAGTAATTTTAATATATTTCAGCATTATTCCCATTCAACTTGCAGGCGAACGCCTCCGCTTTTGTCCCATAACATGGATACATCCAGCAGCTACGCCCAATGTGCCACACCACGCAGCCACACAATAGAATAAAATAACACTTTATTGTGCCCAGTTTCTGTTTAACAACTGGAATATTAAAGGCTTTCTCAGAGCAAAATGATACAGGGTGGAAAATGGGTAAAAAATGGCACAAGAGAATGGCGGGGATAAAATGAAAGGCAAAAAATGCACAGAGTTATAAATGCCAAGAGTAGGAGAGATGGTGACCACATGGGGCCATTCTGCATGTGCAGGGCTCCATTCTATCCCTTTCTCTCCCAAACATCATTTGGAGTTGTCACCAGAGCGCGGAAAAAGCAAAAATACCTCTTGATGGGATGTGACCTTCCAGGTAGGAGGCACAGGGCAGCATTCCCACCTTATGGACCGCAGCTTGAACCATGCCATGCAAAGCCAAGCAGCTCCTTCCCTGCAAAAACCCCTCAAAAACCCATCCTGAGGATGCAGGCGAGACTGACCAGGACCCCCAGGGTGAGGATGGTGGAACTGGTTTTCACGCTGCTGGCCCCACTGATGTTGCACAAGGAGGTCTCGCAGCAGCTGGTCGCGACTCCGGCTATGCCGATGTTCAGGTCAATGGTTGGGCAAAATGCAGAACATTTCTTGGTGATTCGCTGGCTCCGGTCGTTGCCTGGAGTGGGAGGGAGAGAAAACAACAGGAAAAGTCCAGTTTTTCATCTTGGATTTTTTTTTTTGCAGGTTTCAGTCATAGCCTGGCTGTGCAATCCCGCGGGGAATTTGTTATTCTGCACTTGGTGCCGTTGGGTTTTCCCTTGGGTTTCATCACATTCCATTATTATATGTGTCTGTGTGACCTATGGACACCACCTCCAGGTCTTACAAATCTTCTGCTAGTTTCAGGGCCAGCTGAGGGCAAGAATTTGGGACTTATTTGTACAATGCGAGATTGCAAAACATCAGCACCGTGCCGTGGGATCGCTCCTTCCACAGCGTCTGGCCCTTTCCATTTCCACCACCTCATGGGCATGAACTTGAGCTTGGAGTTGAGACAAGGAGTTTGTGCAGGGATAATAAAAATAATTATTTTTATTCCAAAATCTCCCTGTCCTGAGCGTGTTTAATCATCAGTGTTTAATTTTAATTGAGTTTAAGCAGTATTTTTACAATATGTTGCAACAGACCCAGGCTATGCCGAGTTCCCACCTTCCCAAGATTTGTTCTTTGCATGCTAAAATCCTCACTAATTCCTCCACCGCAGCTCCTGGTGGGAGGAGGCTCAGCTGTCAGCCCCACTTGAGCCCCACCTTGTCCTCAGAGCCTTGGGAAAGCTCCACACTCACCGGTTCCTGTGGTGGAATAGGTTGTCAGACAATACTTCTCATTCTCCGAGCATTTGGTGGTGCTGAGACAATGGATGTTGGAAGTTGCATCTTTGCACGAGAAGCAGGTCAGGGAGAACGCTGAAAAAGAAGCCCAAAAACATCCATCAGTCACCTCTGGGAATATCCCTAGGAGCACAAAACGGGGTGGATGGAGGATCTGTCAAGCCCAGTGTCCACAGGCCAAAAATTCCTGCATGGGTTAAACTTGGCCCCAAGGACTCTCCAGGAGCCAGATTAAGCTCAAATCACTGGCAGAGCTGTGATTTGCTCATTAAGGAACATTCAGGGATCTCCCTTATGGGTATTTGGTTGACTGTCCAGCGAATCCATTAAAACATCTGGCATCTCTACTGTGTTTTTGGGAAGAGCAGCCCAGTCTCCCACCACTTGTAGTGTGAAGCTCTTGGGTTTTCTTTCCAACCTGGCTCCTCCAAGCCTCAGTTTCTGGCCACTGGTTGTTGTATGGAGACACTGGACCAGGGAATCTGTGGCTGGCCCATCCCTGGAAGTGTTCAAGGCCAGGTTGGCTGAGTCTTGGAGTAACCTGGGACAGTGGAAGGTGTCCCTGCCTGTGGGGGTATTGGAACTAATTGGTTTTTAAGATCCCTTCCAACCCAAACCTTTCTATGATTTGGGATGATTTTCAGAGCTCTCCTGTGTCAGGAGGAAAATCTTGGATCTGTAGAAGGCCGGGCTCAGCAAATCCCTGCCTTGGCTGCAGCGGATTCCTTTTTCCAGCCATCCATGGGTAACAACTTCCTCACTCCACAAAACGTGCACAGCTGGAACACTCTGCATCTGCAAAGTGCTTTGCTAAAATCAGTGAATGAGAACAGCTGGCACTTGACGAGGCTGAAGCATCATTGAGAGCAAAGAGATCCTTGGGGAAGGGTTCTTTGCATGATAAGGGGAATTTCCTCCTCATCCGTTTATCTGGCTGCAATGTCACCCTCCAGGGATTAAACTCATCCTCATTTCCAGACTATCCCTGGCTACAGGCAGTTAATGCTCAGCTAATTCTTGCAGCAGCTTTGTCTTTTAGCTTTGCCTTCCTTGCTCTTCATCTTCCTCACTCCTCTCCCTTGCCCAGGCTCCTTTGTCAGCAATGTCCCAACCTCTCCACTGCCCTTGTTTGACCTTGGACAAGCCCTTCTGGCCCAAACAGGCTCCTTAAGTCTCCTGCCAGCCCAGATCAGGCTCCAGCTCAGTCCATGATGGCACGATCAGTTTTGCTTTTAATTCTCTATTCTTCCTCTGCCTATGTGGAAGCTCTGCCTTCTTTTCCCACTCCAGGCCCTTCTTTTTCCATGGCCTTTCCTCTTGTGGTTCACAGCCCTCACATTCCCTTCTCTTCCTCTACTGTCCCTCACTGACTGGCATTGAGCAGAGGCCATCAGACAGCACGGATCCCATCTCCCGTGGTCATTCCAAAAGCCTCAGACTTGGCACCCAGCTCTCTTTGACTTCATATCCAGACTATTGCAATTTGCTTCCTGTCACGGTCATTCCCATCTCCAGAACCTTCATTTGTCCTATCTGGCTCTTGCCTTCAATATTGTCCTGACCTTTCAGGCCCATATTTAATTTTTGAAGTCTAATTCCTTTAGATTGCCCCTGTCCAAAGTGCTTGGATTCATTCTCTTTTCATGTGCAAATTCTACACAGGATTATTTCAGCTCCACCCCAGCAGGAACCACCCTTTCCTCACAGAAACACTGAGCCTCCAAACTGGATCTTCCAGACACAGAACTCACTTTAATCCTTAATAAACGCAGCATCTTTAATCCAAGCCCATTCCCAGAAAAACTTCCTGAATCAGTGCAGGAAGCAGTGGAGCTGGTTATGTGCCCAATTCCTGTTTCATCCCAACCACCCAAAGCTCCTAATTTCAGAGTCCAGTTGCCCTGGGAGCCTTCTTGGCAGGAGAAGGGGGAAGCACCATCCAAGGGGGAATTTTCCAACCTCTCTCCATGCTCCAGAGGTTTCTGACTCACCATTTAATGCAGGACTCTGGGGTTGGCTCTTAAACTGGCACACCCTGAAGTCAGGGAGGACAATTTTGGTCAAACCATTGAAAAACACTTTAATTTTATTTAATTTCTTGGCGCATCTGTTGCAACGAGAGCTGAGAGGGGTAGGGAATTTTATTTCTTCCAGATGCAAACCCGGAGTTAATCCAGGCTGCCTTCAAATGTCGCCACAGTCACCAAGATTTTTGCTCTAACTGAAGAGAAACATTCCTCAAGGAATTTGCTGTCTCACTCCATGATCTTTTTAAAAAATGGGAGTAAAGCTGCAGGAAAAGATCCTTTTATTGGCCTTAACATCCTCAACTTGAGCACAATTTCAAGTTTCAAGCCTGTGAAATCCAACAATAGGAATACTTCCATCCTCAAATTAAGTGGGAGCCAAAGAGATCTGTTAGACCAGGGCCAGAATGGCCAGGAATTTGCAGGTCAAATCCTGGGAAAAATTCTGTTTGCAAACAGGCAAAAGCCCCCCAGGCTGAGGGAATCAACCATTCCCCTAAAACAGAGGGATGGTCCAGGCTGCACCCTCTGTTCCCTGCCTGACACAAAGCACAAGCTGTGGTCCTTGGCAGAGTCCAGCCAGAAAAATTGAGGTGCAGGTTCCCAGTGCTCTCCCAAAAAATCCCCCAGGTAATTATCAGAATGAGAATGGGACTCTGCATGTCCATCCCAAACCTGGGATCAACTGGGAATCATGGAATCATTAAGGCTGGAAAAGACCTCCAAGATCATCGAGTCCAGGTTCACCACTAAACCCTGGCTCTGAGCACCACATCCACGTGTTTTCTGAACACTTCCATGGATGTGATTCCACCGCTTCCCTGAGCAGCCTGGATGCTTGAGCACCCTTTCAGGGATGAAATTTTTCCTAATAGATCAGACTCCAGGATCTTAGAGGTCTTTTCCAACCTTAGGGAATCTGTGATCAGCAAAGTTGCACCTGGAAGCAACAAGGAAAAGCTGGGAGCCAGAACTGCACCTTCTTGTGGCTCAACCATCTCTGTTAATTCAGGTAATGATGGTTTGAGGTGCAGCCAATAAAAAGTGAGTTAAAAAGTAAATAAATCAGGCTGTGGTGTCAAATCTGGAGTTTTACTGCACATATTGCCCCATCCCTGCCCTGGATATCCCTCATGGATATCCCTATTCCCATGGAGCTGCCCTGAGGGCTCTCAGCTGCCGCTGAGCTATTCCAGGGGCTGGGCTGGCTCTGCAGGAATCATCTGAGGCAGGAATCTCACCACCCCCCCCCCCCCCTTCATCATCCCTTCATCTTCTGGTTGGGATAAATCCCCTGTCTCCTTATCCTGGAATAACTCCTTCATGACCCTTCAGCTTCACCCTCTACGCTGCAAAATCCTGGAATATCAAAGCCATGCCCCAGCTCTGGGAGGGTTCAGTGCAAAGCAATCCTTTCGGAACTCACCACTTTCCATGCACAGGGCGACGCCGAGCACGACCAGGAGGAAAAGCTTCATCCTTTAGAGGTCTGGCAGCCTCCAAAATAAGCAGGACTCAGGCAGGGCAGGTTTTATACCTCTGCAGTGTTTGCTTTGATCCGGAGATAATAACCAGAGGCTGCTGTGTCAGATGATGGATAATTGGGAGCAGCGTGTCCGGGCTTGTACGGAGAAGGGCGTTTTTTTGGAGAGCTGGAGGGGAGTGTGTTTTCCCCTAGAACTTCTCCTTTTCATGGTTGTTTCACAATGCAGCTGCTCCAGCTGACGTGAACTCTGCAACTGTTTCTAATTCTGGAGAAGTGAGGGGAAAAGCAAAACACAAAAACAAAGCAATTTCCCTGGAAAATAAGATTTTCCTTTCCAGGTCTCAGAGCAGGCTGCATCCCCCAAGATCGTGTCCTTTCACATATGGAAATGATGGAATTTAAATTTAAAATTGAATTTGGGATGGAAACTTCTCCCAAATGTCTCCCAGGATTGTCAAGACAGTGAGATCAGAAGAGCAGAATCCTTCCTCTGCTTTTCATAGGGGACCAGGCATCATTTTCTGCCTCCTGTTTAAGGCAGCAGTTCAAAATCAGAAATGGTTCTGGGATATTTTTTATGAGGAGAAAATGTTATCTTATTAGAAAATAAAATCCACAGAGTGAATAAAAATGACAATTTATGTTAAAAAATAGAAATAACACCCACTCCCATGGCATGGAACAAGCTGGGAATTTTTTACTAGTTCACCAGAAAAAATAAATGTCAGGGAGGAAAACACAAACCAACTAAAGCACGGAGAAGGAGGGGTTGGCTGAGCAACGATCTCAACTCATTAAGTCTTCAGAAAAAGAGAATTTGTGAAATGCCAAACAGGAGTATTCCATCGGATTCCCAGATTGTGCTCTTTATTCCTCCTTCTTTTTTCCTTTAGATCGTCTTTCATCCAATCTCCCTGTATAAAATCAGAACCTTTCCCATCTTCTTGGGATCGTTGTTGTTTTTCCCTCCCACCGTTGCCTTTCTGCCATCAAGTCACGGGAACAGAGGCAACAATCCCGGGAAAGGTCCAGCTGGATCCTCTCGCGTGACCCTTGGAGCTGTGGGGGATGCCCCAAAGCTTCTGCCAGCGCCTCTGCCCCTTGCTGCTCTCCATCTGCTTTATTCCCTTTTTCCTTATCTCCAACTTGCTCAGATTCCCATCTCGATGGAATATTTTGGGCTTCCAACATGACCCACCTCCAGCCATCACCTCACCAGGAAAGCACGCCGGGTTCCTGACGTGAAGTCAGTTTTTCCAACACCTCCAAACTGGACTTATAAACATTGTCCCTCTGGAGCCCTGCATGAGTAAGGTGAGGAAATTCTGGCTTTCCCAATAGGCAGAGCACGAAACTCAGTTGGAACAGAGGTGGCAATTACCCAAAAAAGCTCCGAGGAGGGGCGAGGTTTGGCTCCCTCAGCCTCCTCAAGGCACCCGCCAGGAGGAAAACAAAGCTCCCTCCATGCCAGCGCAAAATATTGCGAAATGTTTTATTTTCCCCAAGCCAGAATAGATTTAATGAGTTTTTAGTGGTAAATCCATGTTTGTCGGGGCCTATCTGGAGGGCTCCAATCCCAAGGAGGTGCTGTTCTGTTCCAGAGCCAGCCTACGTTGGGATTTATCTCCAACAGCATCCTCTGTCAGGTTCAGAAATAGCAGCTCAGGCGCTGCTTTTTTTTCCCCTTCCCTCAAACTCTCATCCATGCCAAACCCTAAAATATCCCCTGTCTCCTGCAAGCTGCTGAGATTTGGAGAAGGCAAGACTGGATTTCTTAAAGGCTTTATTGTAGGATTCCTGACAGATTTTCCGTGAGATATTCCTGAAATCTTCCAGCTGGTCCCATATGGCCCTCTGATATTTTGTCCCTCGCCAGAGCCAGGTGACAGAATGAAAGGAGCCCATGTGGGCAGGAAGGACACAGAGGACACGAGAAGAACCAAGGCAAAGGAGAAGATTAAATCCCAGTTTACAAGAATTTGGAATTCATGAAATTCAGGGAGATTCTGGAAAGAGTAGCAGGGGATTTAACGGGAGGTGAAAGTGGAAGGTGAGGTGGAAAGATTTATTTCCCTTGACAATGAAGTGGAGAAGGAAAAGAGAATGTTTTGCTTATCTTGTTCTAAACCTGGTTGAAATTGTCACATGAGAAGGGCAAACAATTGTTTATTTTGGGGGGAAAATGTGATTTTCATCGAACAAGTGCTGTAATGCAAAAGTAGCTGTGAAATTCAGATGTTGTTACTAAATGTGGAATTTTGAGTTGGCCAAAAGCTTTGAGAAGCGTCGCAGAAATGATTGTGATTAACATAAAGTGATGGGAAAAGCGATTAAAAAAAAGTGCAAAGCCCCAAGTTTCTGGGGAAATATTCCCCACAGAAATTCTACAACACTTCCACTTCAGTTATCCCACTGAAATAAATTCCAGAACACCCTTCTTGACCAGAAATTAAATCTTTATAAGATGACTAAACCTAATCCCTTCTTTACAACCTTAACCCAGCACTGCGGTTTCTCCCCTTGCACAGAAACACGTGGAATTTGCAGTGCTGTTGGAATAGGATTCCCCTAAAATCCAGCACAGGATTGTCCTCAAATCTATCACAGGATTGCCCTCAAATCCAGCACAAGATTCCCCTCAAATCCAGAGCAGTATTCCCCTCAAATAAAACCGGGCTGGAGGCCTTTTTTCCAGGTGCCTCTATAAAAACCTTCCCAAAATTCAGTGCTGCACTTTTAAGCTGGGAATCCCGCACTCCCCAGCTCCAAGATTATTTTATTTGCCTGTTTTAGCTGTAGTTCTGCTCCTCCAAGAGCAGAAGGGAATCTCCATCCCAAGAGCTGCAGTGGATCTCCATCCCATCTCCTCCATCCCCAAGCCTGGAAATGCAGCAGAAACCCTGGAAAGGGATGGAGCAGAGACCTCCCAACCAACTCAGACACCATCACCTTTCCCAGGCTCTTCCTGCCCATTTCCCACAGGAAAATCAGGAGCAATCATTCAGCAGCATCTCCAAGCAGGCACCGACGTGGCCTTTCCGTGAGGACAGATTCCAGCAGCGTTTTCCTTACCTTGGACATCTCCAGCATCTTGGGGTGAGACCTTTACCTGTTTTAAAAGCTGGAACAACCCACCTTGCAGAGATCCCAGGAGAACTTCCCGGTGCAAATTCCTGCAGGACCAAATTCCTGGTCCTGTCTCAGCATCTACAAAACAATTCCCACTGTTGTCTGCAATGGGAATAACACAAACATCTCTGACCTTTCCAGACTGACACCGTTCCTTATCTCTGAGGGGTCTGGGAGACCATCAAGCTCTGTGGAGTGTCTGGAGCTGCTGGATGGAAGAAAGTTGGGAAAGGCCTGGAGAAGTCTTCCAAGTGCTAAAAAGAGGAATTCAATGTGAAGCCAAGCTGATTTCTCAGGCTGGTCCTGGTGTGGATACAACAAACACACTCTAGAATAACACAAATCTTTATTTTTCCTGACAGTTATCACACACGTGCTATCAAAAGAGCTTTTCCAGGGAAAAATTAATATAAAACAACAGGGGGAAAAATAGGAGCTACACTGCCGTGTCACGTTGGGATCTGAAGCAGTGTCTGGGAATAAAACGGGGTCGCTGTTGGGAATATTTGGCTGAGGTTTCTCACTTGGGGAATACCTTGTGGCTTCTCGGGTGATCACATCTTCTGCCACCCCTGATCACAATCCTGCCCTGAGGACACAGATCAAACTTCCCACGATTCCCAGCAGGATCACGGCGTAGTTGATCCGGATGCTGTTGGCGCCGCTGAAGTTGCACAGGGAGGTGCTGCAGCACTTGGTGGAATAAGCGGCCATCCCAAAGTCCACGTTGGTCTCAGGACAGTCCACAGAGCATTTCTTGGTGATGCGGTGTCCTATATCCTTGCCTGGGTGGAGAAGGGATAAGAAAGGAGATCTGGGATTTAGGATTCTTCTGGAAGAGCTGAGAAGAGGAGGTGGATTTGCAATTTGCCTAATTTTCCACACAGCAATTAAAGCTCACAGGGGGTTTGATGGGGCTGGGTGTGATTCCACAATCCCTAGATAAAATGTGGGACACTGGAAAGTCCTTGATGGAAACCCACACCAGCCTAAATCGCTGGTCTGGTTGCCCAGGTGGTGGCCAGTCAAAGGTTGTCCTTGAGATCTTGGAGGTCTTTCTTAACCTAAATGATTCTGTGATTCCTGTAGGACAGCAATTCCAATGCATTCCCAGATTTTAAAATCCTGTTCTTGACACCCAACCCCTTTCCATTCTCCATACCAAAACATCTCAGATCAAACACCAGAGGCTGCTCCTGAAATCTGGGTGCTCCAGCCAGCCCTTCCACAAGGTGGTGAGGGCCTGGCACAGGTTTTCCAGAGAAGCTGTGGCTGCCCCATCCCTGGAAGTGTCCAAGGCCAGGCTGGAGCAACCTGGTCTAGTGGGAGGAGTCCCTGGAACGAGGTGATCCTGAAGGTCCCTTCTACCTCAAAGAGATATTTGAGGTATCTCCAAGATGCACAGCGAAGGATTCACACCCATCACATTGGGACCCTTAAACCTCAGAATCATCCTTTCCAATAAAACCAAACAATTCCCTAAAACAAAATTCCCCAGCAATGTCTCTAGAGGAAAAAAAAATCCAATTTCTGGGACTCACCAAAGCCAACAGAGCTGTATGTGGTCGTGCAGTATTTCTCATGGTCCTCACACTTGTAGGTTTTCAAGCAGTTCCAGTTGGAATGTTCATTGTCACAGGTGTAGCAAAACAGGGAGGAAGCTGGAAAAAACACCCACGACACAGATTAGTGGTTCCCAGCAGTTGCCTCCTGGGAAAAAAGGTGCCAAAAGCCTTGGAAAATACAAAGGGAAGAGTCTGGTGTGAACAACTTTTCACAGCAAGGGAAATAAGTTTGGGTTGGATTAATGGAGCTGAGGAAGCAAAGATAGAAAACAAACCAAGTTTTCTTCCTGGACTGGAGATTTTAGGTGGTTAAATTTACATTTTTCAGCCTGAGCAGCATTTTCAGGTGGTTTTTTCTTCTCCCCAGGATCCACGTTGGCCTTGTTGAAAACCAACCTCCAAAAGCATAGTCTGGCAAGGAGAGGAGGAACTGGTCCAATTCTAGAGCTCAGTTTTAAATGTTTTCCCTCTACAGCTGCAAAACCCTGCCCATACATGAATTAATTAATGAGTAATGATACCCCTGGGAGCCAAATTACTGAGGCACCACAATAAAGGGAGTTCCCTGGGAGAGGCTGTCCTGGACAATGGATGGATTATTCCTATCAGGACCTGGAACAACATGTTCTCCACGGAATTTTTTCCTCAGTGCCGAGCCAGGTTTATCACCGAGCCAGAAGAAAGTGGGATATTGCTGGGCACAACTGAAGTAAATTTAATCAAACTTCCAGGCTGGCCATTACAACACAGATGTGCCTTCTCGTTCCCTGGAGGTGGATTCACAATTGGTGGAAGTTATTTCCCTCCTGCCCAAAATTCCAAGGAATACTCCTCATTTCGGGGCAGGGGTAACAGAGGCAGCTGGGCTGCTCTCAGGAAATCCTGCTCCATTGTCACCAGCGGTGAAGAGCTCTTGGCTAAAGGTGAACAAAAATTACAAACCAGCAAGGGGTCTCCATGAGGCTGAGATTTCCCTGGTTCTGTTTTTCCCGACTTTCTCAGCCTGGGAAGGCTCTTTTTGCACAGAACAGCCCCTTCCAATTGAACTTGGGCTTGTTTTTAGCAAGGAATCCCTTCCCAGTGACCCTCCAAAGTTTGTTCTTGATTCAAGCTCTTGTCTGAGGTTGCGTCTGCCCATGACACTTGGTTAAACAATTCCAGAAGCAGTTTTAAAAGAGAGTTGAAATCCCTTTTAGTCTCTAACTATCCCAAGCAGGAGGGAAAAAAGCCTCCCCTCTGTGATCTGGGGAGCTCTGGGTGTCTCAGCGCAGGACTGACATGCTCTGAAACCTTCCCAGATGCTTCAAGGGAAGTTGGACGGGGCTTGGAACAACCTGGGATAGTGGAAAGTGCCCTGCCCATGGCAGGGGGTGGAACAGGAAGATCTTTAAGGTCCTTTCCAATCCAAACCATTTTATCATTTGCTGATTCTCTGCTCCTTTCCAGTGCCAGGTGTTGCAAGCTCAGGTGTTCTGCATAGCAGGAGGTAAAATCAGCCTTGTTGCAAACCAGATTTAAGTTCTCCTTCTCATCTCTCACTATTTCTCTATCACTTGGGAATTTTCAGCCTCCCACCTCTCCTCTGCAGGTTCCCTGACCCGAGCTGGGGGCTCCTGTTCTTTTGCAGGCAAAGAAAAACCCAGACCTGGCAAGAATTATTGCGTTTTACAGACTCCGGAGCGCTCCCTGATCTGTTTTTCTGCCAAATTTCCCAAACCACTTCCTGCTGCAGATGGAGCCGAGTCCTCAGCACGTGCCTGAGAGCAACTGAAAGCACTGATGTTCCCTAAGTGATCCAAGGAAAATCCCTTCCAGCCAGGAAACAATAACAGCTTGAGCCATTAGAGCTGCTCTAAAGCCTTTCCTGCGTCTTCCCTCCACCCTCCATTAGCTGGAGCTTTGCAAATGCAGCCAGAAATAACCCTAACGGTGCAAACTCTGCTCCTCAGGCTGGCAAATCCATGCCCAGAGCCAATATTTCCCAACTGGATATTCCCCCACAATTATCCAGGTAGGGCTGCACCTCCTTTTAAAGAGGACAAGAGCAGAGCGTTGTGCATCCCATTCCAAATACTCCCAGGCACTTAACAGCTCTTCCAATTTAGGAGCAAAGAGCTCTGAGGCCTCCAAATATCTGCCAGCAGCCTTGCTACTTAATGGGAATTGTGGGGAATAAAGTGAAGCGCTGGCAGGAGATGTGGTGCCAAGACCAGCCACGCTTTCGTCCACAACAGCTCCTCAAGTTTCATTCAGGAACAAAAACCAAACCAAAGGCAAAAACTCTGAGCCCTGCTTGATTCCTGTCAGCGTTTTTCAGGTCGTGTCTTCAGCTCTGAGTGGTTGGAGGTGGATATCTGAGGGTGTGAGAAACCAGAATTCTTCTCCTCTGGGTTACAGAGAACCCACCCAGGAGTGAAGACTCAACCACACCAAATATTTCTCGCCGTGGCTGACACCGAAAAAACCCCACCAAGACCTCAGCAGCTGCAACAAAAGCTGCCAAACCCTCTTGTCCCTCCTCTATCTCCTTGTTTTTCCTCTCCTCTGGCTCTCCCAACCTCCGGAGCTCCTTACCTTGCTGGGCACACAGCACTGCAGCCAGCAGGGCGACCAGAAAAGCCTTCATGGTTGGTCCTTGTGCCCTCAGAGCCAGAGCAGTGGGGGAAGATGCACCCCAGGAAGGTTTTATACCGGCACGGGCTCCTCTCTGGCTTCCTTTGATTGCAATAATTTGAGGTTTGGGCAGTGCCAGCACCCAAGATGTGATCAGTGCTGGGTGTGTTTGTGCGTAGCAGCCTATTATGAGGCTGCAGATAGCAATGTTTTTTACCTCCCCCTCTCATCCCATCTTTTTTTCCGAGGCCTACTCCTGTCTGCATTGCTAATTTGGGGAGCAATTTAGCTGATCCAAACACAGGAGTCCCTTCTTGGGCTGAGCCACGAAACCTGGAGCGAGTCAGAGGCAGTCGTGCCTGGCTGGGGTGGCTCCTTGCTTGCTGGCACCCTCCATCCTTTCTCTCTGCCATGGAATGGGAGCTTAATATCTCTGGGAAGTGGGAGAGGAGGCAAGGAAAGATTTCTGGATTGTCCAGAGCCATTCGGAATTATCTCACTTGTGCAAAATGCTTTAAGCAGGAAACAGCAGCATTCCTACAATCATGGAATCATGGAAAGGTTTGGGCTGAAAGGGACCTTAAAGATCCTCTTGTTCCCCCGCTGATCCCGCTCTTTGTGCCTGGAGATGTCACTCAGAGGCTCCCATGGTCGGACAGGGATGGGATCCCTGTTTTGTTCTTCTGTTCTCCAGAACCACCCAGGGTTTCCAGGTGACAATGTTTGTCGCTCTCTTGAGACCAGCTCTGGACTCTGTCAGGTTTTTCCAGTCCCCCGTGACCTTTCCAGTCTTTCTGGGCTCCCTCCTTCTGCTCCCACAACACCTCTTGACTCAGGGTGCAGAAGAGCCAAATGACTCAGGGTGCAGGAGAGGCGCAAAGTGCATGGAAACACCTGCAGGAGTTAAAAATCGACAAATAGGAGTGAAAATGACAGAGAAATAAAAGAAATCCTGGTCCAAAAGTCTTGGCAGGACCCTTTAGAGAGAGAAATCACCAAGGGGAGCTCAGGGTCAAGGTTTGTAAGGTCCCAAATGGTGTGGGAACAGAAGAAAGAACATCCAGGTACTCTTTGTTTTCCCCAAATGAATCACAGAACCACGGGATACCTTGAGTTGGGAGGGACCCAAAAGGATCAATGAGTCCAGCTCCTGCCCTGCACAGGACACCCCAAAAAATCCCACTGAGAGCTTTTTCCAAGCTCTTCTGGAACTCTGGCAGTCTTGGAGCTGTGATTACTTCCCTGGGGAACCCGGGAAGTCTCTTCATAGTCTCTTCCTGGGCCCACCTGCCTGCAAAATCCTGGAAAGCTGGACCCATTCCCAACCCCTTTTATGAGTTTTTTTTGCTTCCAATCATTTTTTCTTTGCCCAATTCCTCCTTTTCTGCAGCAGCTTCAACCCTCAGTGATTCTGTCTCAGTGTCCAGAGGGTGGAGGGGATGAGCCCCCAGTGTTCCAAGTTTTCCATCCTTCCCTCTGGTCTGACCTTGAGCAAGAATCTTGAACAATTTCATCCTTTGGGGAGGATGCGAAAGGCCCACGTGACAGATAATGCAGCAACAAGATTTCAGAAATAATCTGGGGAAAAAAAAAAATTCTCTCTGAGCAAGATTCCTTATAAATACAGGCATGAAAAACATCAGGCAGGAAACGGGATCTGCTGGAGCGGGGAGGGAAAAAACAGGTATTAATCCACATGTTTGTTTAATGTATAACACCAGGGCTGTCTCAGGCAGCTGGAAAAACGGAAAATGAAACTTCCCTTCCATCCCATCAAAAATCCCAAAATGAAAATGAATTATTGCCCCAAATCCAGCTCATCTCGGAGCCAATCGAGCAGAAAAATGCAGCTCCTCAGCGGGAAGAGGGAACAAGGCTTGAACACAGCCCACAACAAGCAAGGAGAAAAGCTTTGGAATTAAAACAAATGAGCAGTAAATAAATGAGGCTGTTAAAGCGAAGTGCAGCTGAATAGAAAAAAATGTCAAGTGAGAAATGGGCTGTGGGAAGTGGGAATGTGAGAGAGCTTTTAAATAGATTAGAGAGAGGGGAGGTTAATAATAATAATAATAATAAACAAGATTAATATTTCACACAGAAGTGGAAAGAGAGAAGGAGGGAGAGGGGAAATATTGGTGCAAAGCAAAATAATTCAAGGCAAGCACACAAAGCTTGGGGGGAAATAATTAAGGAGAGGCAGAGTGAGGGAAAGGAATAAGATGGGATGGGAGGGAAGTCCCTTCTATGTGGAAAATGTCCATTTTCTTATGTGCAGGTCCTGTTCAGGTGCTAAAAACAGCCCTTCAAGGGGCTGGGAAACTGCAGAACTCCCCAAATCCCAGTTTAACCAAACACTGGGGGCTCTTGTGCAACCTGGATGGGGAAAGCATCCAGGGCATCACCTGACCTCTATCCCAGTGTCCCTGGAGGAGGCTGCCAAGGCTTTGGGAGGCACCCCAGGCTCTGGCCAGGTCCCAAATCCACACTATTCTTAGGCCCTGTTGGCATTGCAGTCACGCCCAGGGCCACTGCAAGGGCTCTGGGCTCCAACCAGCACCATGGCACTGGGGGGAACAGTGCCTTTGGAAGCAGAATCCAGTTTTTCCAAGCAAAGGGTGAAAAGAGATGGAAGAAAATCCAGGGCAAAGAGAACTGAGGGAGTGGGAGTGCAGATGGTGCCAGGAGAACACAGCGGGGAGGTGTTAAAACCATTTCCCAGGGGCGTAAAAAAAGCAGGGTGAGGGGAGGGCAGCAGGGTGACTCTTGCAGCAGAAACTGGGCCAGGTGGGTGTCACCTGATGGGTGTCACCCAGTGAGTGTCACAAAGGGAATTAAACAGTTAACAGGGCCTGGGAGTTTTAGGAAAAAGAAACCTTCACCCACTTGGGGCTTGGCAGCCACAGAGGGTGTTTGTGCCAGACTTTGGGAATGCCTTGTGCAAGGCCAGGCCTTTTTGTGTAACTGGAGTCAGACAAAGCGTGGTTTCAATCCGGGATGGAGGGATGGGATGGAGGCAGATCCAGAGGAGTTTAAATGTCAACACTTCCCACTTTCTCCCCTTTTTTCTCTCTGGAGGGTGGCTCCAATCTCAGCTCCCCTCAATGGTGCAGGGAGGAATCTCTGCTTCAGCACAGGGTTGGGAAGTGCAGCCTCAAAAGGGAAGGGAGAGGCCATGGATAAGGTGGGAAGACATCGATGGTGCTCCTCATGTCCCTGAGTCACTCAGATGGTGCAAGAGGTCCAGCCTGACTCCAGACAACACCAGGCTGATCTGGTTTTGTCCTCTCCTCCTTCTTTGGAGGCTCAACGGAGGCCAGGTTGCTTCACCTGGACCTGCAATGGGTTTGGTGAAGGAGGAGGAGGGGGAAATCATGGGATCCAGAAACCCCTGGAAGAAAGGAAAAGCCAAGAGTGACATTTTGCCTTTTCCACCTAAGGCCTGCTGCAGGCAGCCTGCTCCGTTCCTCCCTTTCCCAAAGCACACCTGGCACAGCTGTTCTGGCAGGCTCCAAACAACAGGACACAGCTCCTCAGGTCATTCCCAGGGCAGAGGCTACCAAACTTCCAGCTGGGAAGGACGGGAGTAGCCCAAATCCACCATGTGTGGCTGAAATACAAAGTGATCCAGGTGGACTTCAAGGCCAGGTTGGATGGAGCTTGGAGCAGCATGAGGTAATAGGAGACATCCCTGCCCATGGCTGGGGTTGGAATGAGATGGTCTTTAAGATCCCTTTCAACCCCAAACATTCCATGATTCTGTGACTTCCAACTCAGCAGCTGTGACGGTCACCAGGAGCCTTCCTGTTGATCTCAAGAGTTGAGGAACTTGAGTCCTTTGGTGCTGCAGCCAACAGGGAACCGAAGCCATTTCATCACATTCCCTCAACCTCCAAGATCCTAAGGGATACTTCAGCCCCATCAGCTTGGAGCGACATCAAACAGCACCATCATGCCCGGAGTCAACCTCCATGATTCACACCCCCACCAAAATCCAGATGGAAAGGCCAGATCCTGACTCTGTCATCAAACAGGGCACCAACGCCACCCAAGGCGTTGGGCCACCAACATGGCTTGGGCACACCCCAGCCTGGACGGTGCCCTGGCATGGGGCTGCTCCTTGGAAGCCACTTGGATGTAACCACCCTGTTTGTGGAGGAAAGGGAGTTATGGACGTGAATCACCCTCCTCGGAGCCAGGGCCAAGGTTTGTTATTCGGTGGTGGCATCTCCACAGCCAGGAATGGGAAGGTTGGAGACCTGCGGGGTCTGAGGCGAAAAGGGCAGTGAAGAGGGTGGTTGGGAACAGAAAGAAAAGAAGAAAAGAGAGGAGAAAAATCCAGTATCCTCTTGGAATTTCCAAAAAAGAATTCATTCCAGTCCCCCTCAAGGAGGGCACCACTGGCTGCAACAATATTTGGGAAGAAATAACCCCTCTCCCTGACAAATCCCACATCTGCCATTTTTTTTTCACTGAAAGTGGAAATTTCCTCTTGTCCAATCCAACCCTCCTGATCCTGTTTCATAACACGAGGAGTCAACATGCAGGAGCTAAAATGGGATCATCCCCTGCACCACATGATCCCACAGGCCCTGACAAGATCTGATCCCTCTTTGGAAATCTTGGCCTGTGATAGGAATCTCAACCATGCCAGGACAAATAATTACAGAAAGATGACCAAAATCTTTGCCATGGAATATTTTGGCCGGGGTTTGAAGAAGACAAGTAGGTGACAGCTGCTGTGTTTGTCTTCACAACATCTCTGTGAGCACTGTGGGGGTTCTGTGTTTATTTTGTGGGTGTTTTTAAATTAAACTCCAAGATCCAGGATGGTGTAGGGAGCTGTCACCAGAACCTGCCAGGCTGGTGTGACACAGCTTTGGTGGCATTTTGAGGACATCCCCGGGTGTCTGTCCAAGACAGCTTCAGTCATCTGCATTTTGGGTCATCTTCCATAAGAACCAACATTTTCCATATCTACTCATTTCAATGTGCTTTGGGTTCCTGACTCATCTCTTCCACGATGGGTGTTCCAGGCATGGAAGTGATCCTCTGCACTGGAGCCAAGAGCTGGAATTTCCAAGCTTAGGTGAAAGCTGGGAATCAAAAGAGATAAATAAGTTTTTTTTATCTGTGGAAAATGTAGGATGAGCTCCATAGAAAATCTGTCTGCTCTTCATGGAATCACAGAATTGTTTGGATTGGAAGGGAACTTAAAGATCATTGAATTCCAGCTCCCTGCCATGGGCAGGCACACCTCCCACTATCCCAGGTTGCTCCAAGCCCCGTCCAACCTGTCCTGGAACACTTCCGGGGATGGAGCAGCCACAGCTTCTCTGGGCAACCTGTGCCAGGGCCTCCCCACCCTCCCAGGGAGGAATTCCTTCCCAATATCCCATCTAAATCCACCCTTTTCCAGTTTTAATCCACTCCCCCTCACCCTATCGCTACTCTTCATTTGTTTTAACTTCTCTGGGTCGGGTTTTTTCTCAAGAAGATCCCAAGTGAGACCAGAAAAATCCAACGAGAATGGAAAAAAACTCAGCCCATGTGTGGGAAGATCCGGATGCTCCGGTTTCTCTCCTGCCTCGCTCCCGCCACCACAGCCAGGCACGGCATCAAAAGCCCGGTTGGGCTGGTCCTCGTTACGTCCAGAAACTTGTCACACCTCGTGTAATGACCCCGCTGAAACCTCCCCAGCCACGGCCAGGGACAGCAAGGCTGTCCCCAGGGAGAGCCCATGCTTGCAGAGGAGCTCCAGAGCCAGGAAAAATCCTGGCTGAAACCATCCCAGCCCCACGGGTGTGGCCACCAGGGCAGAGGAACAAACAGTCCTATCTGAGAACTCCATCGTGTCCTTCACTGGAAGAGCTGATGGGCACTTTCCCAGGAGGGTTGGCCAAAAATTCAAGGCTGTGTTGTTGTTTGGGTTTTTTTTAATTATTATTATTATTTTGGGAAGGTGGGGAATGGTTGTATCAGGGTGGGACAGAAGGAGGGAAAGTTATTAGTCCAGCTCAGGTGCATCCCTGCACATTTCAGCTGCGTTTGGCTTCTTCCCACCACCCCTGGGGTTTGGTGAGAGCAGCTCAAGTGCCAAAATCAAACCCATCCACTGGCAGAGCATCCCCTCCAAGCCCAGCTTGGAAACCTCATGGATGGCAGCCTGGGAGTGGCATGGGAATCAAAATCCACCCACACAATCCAGGGAGCAACAGAAGGGTTGAAAATCCACCCTGGCTTTGAAGGCACCACCTGCTTGCCAAGGAAAGGGCACGGTGGGAACAACTTGCCCCATGTTGATTGTGCACATCGTGTTCCAGGCTTTGACTCCTTCCCAAATTATTAAAACTGTCAGGAAAAGGACAACCAGGTCTTGAGGGGATTTTAAAAATGTTTCAGCAAAGAATTCCAGGGCCTTGAAATCGAGTCTGAACAGGGAAAGGCATTCCCAAAGTCACAGGCATGGGAGAGATTTGGCTCCTTAGTCTCCCTCCTCTCAAGGAGCAGGGGAGGAGGAAGGAAGGAGGATCTCCAATGGAAAAAGAGGTCCATGAAAATTCCCACAAACTTATCCTTCCATTTCTGGAACAACATTCTGCAATGCTATTTCTTGGCATCAGGCCCCAGTTTTGCTCCCTGCCTCCCCACGTGGAAGAAAATCCACTTTCCTTCCAGCTGAAAGGGAAATGGGATGAAGGAAGTGCAAACAGAACCAAATTTGGGATCAGCTGAGCACCTGGAGACCAAAAGTTCTGCCTTTGTTCCCTGGGCATGGCTTTCCCAGAGACATCCTGGGAATCTCCTCTCCTCCACAGCCCTAAGCGGAGCCTCTGGTGGCACTTCCAGAGCCTAAATCCAGACATGACATCCCCTCTGTCCTCACTGCCACCTGGTCCTGGTGGTGGGATGGGTCCTGCCCACCCCCTCTGATCCATCTCATTCCCCTGGGGAAGGGTGACCAGAAGAGAGGAGGATGCACCACGCCATCCAAGCAATCCTCAGGAATCCTCAGGAATTGCTTCCTTTGGGTTTCTCAGCCAGCTGGTGGTCCTGGGCAGGTTCACAAAGTGCTCCGATAACGAAGAAGAGCTGTGAATAAACTTCTACACCAGTAAATCATTCAAAAACTTGGCATTTTCCCATTATCGACACTCCCATGCCAAGAAACTCCACCCGGTCCATGCCCAGGAGACGGATTGGGATGTGTTTTGGGGATGGAAAGGGTGCCACAAGCACGCTGTGCCACATGTCCTCACAGCTGGGGGACATCCCCTGCCCTGTGCTGTTTATCTGCCTGCATGGAGCCTCTCCCCATAGGATTTAACCTCGGGATCCTTCACGTGTTTGCTTCTTCCTGTTCCTGCGGTGCCGACTTTAGGGTGGAGGATTTGGGGTGGGAGGTGACACGATCTGTGGGGACACTGATGGGACAGCCTCCAACCCAGCTCCCTCTTGCTGCAGAGAAGAGGAAAGACCATTTCAGGAATGCCTGAACACCACTCCTGCCGGTTTCCTTGGAAGCAGGACAGCATCCAGGGGAAGCTCTGTGTTTCTGCCACCAAACCTTGGGGACCGGGGGTATTTTAGCAAATGAAATGTGGTTAAATGCAGAAAACCACCAGGCTCTGCTTCGCCAGAACCCATCAGCCCCAGAAGCAGGCAGCAAACCTTGGGAAGAGCATCTGTCTGCAGATAATCCAACCCTGCAGCAAGGGCCACGTGTCCAGGGAAAGCATGGAATTCTAAGCATAGGGAAAAGAGAAACATTTTTAAACTGCAAGAGGGGAGATTCGGATCAGATGTTAGGAAGGAATTCCTCCCTGGGAGGGTGGGGAGGCCCTGGCACAGGTTGCCCAGAGAAGCTGTGGCTGCCCCATCCCTGAAAGTGCCCAAGGCCAGGTTGGACGGGGCTTGGAGCAGCTGGGTCTGGTGAAAGGTTAGGGGGTGGAATGGGATGAGCTTTAAGGTCCTTTCCAATCCAAACTATTCCAGGATTCTTTGGGGTTTTTCTGCTATGGGGCGGGGGTAAAGCACCACCTCCCTCACTCCCTGCTGACATCCAGCTGGGAGCTGGCTGATGAGCAGACAAACCAGTTTCCCACTTTTCCAGGGTGGAGCTCATCCCTGAGATCCTCTTTGCTCTCCTGGGCGCTGTGGCAGAGCTGTGATAGTGGTGGGGAGGGGGCAGCTGCTGGAGGGGGAGGCAGGTCAGTGGAGCTTTCCAAGGTTTTCTGAGGACACAGGGTTCCCATCCTGAAACCCACCTCATTCCAGGGACCAAATCCTGGTCTCAGACCTCCTCTGTTTACACCTTCAAGACCCTCCAAGTTGAACAAGGGGTCCTGGATCCCACCAGACCTGCTGGGCAGCCTCAACCCATCGTGTTGTCACCCTGGTGACACCAAATCAGCCAGCGGCCAAGTGACCGAGGCCCTGAGCAATGGCCACACCCTCATCTGCTCCTCTGTGTCCACATCAAGCTCCTTTGTGACAGGGAGGAGGGCAGGAATGTCTTTCTGCAGCGTTTGCAGGCCTGGTTTCGAAGAGAACTCCCAACAAAAGCTTTCCAGTGAGTCAAGGAACAGCATTTCCGGAGGAGGGAGCGACGTGGGAGCAGCCCCGGCGTTGCCTCCACAGTTTCTGGGAAGGAGAAGTTGGAGCAGCACGGAGCTGCAGGGACCTGGGAGAGGCACAGACACTGTGGGTGGGCACCTGACCCTCCTCATCCTGCTCCAAGGTCATCCCTGGGCCAGCTGGATGAAACATTCCCAAGGGACTGAGATCCAAAGAGCCCTCCAGGTCACCTGGAGTTGTTATCTCCATTTTTATCACATGAATCAGACACTGAGTGACTCTCCCGAGGTCAGACACAGGGAAGTGGTGGAAAAGCTTGAAGTCCAACCTGGAACACCCTCTCCCAATAAAAAAACTCGGAGAACTTCTTCCCTGCTCCACTTCCCTGGAATTGCTGAAGGAATCAGGTCAAAGACAGGGTGAAAGCTCAGAGAAGAGGAGGGAAAAAGCGGAATTTCCATTATTAGGCCAAGTGCTGGCCCTGTGTTTTGGCTGTGGCCATTCCTGGAGGGAGTCAGGGACAGGAAGATGCTCAAGGAGTCCCTGCAAAGAGGGAATGTGTAGGAAAATCAGGAAAAGGCACCCAGAATGGGGCAAAAAGGCACAGCCCCATCCGATCTGATCCCCCCTTTACTCGCCAAAATTCCATGGGTGCCAAGAAAATAAAGTTCCCTTCATGCTGCCAGGCCCATCCCAACAATTTCGGGGATTCCCAGGAGTGGGACAGAGGGTCACATTTCCTTCCAAGCTGCCCATGGCTACAAGCTCTGGATTAAAACCGTGCAGGGCTTCGGGATTTGGATGGAAATGCCCCATTCTAACACAGGGTATTGGATGCTCCAGAATTATCCCAGAGTCCAAAGCAAGTCACATCCCAGATTGCCGACGGCGCAGGAGCGAGCAGACACTGGAGAACAGCCAGGACCTGGAATCAGCAGGATGGACCCACAGCCTGCGTGGATCCTTCCCTGGGCTGCTTCCAGCCCAGCCGGCTCATCCCTCACACGGCTGCTCGCTTTTTTTCCCTGGAAATTGCTCCTGGATCAGCGGCTTTCCATGGGCTGGCACAATTCCATGGCCTGGGACAGAGGCAGCAGCTCCCTCTCGTGGGGTTTTCTGGCTCTTCGTGCTGGAAACCAGCCAGAATTTCCCAGGAAAGTGGGGTTTTTATTGTTGTGTCTCCCTGTCCCTCAGTTCAGAATATTCATTAATGCCCCAGACATGGAAATTTTATGGAAAAGTGCCAACTTCTATCAAATTCCACCTCGTAGGCGGGTGGGTTTTTTATAGTTTTGCCACCTTTTTTTTTAAGTTGGTTTTATTTTCCTCACTCAGTCTGGGATTCAAAACAACTCATTTAGGCATGGAAAGGGTCGATCCTTTGGATTCACTCACCCAGGGCCTCTGGAAAGATTTGGGGGTCTCCATGGAGCCACTCAGGTGCTGTCCTGGCAGGGGGGGGGCCCCAATATCTGCAATTTGGGGAGAAGATACAGACTGAGGCATCCAGCATTTAGATAAGGCCAGGACACGAATCCCCAAAAGTTATTTCAGTTTGGAATGCTGGAAATCCAACGTGTTTCATGAAGTCAAAAGTTAAAAAAAAGGAGAATTAAAATTTTAAAAAGCACATTTTTGATTTTTTGTTTCACTCCATCTTGACCCCCAAGCAGCTCCAGTGATTTCAGCGTCCAGCTCTTGGTTTGGAACATTCCTGGTTTCCCCCAAAAGCTGGAATTTCCCCCAAAGCTGCATTCCCTGCAGCTTTTCCACCCAAACTCCCAGCAGGAAACTGTCACGAGCTCAGAGACGTGTTTGTGCATCTCTGGTACCTGCTGGGAACAGCCAGGTCACTTCTCCCCTCTCCATCTTCCCTGGTTTCCATGCCCCAGCCGGTCACTCTGGAATCCCAGTGCTCTTGGTTACTCCCCAAACCAAACGAGGACCTCACCCCCTTCCCTGAACCCTACAAAGAATTAGGAAACACCTCTGGGGTTGCTGTGCCTCAGAGAGGAGGTTTGGGGTTTTCCTGCCTGGCCCAACACTCATCTCACGTTGGGGGTGGCAGGGGCAACAATGAGGTGGCCACTGGTCACACGTCACCATCTGATGTCCCTTCTTCCATGGATCCCTGCCTTGGGAATTGTTCTCCCTCTTCTTCAAGGTTTGATGTCTCTATCCCATTCCTCCCTCCCTCCCAGCACTCCCTCAGCCTTGCCCACACACATGGATTGGCACAGGGATAAATTTCTCCACAGGATTTGGCTGTTGGTGGCTCTGATAGCAAAGGTTCCTTCAGGACCTGAAGGAACCACATCACGACTCCATCCAGCACGTCCCTGAGGTATTGAAACTGGTTATTATCCATGGCCAGGCATTTATTATTCCATGTGGAAGTGTTGCTCCATGTCAATTCCACGTGATCCTGCCGGCTCCAGCCGCTGAAAGGGCTCTGTGTTTGCTTTGTGCTGCCTCTTCCAGTGCCATGCTCAGGGAATTCTGCCTCCAAGGAGCTTTTTCCATGCCTTGGAGGACAGTATCTCCCTCTCCCCTCTGTCCCCATGTTCATCAGGTTGGGTGTTCCCTCCCCAAATTCCTGCAATAATGCCAGGATGAGCCTCTGGAGCATCTTCACCTCTGTCCAAGCCTTTGGATGGGGTCAGAGAAGCTCAGAGTGGTCTGGAGTGAGGAGAAAAAGATTTTGCCAACCCCTTTTTGTTTAGGATCCACCTTCCCAATCCAAGGGGTGGATGTTGCCTTGCAGGACACAGCTCAGGGTCATTTTCCGGGCAGCCTCATCCGTGCGTTAATGACTCCCATCTTTCTGTGGTCCCAACTGGCCCTAATTCCAGGTCAAAATTAGTGGTTGGGAATCACACCCTCCTCTCCTTCCTGCACATCTCAGATGTCTTGGAGAGGAGTAATTGCCACCAGGGTTGATTGGCATTATGGGAGGAGAGATTTCCATATCCTTGAGCTGCAGTGGGAATTACAGGATCATGGAATGGTTTGGGTTGGAAGGAACCTTCAGGACCGTCCAGTTCCAACCCCCTGCCATGGGAACACCTTCCCCTATCCCAGGTTGCTCCCAGCCCCATCCAACCTGGCCTTGAACATTTTCAGGGATGGGGCAGCCACAGCTTCCCTGGGAAATCCATTCCAGGGCCTCACCCCCTTCCCAATAAAGATTTTCTTCCCAATATCCCATCTAAGCCTTTCCTCTTTTACTTTATTTTTTTATGATGTAGAAAAATAACCCTTTGCTCTTCAACCAAGCCCAGGATGATTTATATTCCCTTTCTATTATCCCATGGATACAAGGAAGTTTTTCTGCAGCAAAGGCACAGCAAATCAAGCAAAAAACCCCAGCCAGTTTTGCTTTAAAGCAGCAAAAAGAAATTCCCAACTGTGTTTTCCTGCAGGCTGGGGGAGCCTCTGTCTCCATGACTGCAGGAAGAATAAATCCAACCCAATGAAATATTAATTATTAGAGCCTGTCCGACTGGGATTCCTCAGTACTTTCAGAGAGCAGAAAAACTCTGGCGCACAGGAGAAAAAGCACACAAATCCCTTTTTTGTTGTTGTTGTTTTTTGTTGTTTTTTATGAGGAAATATTGTGTGATGAGTAAATTAGGAGTTTTGGGTTGAGGGAAGGGAGGGGGCTGGGATTGCTTCAGGGTGGGAAATAAAAATTCCTGAAGAGGGTTGGGAAGAGATCGTGGTGTAAATAAGAGTAAAAGGTTCCTTCGCATGGTAAGAGGGAGTGAAGAAAAGAAGTTGATTAATAGAAGAGAGACACATCCCTGCAAATTCCCTGTTCTGCAGAACTTGGGAAGAAACCCTTTATCCTGAGAAGCCCCGGGCTCCAGCCTGAGGCAGCTCCGCTCAGCACAGCTCAAAGCCCCTTTTGTCCCCGTTGTTTACCAGGCTTGGGTTGGAAGCACAACACAGAGCGTCATCCCTTGGCTGAGGAATGTTTTGCAGATTTGGGAGCTTTGACTCGAGTTAAAGCATTCCCATGATTTTTCTAGAGCAAAATTCCTCCAAAAGGTGTTGTTTAGGAGAAAGGAGAGGCATTCAGAACACATCTGGCAATGAAAAACCTCTGTTGTCTTGTCATTGTTTATTTTTCCAGCTCCTTTTCACCCTCATTTCTCTGCAGCCTCTGGAAACATCTCCATTAAATATCTGGCCTCTCTGGAATCTCTGTTCTCCTTATAAACCTCTCCAAGTTTCCTCAGCAGCTCAACCCAAATGCTGCAAATGCTTTTCATGAGGGGAAGCAAAGGAGGCACCGATTTCTTCTCTCTGGTGCCCAGGACCTGAGGGAAAAACTCAGGTCCCTGTGTCAGGGAAGGTTAGGCTGGATTTTAGGAAAAGGTTCTTCATCTAGAGGGTCTTTGGGCACTGGAACTCCCCAGGGAAGTGGTCACAGCACCAAGCCTGACAGAGTTCCAGAAGTGCTTGGAAAAAGCTTTCAGGCACAGGGTGGGATTGTGCAGGGCCAGGAGTTGGACTTTGATGATCCTTGTGGGTCCCTTCCAACTCAGGATATTCCATGATTCCATGATTCCCCTGCTGGTGCTTTGGGAGATGGCAGAGGGAAAGCCAAATGAATGGATTGTTGGAAGACACAATTCCAAGTGGTAGTAATTGTGAATCCAGAGAGCTGCTGCCCCCCCCCCCCTCCCGACAACAGCAAAGCACGTGAAGGAAGGGATTCCCAAGGATGCTGGAAGCGGAGGTGGGGACAGATGTGCAGATAAGAGGGGTTGTTCTTTTTTCCCAGCACCTGCCACTCTGTGGCTCTGACTGCACCCAAAATAGGATAAAATTCCAGAAGAAACCCCTCTGGAGATGCAGGAAGTGCAGAAGGAGCATCTCCCTCCCAAAGCTGAAGGACAAAGACATTGAGGGGCTGGAGCGTGTCCAGAGAAGGGAACGGAGCTGGGGAAGGGGCTGGAGCCCCAAGAGCAGCTGAGGGAGCTGGGAAAGGGGCTCAGCCTGGAGAAAAGGAGGCTCAGGGGGAAATTTCTGGCTCTGCAAAACTCCCTGACAGGAGAGGGCAGCCAGGTAGGGGTCAGGCTCTGCTCCCAGAGAAAAAAGGACAGGACAAGAGGAAATGGCCTCAAGTTGTACCAGGGAAGGTTCAGGTTGGACATCAGGCAGAATTTCTTCATGGAAAGAGTGGTCAGGCATTGGAAGGAGCTGCTCAGGGAGGTGGTGGAGTCCCATCCCTGGAGGTGTCCAAGGAATGCCTGGATGTGGCACTCAGAACTCTGGTGGGGATACTGGAGCCACAGAGCTGAAGGTTGAGAAGAAAATGAGAAGAAGGTTGGGAGACACCACAGGGCAAGATGATGACCACAACACTTTATCTGTTCCTCATGTTTGATGTCCACACCTTCTTGGGGGAATCTGGCAAGGCTCTTCAGTCCTTCAGGATCCATTTTCCCCCAGCACCACTGAGCAGGTGAAGAAGGACATGGAATGGGCCTCCCTGGCACCTCATGGCCGAGCCAGCCGGGGCCCCGGGCACGCACTCAGGTTGCACAGGAAGCTTTGGCAGCAGTAGGAGGTGTAGGTGGCCAGGCCCAGTTTGAAGTTGTGGTGTGGGCAGGTGTCGGAGCACTTCTTGGTGATCCTCTTCCAAAAGGACAAAAAGCCTGGCCCAGAGAAGGGAGAGAGCAGAATTAGCAGTGGGATTTGTTGAGTGATCCTTTGTGCAGATGGATTTGGGTTGATGAGTCCCATTGTCCCCCCGCAGCCCCAGACATCAGCATGAGAGCCATCCTGGCCCCACCACAGCCTAGGAATTGTTGGTGGCCTCCTACGCAAGGAATTCCATATCCATGCTGGGCATCCAGCACTTCCCAGCATGGATCCACATATCAAGACATTTTTAGGTATGCAATGACAACGTTCCTTCCTGGATTTAAATCACATTTCCAGGCTTCTCTGCTTGAGGGAAATAATTCTGTTCCACTCCATACCTGGCTTGGATCAGAAATAGTGTGACCAGCAAGACCAGGGGAATGATTTTTCCCCTTTCTTGTCACCAGTGAGGCCACACCTCAAATCTTGGGGTCACTTTTTGGGCCCTCACTGCAACAAAGACTCTGAGGAGATGGAGCGTGTCCAGGGAAAGGAATGGAGCTGGGGAAGGGTCTGGAGCACCAGGAGAGGCTGAGGGAGCTGGAGGGGCTCAGCCTGGAGAAAAGGAGGCTCAGGAGGGACCTTCTGGCTCTCCATAACTCCATGAGGGTGCAGCCAGGTTGGGGTCGGACTCTGCTCCCAGGGAACAAGGAATCAAGGTTCAAATTTATTTATCCTTCCTCTGAAGGATCCTTCCTCTTCTCTCAATGTCCCTTGATTTTTCATGCAGGAATAAAACAACAGCTGAAGAGAACAATCTCAACGTGTGACGGGGAGGAGGATTTCAAACCTCCAGCACTGCCAGGCTAGGTTAGGAAGGACTCCACCTCCCACAGGTGCTTCCCAACAGCTCCTCAGCCCATAAAAAATCCAGCCCAAACCTCACGTCCTGTTCCTGAGCCCCCACGAGGGGATCCAGAGCCAGCACCTACCGATTCCTACGGAGGCCACATTGGTGACACAGTACTCGTCCTTGTCCGAGCACTTCTCGGCCTTCAGGCAGCTCCAGTTGCTTTGTTCCCAGTTGCAGGTGTAGCAGTACAGGGCATTTGCTGCAGGAAGAGACACAAAACATGGAAGAGGGAGATGGAATCATCCTGGTTTGTGCCAGCCACAGTGTGACCAGGAGGACCAGGACAGGGATTGTCCCTCTGTGCTGGGCACTGGTGAGGCCACACCTCAAATCCTGTGTCCAGTTTTGTCCCCTCATGACAAGACAGACATTGAGGGGCTGGAGCATGTCCAGGGAAGGGAGCAGAGCTGGGAAAGGGTCTGGAGCACCAGGAGCTGCTGAGGGAGCTGGGAAAGGGGCTCAGCCTAGAGAAAAGGAGGCTCAGGGGGAACCTTCTGGATCTGCACAACTCCCTGACGGGAGGGGGCAGCCAGGGGTGGGTCAGGCTCTGCTCCCAGGAACAAGGGACAGGACAAGAGGAGAAGGCCTCAAACTACACCAGGCAAGGTTCAGGTTGGACATCAGGAAGAATTTCTTCATGGAAAGGGTGGTCAGGCACTGGAAGGAGCTGCTCAGGGAGGTGGTGGAGACCCCATCCCTGGAGGTGGCACTCAGAGCCCTGGTGGTGATCAGCCAAAGGTTGGAGTCAAGGATCTTGGAGGTCTTTTCCAACCTAAATGATTCTGGGATTCTGTGAAATGCCAGCAGCAAAAATTATCCCCTACTTTTCATGGAGTCTCAAACACATGAGGTGCAGGTCTGATGAAAGCCATGGAGCTGAAGGACCTGAATCCACTCTTCCAATGCTACATCCAGCCTGGCGTTGGACACTTCTGGGGATGGGGCAGCCACAGCTTCTCTGGGCACCCTGTGCCAGGGCCTCAGCACCCTCACAGGGAAGATTTTTTTCCATATATCCAACCTAAATCTCCCCTCCTTCAATTTGATAGGCCAAGGGTGCTGGGTTTGATGTGATGCTTGGAGCAGGGAAGGGCAGGGACTCCTGGAGGAGTTTCCAAGGATGTCCCAAGGCCTGGGGTCACCTTTTCTACTTGCTGGGGACTATTAAACTGCAGCCTAATTAGGCAGAAAGCATTGGCAGATGAAGAGCATTAATTGGGACCTCCACAGCCTAAAGTCAGGCTCCCACGCCTTTGTGTTTGGGTGGGATATCAGTGCCCTCAAAAAATAAATCCAGAACCTGGTTTAAAGGAAAAAGAAGATGAGGAGAAGGACTTTTTACTCTCTGCTGTGAGTATTCAGCCCTAAGACACGTGCAGTGAATGCTTAATTTTTACTGCCTGGATAATCCAACGCGGATTAGGCCAGGCTTCATTTTGGCACTGAGGACAACCTCCCTGTCTCCCAGGCCTTGTTAACACTTGGAAATCTGTCAGGATCACTGTTCTGGTGAGTGAACAAAGCTAAATAGCAGAAAGGTATTCTTAGGCCACAATGGGCCAGAAATAACTATTCCAAGGAATTCTTTTTTTTGCACCGGACGTGTGGCACAATTCCAAGCGCTGGCAAAGCCCGTCCCGCTCTCCAAAATGAGGATAAGGTTTATTCTCTCTGGTCTATAGAGGATATAGGATCATATTCCTTTAAAAAGCTCTGATTTAATTTACCATCTCTCCAAGAAATAAAATGCACCATCTAAAACAAATTACTATGCAAATACCCACCACCATTAACCCATTCCGTCCACATCCCAACTTTTCCTCAATTCCCTGACTTTGTCCCAAAATCTCTGAAGTCAGCAAGCTGTGGGGTCTCTGAGATGGGTAGAAACAGCTGCACAAGGGCAGATGTTGGAGGTGTGGCCCTGTTCTCGTGGACCAGGAACACAGAGCATTGTACTGTCTTCATCAAAATTTAGGAATAACCACAGTCTTGCACCACCCCGACAGGAAAACTCCCTGGGAAGTCTCTCAAAGGCAGAACAGTGAGAACTGCCTCCTATTTTCTGTCTTGTTTCCATAAAAATCCAGTAGGACAGGGAAATTTCCCGTTGGAAAATAAACTTTTTGCACACCCAGACTGAGTTTCCAGATAAAAACTTCCAAAACGAGCAGTGTCCTTCACCTGCACCATTGCAAGAGCTGAGGAGCTCCCTTCCATGATTTCTTTCCCTGGATATGAGGCATACCTACCTCTAAAACACTCAGCTATACATTATCTAGGAGCAAATCTCACCTTGAGCTGCAAATAGGACCAAAGCCAGCACCGCAAGGAGGGAGAACTTCATCTTCTCCCGGTTGTCTCCGCAGCCCAGGAAAAACACCCTCACCTGGGGACAGGATATAAATCTTCCCTGCCTTTGGATGGAGTGATGAGGAAGCCAATGATTTGGAAAGAGTGGGCAGGGATGATGGATCAGATGAGAGGCCAGGAATGCACGTGGGTTGTTTTCTCACCTCAGCATTGCCTTCAGGCTGGGCTGGCGATTCCAGGGAGCAGTGAAAGCACTCTGGGAATTCACACCATTCATTGGGATTAATCCTTTAATTCATCTCTGGTCAGGCCAGCAGTGCTGCTGATGTCTGGGTGGGGGGTTTGTTCTGATCATTGCATCTGTGGCTGAAGAGTTCCTTTTCTCAAAGGAAAATGGGAACAAGTAGCATAAATTAATGGAATTGTTTGGGTGGATTGTGCCAAGCGCATTTCCAGGGCTAGGCCTGGAGAACTCCCAACATCTACAGTCAAGGTAAACCAAGCTGGATATTCATGGGGACAGGAAATGCATAACTTGGTTACCTGCAAAGTCTTAAATCATAAAATCATCGAATGGTTTGGGTTGGAAGGGACCTTAAAGACCATCTCATTCCAACCCCCTGCCATGGACAGGGACATCTTCCAGGTGCCTCCAAGCCCCATCCAACCTGGTTTTGAACACTTCCAGCAAGGGTTAAAAATACCTTTGTCCCCCTTTTCCATGGAGCATCCAATTCAAAGTGCTGCTCAATACCAGTCAGACAAAAATGTCCTCAGCCTTTAGGATTTCTCTGCGTGAAAGGGGTGGAGCTGGAGCTGACAACTTCATTCGTTCTGGGGCTTCCAGCTGACTGCCTGTCCCACTTGTGCTTCCAAGGAGTTATCAGGATATTTAGTGCTGGATATCAGCAGACATCTCCATGAATCACCAAGCCACCAAAGAGGGTGAAGCAGGAGGAGCCCCTTGGAGTGAAGCCGCTTGGGCAATCAGATGTCTGCTTATCCCATCCTTCTCCCTCCTGCAGGAAAAGAGAGCAGAGATCCACACAGCCTGGGCTTTAGGAGATGGAGAAGCAGAAGAAAAAGAGGCAGAGGCTCCAAAAACGTGTGGAAGAAAGATTGGGTGAGGTGAAGGTTAAAATGATTGGGGGTCAACATGATTTTCTTGGCAGGAGCCAAGTGAGGTGAACAAAATTCCCTGAAGCAGAGGAGATGCTCATCCAAGACATTCAGAGCATCAAGTGGGATCAATCACTGATCACAGTGAAGGCATGGCCAGAGGAAGTTCAAAGAGACACCAAAACCCACCACATCTTCCTTTCCAAGGAAACAAAAGGTGGGGGGATTCTTGCGGAGAGCTTTTTTTGGTCTATTGTCAGATATTTTGGAGGTTTCTGACACCACCGGCTCTGCTGACGTAAAACTGGATCAACAGGATGGGGAAGTCAGCCCTGATAACCCCAGGAGCTCCAGCCATTCCTCTCCCATGGATCTACACCTGGGCGTGGAGAGGATAAACCACATCTCTTGCCCAAGAGATGAAACCGTGCCAGGCTTGGGGACTGCGTGCCCCGGGAATGCCGGAGGAGGTGTGTCAGTGCTGCCAGGTGTCACAAGGCAGCGACCAAAGAGCAGGACCTGTTCCAGGGAATAAGGATTGGCCAGTGTGATTCATCGTGGCATCAGGAGTGACTCTTTGGGGGAGTCTGGAAATCAGCCTGGGAAGCCAAGGCTCAGTGTCGTGCAGCAGTGGGAGAACCCTGGAAAAGCTCAGTCCTCATGTTTTCACCAGTTTTGACTGGTTTTTTGTGGAAAAAAATGGAAAAATAATTGTGTTACTCTTCAGTATGATTTGGATTGTGGACTCCCCGCCCCTGGAAGTGTTCAAAGCCAGGTTGGATGGGGCTTGAAGCAACCTGGTCTAGTGGAAGGTGTCCCTGCCCATGGCAGGGGGTTGGAACAAGAGGATCATTAAGGTCCCTTTTAACCCAAACCATTCCATGATTAACAGGGTTTATTCCCTCAGTTCCAAGGACTGATGACACAAATATCTCTTGCCTGACCAGGGATTCAAATCTGCTCCTCACTGACAGCAGGAAGAGGATCTCCAAGGCCACGGGAAGTGGTCCACCACAGCTCCACTGGGAGAAGTGGATTGATGGACAAGAAGGATGATGGACAGAGGTGCACAATGGGTCAATTCCCATTCTGGGGGCTGCCAGTGGCCCACTGAGCCAGATTTTTGGGAAGTTACCATCCTGGCCTTGGGGATGTGTGATGCACATGTGAGGTGTGGCACTGCCATGGCTGGCATTTCCTCAGGAGCCTCGGGATGGTGGTGTCACCCTGGATGGCCAACACATGGCAGCAGCATGACTGGAGCATGGGAGGTTTGGCTGGGTCAGGGCAAAGATCTGGAAAAAAGATGTCCCAGTATCCATAGGCTACAGCTGGGGCAGTAAATTCAACTTTTCCAGGACCATCTCCAGCACAGAGGCCAAGAGGCGGATATCAGTCTCTTGGGAATAATCCTTCCTTTGTTCCACCTCCTTTGTTTTATTCCAGATATTCCATGGAGTAATGGTGGTTGATCCATCCTAGAATCTTGCCAGGGAACGTGCCAACAATTAAAACGATCAATTAAATGCTGTGGATGATGTTCCAGATCAGGGATGTTCCTAGCAACTGTTTATTTCCCTAGCTCAGGCTTATCCTCAGAGATCAGGCCCTTGCAGGTGTGTGAATCACATCCTTCAGGATGAGGACTTGATCCTGGATTTATTCTTGGCTCTGGAACACTGCGCTGCATGCCTGTGTTGGAGCCATGGAAACGTGGCTTTGTTTGCCTGACCTCTGGAATATTCTGTTGAGTCTTCCTGGATGTAGAACAGAGACTGGAAGTCAAGGAATAGGGATCCGCTCATTTTTTGGGAGCCTTATACTGGATTCTTCTCCAAAATGGCCTTGGGAAAAGTATCCACATAGGAAACGTGGTGATGAGGAAGGACAGAAACATCATGGATTGGCCTCATGGGACCTTTTCCTGTTATTTGTCCTGAAGTTTTCACCCACTCAGCTTCCCTGTGGTCAGAGGGTGACACACCTGCCTCACCCGTTCTCAGGTGGCATCTCAGATGATTCCCAGATAATTCCATCTATCCCAATCTCTGTTTTGCCATTCCCCCACCCCGTTCTAGCGCACCAGAGGTTGCAGGATGGAATTGGTTCTCAGCACCAGGGATATTCCAGTCCTAAATAAAACCTGGTGAAGCAATTGCAGAATCTTGTTCCCCATCCTTCATTTTTTGTGGAGTTTTGAGGGAGGAAGAGGCCAGATATGGCATCACTTTTTGGCAGGAATGACAACACTTTGAAGGACAAATGGCCCTGGGAGAAGAGGAACTTTGTGTGTTGAGCACCTCCTGGATGAGTGGGAGCTCCAGCTCCTCCCTTCCTCAACCCAATGACACTGAACAGTGATTTTTTCCTTCCCTCTTTTTTCCATCTTTATCCTTCTCCACAGGGATTTCCCTGTGCCGATCCTGCAAGGCTCATTCTTTGCATCCTTCCTGGTTGTGACCTCCTCAAAATCAGGACACCAAGGTGAGCTATCACCACCATCCCCCTGACACAGATTTATCCTCATATCAGACCTTCACAGCTGCTCAGATTCCAGGGAAACCAAGAAGATCTTGGATCCACACTGGTTTAAACCCTTTGCATGCCAAACACTGAAGGACTTGGTCTCTGTGGCTGCTCCTGCCAATCTCCTGCACTTTCCCCATTCCTGGGTGCTCTGGAGGTGTCCAGGTGCTTCACCATGTCTATTCCCATGGGGAAGATACTCAGGATCAGGACCCAAGTGTGGGCAGCCTCGGGCTGGGATACACCAAGGTGCTGAAATCCCAAGTATTTGCCCTTTGGCTTCCTCTCTTCCAAGCAGGACAGGGAAATGGTGCCCCAGGGCCATCCCGAATCCCTGGTTATGGATATGCCCTGGTTATGGATATGCCCTGGTTTTATGGTGTCTCTGGGACTCCTGTATTGCCCAAATCCCAGAGGGATCTGGATTAAGTCACATAAAGGATTACACTTGTAAGTGGGGACATTAATGGGGGGATCCAACAGAGACGTCCAGCTCCAAAGGAGCCCTTCAAGCTTCCGTGGGGCTGGAATCACTGCAGAAGAGCTGTCATGGAATCTATACCAATAATACATGGAAAACCCATGCACAATTCCAAGGGCTATCCCACAGCTGGCCACACTTTTTAATTGTTAATGCGTTCCTCCGTGTGGCTTTGACCTGACCAGGTGGGACCATCCCTGAAAATCTCATATCCAAAATCCCAGACCTTCTCCAGAGAGGACACTGGAACCATGCCACTGGAGCTGTAAATCCATTATTTTTCAAGACTTTTTTTTTTTTCCATAAACCTCCTGAAATTTCCATCTGGCTGAGACATGCAGAGAGCTGGGGCTGTGCTGATCTGGATTGGATCTTCCTCCTACTCACTTCCATTTGTTTTATTCCCTGTGTAATTCCATGAACAGCCTGTTCCCAACCAGCAGCCCTGCTATGAGTCAGCTCTCCATAAAAAGAGAATAAATAATAAACATCTTGGAATTGTTCGGGGGTTTTTTAATGCTGGATGTAGAGGGAATATTTAGATGGGATACTGGGAAAAAATTCTTCCCTGTGAGGGTGTTGAGGCCCTGTCACAGGTTGTCCACATAAGTTGGAATCCCTGAAAGTGTCCAAGGCCAGGTTGGATGGAGCTTGGAGCAACTGGGATAGTGGAAGGTGTCCCCACCCACAGAGGATGGAACAAGATAAGCTTTAAGGTCATTTCCAACCCAAACCATTCCATGATTCTGGAGAATCAGGATGGCAGAAGAAGCTTCCAAGTGAAGTGCACTTCAAGGCTGCAGCTCAAGATTTTTGGGAGCTGTGACAGCAAGAAGGAGAAGGAAAACCAGTCCCCAGGCCAGCCCTTAATACATCCCTGTCTACTGACTTCCTAAATACCCCAGGATGGGGATTCCTGGATTTCCATGGTTCTAGAGAAAAGGGGATGTGCTGGGTCCAGCCAGGAGAAACCACTCTGGGAGAACCAGGATCCCAGTTTTGATTGCTCAGTTGGGGTCAATCTTGGAGCCTTGGGAAGGGCTTGATCCTGCTATGGGCATGTGGATTTCTCTCCTGCGACTCCATAGAATATCCTGAGGTGTAAATGCTGCTCAAGGATCATCCAAGTCCTGCCTACTGCAGGGAAAGAAAGACTAATCCTATGCAGAACACCTGGGGAAAAGCTGGATAGAGGCTTTTCCATGCGTGTTAATTCCTGTTTCAAGGATGAATCATGGAATGGTTTGGGTTGGAAGGGACTTTAAAGATCATCTCGAACCAACCCCCTGCTACGGACAAGGACACCTTCCACTATCCCAGGTTACTCAGATCCTCTTCCAGCCTGGCCTTGGGCACTTCCAGGGATGGGGTAGCCATGACTTCTCTGGGCAACCTGTGCCTTACCCCATCCAATCATCCCACATTTCCCCTCCTCAAGACCTCCAAGCCGGAATTTCCCTATTCTGTGTCCTTAGATCAGAGTAACAAATCCTTTATCCTGCACTGAATTATGCCTTGGTGCTGCTATTTATACAAATCTACAGCTGCTCCATACAAAGCTAAACAAAAGCAGAGCTAATTAGCCAGAACCACTTGGTCAATTAGGAAAATTGCTCTTGCCACTCAGCCAAGATTAAAACAAAAAAAGAAGAAAAGCCCCAGGCAGGTCAAGACAAACTCAGTCCGAGCAAATCTAAGAAGCCTCAATCCAGAGGTTTTACAAACTCAAAGCTCGTGGCCAGTAGTAAAATCATGGAACAGCTTGGGTTGGAAGGGGCTTTGAAGATCATCCAGTTCCACCCCTGCTATGGGCAGGGACACCTTCCACTATCCCAGCTTGCTCCAAGCCCTGTCTGACCTGGCCTTGGACACTTCCAGGGATGGGGCAGCCACAGAGCCTCTGGGAATTCCATTCCAGCCCCTCACCACCCTCCCAGGGAAGAATTTCTTCCCAAAATCCCATCTAACTGTACCGTATTCCAGTTTAAAGCCATTCCCTGTGTCCTGTCCCTCCATCCCTTGTCCCCAGTCCCTCTCCAGCTCTCCTGGAGCCCCTTTAGGCACTGGAAGGGTCTCTGAGTTCTCCCTGGAGCCTTCTCTTGTCCAGGCTGGACATTCCCAGCTCTCCCAGCCTGACTGAGAGCAGAGGGGCTCCAGCCCTTGGAGCATCCCTGTGGCCTCCTCTGGACTCGCTCCAGCAGCTCCACGTCCTTCTGATCCCAGATCTGGACACAGTGCTCCAGGTGAGGCCTCACCTGAGAGGGGCAGAGGAGTATCCACAGAAAATACCAAATTAAAAGGATAACAAACAGCCTTGTCTCAGACTCAAAGAGGAAGACCTGGACTGAGCAATTCTCTGTTCTATTTCTGGAATTTTATCTCCCGCTTTTGTCATTTTTGTGGTGTTATTTTATGTTTCCCAGCACACAGGAAGGCCCTGTGAGGACGACCCAGCCCAGCACCTTGGAGGAGCTCTGTCAAATGTGAGAACAGAAAGGAAAATCAAATAAATAAAATAAATAAAAAAATAAAGATAACTTTTTTTTAATCACAAAAGGGAGTCAGGGGTTACACAGCCTCAGTTCAGCCAGGTTTTTGCTTAAAGGGCCACACTCCAAAGGCTGCTCAAGTGGCTAGAGGAAAAATGGAATGAAATTATGGCTGTAGCCTTCCAATAGAGGGTCCCACGAGCAAAGGAAGAGAAGCCAAATAAAAAAAATGGGATTGTGCCAAGTTCCTGGGCTTGGAAGAGCAGCCAGACCTTCTAGGGCCAGTTTATCTCCCCTCACCACCTTCAACCTTCCAGCCCCAGCAGCAGCAGGATTTGGGTTTGAGGACATTAGAGTTCATTGCCTGTTTTTGTCAGAAATCCTGTCTTGGATCCAAGGATGCACAGGAGAGGGGTGGAGGTGGAGATTTAACCCCTCCAGGTGTTCCCTTCCAACTGAAGTGCTGCTTCCTGCTCCAGGAATGGACTGTGCGAAAGTCAGGATCTGTTTCTGCTTGGGGGACAACCAGGAATGAAGCAGGAGCCCTAATTAAAGCTGGTTGAGTTAATTGCCACCCCATTCTCCTCCACTTTGGCAAATCCAGCCTTCAGGAGTAGAAGATCCCAACAAAAGCTTGAGAAACAGATGGAAGAGATTCCACGGAATGAGCTCATTCGACTCCAAGTGACCCTGGGAAAGGATTGGAGACTTCCTTGTTATCCCATCCTGTCAGGGAAATCGTCTGCCCTGTTTCCAAGAGGAAGGGCAGCCTGAGTTCCACCCACACACCTGGAAACATGGCATTTTTTGGGAAGTAATCAGCTGCCTGCCTACTGCAACACAGGGCAATCCCAGGGAACTTCTGGAAGCTCCTACCGTCTGGAGAGACCTCACATCACTTGGAAGAGGAACTTTTTACACTAAGACAAGGGGACTGGCTTCCCGCTGCCACAGGGCAGGGTTAGATGGGATACTGGGAAGGAATTGTCCCCTGTGAAGGTGGTGAGGCCCTGGAATGGAATTCCCAGAGAAGCTGTGGCTGCCCCATCCCTGGAGGTACTCCAAGGCCAGCTTGGACAGGGCTTGGAGCAAGCCACTCCATGGCAGGGGGATGGAATTCCATGATCTTTAAAGATCTTTTCCAACACAAACCATTCCATCATTCCATGATCCCTCTTCCTTCCAGGCTCTCAGCAGCTGAAGGAACTTAAAAGCCTCAATGCAGCTGGGAGAGCCTTTATCCCAAGGCTTATTCCTGAGCCAAGCCAATGAAATCATAATTGCAGTTTAATCCTGACTTGGATTAAGAATACTAACAAAGTAATTTATTGGGATTTCTCCTGCCCCAGCTTGCAGTGGCTCAGGATTAAGGTCTGGAGAAGCCAATCTCAGACCTTGGAACAACTCAGCTGAGCTTCTCCTGATTCTTTGTTTTGAGTAACAGAGGTGTCCACTGGCCAAAAATAGGGATGGGAAGAGCCAGGCTGGATGTTACCCACTCATTCCTAGGGGGAGACCCAGGATGTGCAGCCATCCTCACCCCACAGCCAGTGTCAGCTCTCCTTCACAGGGCACAAACCTGAAATCCTGGAATTTCATCCTTCCTTGGAAGCCTTTCCTCTGCCCTTCCTTAGCCAGTCCTTCAGCTGATCCCAGGGATCCGATTTCTCTCAGGTTGCTTTCCCTGCAGCCACTTTCCTTGGCATCAGCACTTCCAAACACGTGGCCTGGGATAATGGCTCTGCAATTTGGGCTGATTTTCCATCCGTCTGAGCCTGGCTGAGTGTGAAGGGACAGAAATCCAGGGAGCTCTTTCAGCACATGTTTTATTTATGCCAAACCACAGCCACGCTCTTATCTCCCACTAAAAAAGGTTGGGAAAGGAAATGTCTCCACTCACGGAGTTCAGAGACAGCGCCTGAATCACAGCAGCTGCAGCCTCAAATGTTCTTCCCCTTTCCTCTCAAGCCGACAAAACATTCCCTTCAAAGTTTCTGCTCTGTATTTCCCTTTTTTTTCCCTCATTTTTGCAACATCAGACCTCAGAGGGAGAAGGGCAGGAAGGAAAAACCCTCTGGAAATCCTTCACCTTTTCCTTCCTCAAATCCCCACAGGGGTTTCCCACCTTTCACGAGTCTGCCAGGCTGCAGCTGGGTGGTTTTCCCTTCATCCCATCGCTCCAGGGATTGGATGCAAGGGAGAAGCAGCAGTGGAGCAGCAAATGCCCCATCACCTCCCCTTCCCTCTCCACACCAATTAAGATAAATCAGCCAAAATTCCATGTCCCCTACGTTTGAAGGCCCCATCATTAAGCAGATGAGAGAGCAGCCAAGCAGAGCTGATGAACTCCCTTTCCCAAAGTGGCTGAGTCACCATTCCTGGAGGGATTTAAAAGACATGGAAATGTGGGGGGACATTGTCTTGTGGTGAACAGAGCAATTAACGGCTGCACTTGATGAACTTAAAGGGCTTTTCCAACCTAAAGGATTCCATGATTTAGATCACCTGATGGGCCAGGGGAGGGGAGGAGCCCTGCCAATGAGAAAATACAGAATGTGGCTCTGGAAAACAGGAGGCTGATGAGGTTTGTTCATCCACGAGGACCTGTTGGACAGGGAACAAGATTCTGACTCATCCCAAGGAGAGAGCACAATGTGGGAAGGTTCGTGATGTGATGAGCACAGCTCTGGCTAATGGATTTATAATTCCCAAGTCTTCAAGATGCTGATGGCAGAAGCAACAACCAGGGATGGATCCCACAGGAGCTTCCAGCTGCTCAAACAACTTCTGCAGGAAGGGGAATTGTTTGTAGAGTCCCCAGCCATCCTTAGGTTGGAGTCACCAGAGCTGGAGAGCTGAATCAATGCTGGGATCATCAGCACAAGGATATGGAGCTGCTGAGCAGATCCAGAGAATCTCCAAGATCCAGAGATGCTCCAAGGGCTGGAGCCCCTCTGCTCTGGAGCCAGGCTGGGACAGCTGGGAATGTCCAGCCTGGAGAAGAGAAGGCTCCAGGGAGAGCTTCTGGAGCCTCTTCCAGTGCCTAAAGGGGCTCCAAGAGAGCTGGAGAGGGACTTGGGACAAGGGATGGAGTGACAGGACACAGGAAATGGCTTCCCACTGCCAGAGGGCAGGGATAGATGGGATACTGGGAACCTGTAAGGGTTGTGAGGGGCTGGAATGGAATTCCCAGAGAAGCTGTGGCTGCCCCATCCCTGGAAGTGTCCAAGTCCAGGTTGGACAGGGCTTGGAGCAACCTGGGATAGTGCAAGATGTCCCTGCCCATGGCAGAGGGTTGGAATTCCATGATCTTTAAGGTCTCTTCCAACCCAAACCCTTCCATGATTCTTTGATTTAAGTTCAAAATCCCAGATTTGGGGCCAAATGACCCCATGGAACACGACAGGCTGAGGGGAAATGGAGTTGCTGCCTTTAACAGACAATCATGGAGCTGATGTCCAAGGATAATCTGGCTCTGGCTCTGCACAAAGGACAAGCAGCTGCTTCCAGATGCATCAAGGGAAACTCCAACCAGATCTAAGGAAGGAAAAGCTTTGCCAGGGGGACACTGAACTGTGCCATAAATCAAATCCCTCCTGATGGGAGAGAATTTTCTAAAAGTCCTTGCAAGGAGTTTCAAAGATAAACCAAAACTTTTCCTGGAGTTTCAATGCTGCTAGATAGCTGTTTATTAAGTCTTATCAGAGGAACAGAGCCACCAGCGTGACCCAGGTACAGCACAGAGCACAGAAAGCAGGAGTGAAGTCTCTAATTATCAAGATTTACACAGCCTTTTAAAGATAATTTAACCAATAGTTACTAAAAATGTATATTATTTTCACTTTCCTACCAATTATTCAGTAACACGGGCAGGAACTGTGGAATTCTCTATCCAGTCATCCCAAACTACTTTTACTGCAGAACATGGAGTAGTACAAGAAGGAGAAGAAGGTTTAGAGAACAACAACAATCCTCCATTTTGATATTTTTTACTCTTATCTATTTACTACAAAGAGAAGTCCAAAACCTTTAAACTTTTCACCCTGTGACAATCTTACACAGTAATCTATCACCTAATTCACACCACTGTATTTTCTAGTTCTTGCCTGACTGTTGGTAATTTTTTCCAAGGTTGGAGGTTAAAACAGTGTTGTTCAGGGGGCTAAGAACCCTTCAAAACAGGCAGAGAAATCTTCTCAGCATTCTGGGTTCCTACACCAGGGCAGTGATTCATTTCCAAAACAGTGACCCTGAGAGATGGTGGAGGAATCTCCCTCTGTGGAAACACTGAAATTAAGTTTGAGAAAACCCTGAACAACCCAGCCAAAGTTGACCCTCCTTTGAGGAGAAGGTTGAACTCGAGCCCTCCAAAGGCCATCACAACCCTGGATTTCTGGGAAGAGTCTGGGCAGGGGCAGCAGATACCAAAGCAAGGCAAGAGGAACTTCTCACCACCTCCTAAATTTATCTTCTCCAACAGCCCCTCTATCACCACTGCCCAGGGGCATCAATGTAGGACATCCCCAGGCTGCAGGAAGTGGACAAACTTCCCAACCCCCAGATGGTTTTTCAGGATTTTTTTTGTTTGTTTGGATTTTTTTTTTAATTTGTTCTTTAAAGCTCCATTATGTATCTAGAACAAGCCTAAGCTCATCCAGCACCAGCCTGAGCAGTCAACTTTGTCCCCGGTAGATTTTTGGTGAGGTCTCCTCCCACCCACAGTGAACAAAAGGCTCTTAAGAAAAGCAAATTAGGCAACCAAGAAGTCACAGGGGAAGGTGTCACTTCTGGTTTTGTCACAAACTACAACTTCCCTTTTTTAAAGAAAAAGAGGAAGCCATCACAATGGAAAAATGCTAAACTTTTGCCTTTCTGATTTTTGTTGTCATTATCTTGATTTTGGGTTACCCAAAGCCTCAAACACAGGTTTTCCTCTGCCTACATCATCACAGAAAGTTGGAAAGGACCTTTAGGACCATCAAGTCCAACCACCATGTTCACCACTAAACCATGTCCTCAAGTGCCATTTCCAGAGGTTTTCTGAGCACTGCCAGGGATGGAGACTTCGGAAAAACACTGGAAAAAGAGAGTTGAAACCATGCCTGGAAGGGCCAAAGTGAGGAGGGTTCATCCTAGCACACCAGTATTGCTTGGAGCCACTAAATAACCCCAAATGATTGGGATGGGAGAGGGATCGTCTTCTCTGGGATAAGAACATGATCCTGAGCAGTAGGAAAAGCTCCCGGGCATTAGGCCATGGGAAAGATCTATGGAATATTGCCAGAAACATTCAGAGGACTCCAGGAAAAACAGGATGAAGATGGACAGGACCATTTGGGACAGCAAAAAACCCAGCCTTTCTGGAATTACCCCTTTATTTTATAGAATCCCAGAATGGCTTGGATTGAAAGGAACCTTAAAGCTCATTCATGGGCAAGGACACCTTCCACTATCCCAGGTTGCTCCAAGCCTCATCCAACCTGGCTTTGGAGCAGGGATGGAACATCCAGAACCACACCTGGAATGAGTTGCAAAAAGCCTCCAGTCATGGATAGTCAGTAAAAATAAGCCACTCCCAGTTTTAATGAAATGCATTCCAAGCCCTCCATTTCCAACCAAAACAGCAACAATTTCAACACGAGAATGAGTGGAAATAAACACATGGGAAGCACCAGGAGCTTTGGAATACAGAGCCCTGGACATCAGCCCAGAGGTACCAGAAGGTTTTGCTGCCAATGCAACAGTTTGCTCACACCTGGTATCCACTGGGATGTGGGAATTCTGCCAGGAATGGGCTGAAAGGACCTTTTCGGGGATGTGGAAAGCAGGCAGTTAAGCAGCAAACACAACCAGTTTATGCTGTTGATCCCTGCCTGCTCCATTCACAGCTGGAGTGGGAAGGATGATGCCAAAGGTGTCATCCCAACACAGGAACAGCTCCAGGAATATTGGTCCCACTCCCCACCACCTGTCCCACAGAGCCTGGCCCAGCATTTTCCTGTTTCCTAGGAAATTTCCTATTTCCTAAACCTCTGTCTGGACAGTTCAGTTTCTGCTCTGGATACAGGAGCTGAGCCAGGGCCAAGTGAAGAAAATAAGGGAATAAACATGGCCTCAAGTGAGATGTCCTCTCCCAGACAAAAATTTAACCGCATGGGGATGCTCAAAATACACTTTGTTCATGGCCAAGGTGAATTTTAACCCCCTGCAATGTGAAACTGCTTTTAAATCCAACATCTTCCCTTCCCACCTTCTCCTGCCATGACACAAATTCCCTCCTGTATTTTTTCCATTTAATATCCCTGCCATTGCACAACTTTCTCCTCTCCTGGAGGTGAAAGGGCACAAAGTCCCCCAAAATGTAAAACCCTGAGGTTTTTCCTTTCCCCACAGTGCACCCCTAACCCAATCCTGGGGTTTTTATTGCAGTTCCCTGTTTTCCTGTTGTCATCACTTTGTGTTTCCCCATCTATCCCATTCAGTCTGGAAAGGGCAGCACAGCTCCACTACCCCAAGGAGACAGGATTAGACCTGATCTTGTTGATCAGCACAATTAAGGCTCTTATTTAATCTCCTTCCAAGACTCCAGAGGAAGAAAGAAAAAAAATCCCAAGTACTTGGCAACTCTGAAGAGGAATTAAGAGTTCCCAAAGTCCCAAATCCCAATCACCAATACCTGTTCCAACTGGAAATCCAGGTGTTTGCTTTTCCATACAAAAAAAAAAGGCACCAAACTCAGACAACCCTCAGTCCCCAGCAGCAGCAAATTTTTAAAAAGGGCTTCCCAACAGCACCAAATGAGTAGGATTTGGGATTTAACATGGAAGGCACCAGCTCAGAATTCAAAGTCCTCGCCGGCCATGTCGATGGCCCAGGCAAACTTCTCCCTCTGGGTCTTGTTGTAGATCTTCTCAATGGGAATCCCAAATTTCTTGCACCTGTGCAGACCACAAGACACCAGTGGGGACCAGTTACCCAGCAGGGTCCTCTCCACTGCATCCCTGCAGGTGTCCAAGGCCAAGCTGGATGGAGCTTGGAGCAACCTCGGATAGCGGAAGGTGTCCCTGCCCATGGAACAACAGGAATTTTAAGGTCCTTTCCAACCCAAACCATTCCATGATTTCACACCCAAGACTCACCAAGCCACGCTAATCCTGGGATCCAGGTAATTCAGCTTGGATGTGCCCAGAGCTATTTGCTTGTTCTCCTCCTTGTCCGTGGCCTGGACGTTCAGCCTGGCCAATTGCTCCTCCAGCCTCTTCAACAGCTTCTTCTTCCTCTCCACGTTCCTGAGGGCAGAGAAGACAACACAGAATGTCCCAAAGGCCAAGAATTCTCTGGAATGGCAGAGTCAGAGGTGCCATTCAGGACCAACCTGTTTCTCAACGACTTGGATCTGGTGAGATGCTTTTGTAATATTAAAAATTAACAATAAAAAAATGTAATTTCAACCACCAAAGTTGGGCAAACAAAATCCAGCATCCTGGAATGGGTTGCCCAGGGAAGCTGTGGCTGCCCCATCCCTGGAAGTGTTCAAGACCAGGTTGGACAAGGTTTGGAGCAACCTGGGATAGCAAAAGGCATCCCTTAAGGGAACCATCTACAAGATCTGAACCATCTTTCATGGGACAAGAAGGCCCCAATCCTAAACATGGGCATTCGTGTTCTGATGGGGTGTTGGGACACATCTTCCCCATCCGTGGGCCCTCTGGATACTTCTGCAAGCGAGGATTCCAAGGAAGAGCCACTCACGCTTCTGCTTTGGCATCTTTTGTGTCTTCGAACTCATCTTCAGCTTTTTTCACTTCTTCCTGGGCTTCCTCCACTTGTTTCTTCTTGGCATCAATCTGTGAAGGTGAAAATAAAGTCAGACAACACTTCCAAACTCCCTGAAGGTTTCAACCTCCTCCCTCTTTTCCTTCCCTCATCATTCCTTGTCCCTGCAGCATTTTCTGGGCTCAAGCATTTTTTAGCATTTTCTAAAATATCATCACAGCCCAGATGCCACAAACACTTGGAGCTCCTAAATCTGTTCATCTTCTGCACCTGCCTGAGACTGAGGGACTTGGGACAGCACCAGAGACCTCAAAAAAGTCCCAGTCCATCAGTGGGGTGTGAGCAAAAGCTGAGGACAATTAAAAGGGGTAATCTGAGGTATTTTCAAGCTGCTCTTTCTGCAGGAAAACCAATTTCCCTGATCTTGATCCAACTGGGCCAGAGCTGCCATCACAAAAGGCCCCCAGCTCAGTTTGAACACACAGTGATGAAAAATGCCCCAAACTCATAAAAACTCACCCAAATTCTGTGCCAAGTGTGCTTCCCCCCAGTATTTGAGGTCACCACATCCCTCTCCACCCCTGGGTTGCAATCCACTATTCCCAGGACATTCCCTGATGTTGTTGACCGAGGTAATTCCTTCAGATATCACCCCAGCCCAAAATAAAATTCAGAGGCCAGATTAGGTTTGGGATCTCTCATCTGGGTCTGTCTCACCTTTTCCTGAAGGAATTGCATGGACTTGGCAAAGGTTTTTGGTATAGACCTCTGATGGTTGCACAGGATGGCCACGGCTCGGTTGGCTCGGTTGTAGGACAGGAGCTTTCCTGCAACGTTGTCTTCAGCTGGAAAGAAATGAAAGCATCACTCTGTCTCCATTCCAGGAGTTGGGAAAAGCAGGGAATACAGAAGAAGGAAAGGTAAACAAGTTGCTGTCGCATTTTCTCTCCAGGGAGAGCAATCATGGTTGTAGAAATTGGGGAAGGACAATTGAGCACCACCACCTCATGCTGTGACTCATCACTCATGCACACAAAGAGGCAAAAATAGTGCAACCAACCAGCAGCACAAGGAAAAGAGGGAAAAATATTCCCATTTTGGCAAGCAGTTAGTCAGAGTATCCCCGAGTTCACCATTTCTCACTTACCAACATTCCCAACCTGCTGCTCACCCCCATAAGTTACTCCCACCCTGCTATGTGGAGCATCACCTGCCCAGGTGGGACATGGGCAGTTTTAGGGATCCTGAGGCAATGGACGGACATTCCAGAGCCCTTTGGTCCCAGGGTGCAGCTGGTGACACCACAACCACTGGAACTCACGGTTGGTGAGGGCCTTGAGCTGCTCCTGCAGGGTGATGGAGGCGTTGTAGGTCCTGAAGACTTTGGCCGTCAAACCATCCATGAGGTCCTGGAGGTGTTTGTTCAGGAAGTGTGTCTGGAGGAGGGAAAACAGAGGAAAAGTGTAGGGAAACTCACATCAGGAATTCTAGTGGTAGGACAAGGAGGAACAGCTTCAAACTGGTAAAGGGTTTGATGGGATATTGGGAAGGAATTCTTCCCTGGGAGGGTGGGGAGGCCCTGGAATGGAATTCCCAGAGAAGCTGTGGCTGCTCCATCCCTGGAATTGTTCAAGGCCAGGTTGGACAGGGCTTGGAGGAACCTGGGATAGTGGAAAGTGTCCCTGCCCATGGCAGGGCTTTGGAACTTGACAGTCTTTAGGGTCCCTTCCTACCCAAACCATTCCACGATTCCATGAAAGAGCAGGAATAGAACAAGCAGAAGCCGGGACAAATCTTTTTTTTTTCAGACCATCTTATGCCTACGCAACCAAAATTAGGCATTAAAAAAAAATTAAGTTCTGCAGCTTGTAGAGCTACTTGTGGGGTCAGATCAATCATCTACCCAAAACTGGCCTGAAATTCCGCCTAAATCCACAAAAAAATCTCTCTGGAAGTCAACAATTTCTGCGCATCTATGTCCAAGAGGACACACGCTGGCACCGGGGGACACGGTTTAGCAGTGGACCTGGCAGTGCTGGGTTAAGGCTTGGATTTGATGATCTGAGAGGTCTTTTCTGGCCTCACACCCAATATCACATCTCTGTTCTACAGAGCACATGGGGCTGCTCATGGATCACATATCCCATCCTGAGGAAGATGAGGGAGAAGGTTTTTCCAGGAGGGAAGGCAGCACATCCCTCCAGCAACCTCTCCCACTTCTGTGGAGCCCCGATGAGGTGCAAAAGCATCAAAAAGCCGAGGTCTGGTACCTCCAGGAATTTCCCAAATGTGGGCAGCCTTTCCCAGGCTAAAAAAGGCCCAAGTGGATGAGTTGGAGGAGGGAAGGAGCAGGAATCCAGCTCCTCAGCAGGGACACAGGGAAGCAGAGATGCTCCAGGGCAGAAGGAGGCTGGAAAACATCACAGGGTGTTCAAACAGTGACAGTGGTGTCCCTGGAGAGCAGAGAGTTAAAACCAGGCAAAGGGATGACCACCAACGGTGGCCAAGGGTGTCACGGTTTGACTTCTCCTCCCTCAGGGCCACCGGTGCTGTTTGAAAAGCTTCAAGGTGACAACTCACAGTGAGCTGGTCAAAGAGGTCATCGGTGGGGTCCTTGTTCTTCATGAACAGCTGCAGGTTCTTGAACACCTGAACAGGGAAAAAGGACAGCTCTGGTCAGAGCCAAGGAATGAATTGCTTCCAGACATCTCCCTCATCTCTGCCTCCTCCTCTTCCAGATGGACTCTGATTCACCCTCGTGTTGGCACATCCCACCAACCCTCTCAACTTCAAGGTGCCAATGGGTGTTTCCCCCATCTTTCCCATCTTCAACATTCCAGTTTCCCCACAAACAGCATTAAAATCTTCTTTCCCATGAGCAAAGGAAAAGAATTAAAGATAAATGGAGATATTTCAAGTCCTGATGCCCACAAGCCAACTGAGGGTGCTCCAGCAAGAGGTGAGACTTCTCCCTCATGGTTCCCAGGGTAGAACAACCTTGAAAGTTCTATCCCAAAATTTCTGCCATTCTCCGGGGCTAAAGCACAGGAGGCACCTTGGTAACCGGTTTTGGATGGAAATTTGGGACGGATAAACACTGAGGGAATCCAGATAACCAAGCACTTCCTCTATTCCTTCCCCACTCACCGGCCTCTCCACGGACACTTTGTTGTAGTAACGGATGGAGTCTTTCCCAAGGAAGTCAAACTCCACCACGTGCTCCTGCCCATCCAGCTGGGGGTGCAGCTGGATGTGCTCCACACGCAGGGAGCAGCAGCCAACCGTGTCTGCAGTCTCCCCTTCCTCCTTCTCATTCCCAGCTCGCAGGGCCAGCTGGAAGGAAACAGAGAGTCATCCATCCCATCCCACCTCAATTCCCCTTTCCCAGGCTGTTAAAGTGGACCAGGACTAGAGGAGATTGGGTCATCTCCATCTGTAGATTCACAGAATGATTTGGAAGGGACCTTCAGGATCGCTTGGTTCCAACCCCCTGCCATGGGCTGGGACACTTTCCCCTAGGGACAATTTTCATCTTGCACACCTCTGGAAATATTCAAATCCAGGCTGGATGGGCCTTGGAGCCACCTGGTCTAGTGGAAGGTGTGCCTGCCTATGGCAGGGGGTTGGAAAGAAATGATCTTTAAGGTCTTATCCAACCAAACCATTCCAGGATTCCATAATCATCCCCAGATTCCTCATGTAGAGCCACCCTGGGCGGTAGAACCAACAAACACCAAAAACTGCAAAGTGGGGTGGTTCAGGGGAGGGAATTCCCAATTTCCACATGGATGGGGGACCTGGGGTGAGGCTGTGGATACCTTATCAATGAAGTACAGGGCCACCGCTCTTTGCCGCTTCTTTATTTCCTTGGATTTCCAATCTTTTCTGTACTGAGCCCGGATTTCGTGGACAACATCCTTTAGGCGCCGAGCTACCTCATATTTCTGCCAGTCCTTCTCCCCCTGGAATGGGAAACCAGGATATTTTCCATTCTGTGCCCCATCTTTGTTCCACCCCTACCAGTCAAGTCCTGCTCTAGAAACACCTCCAGCATCTAAATCCTGCTCAAACCCCATTGTTTTCTTGGGAAAAATCCATGAAGGGAATAAATTGGAGAAGAAAGAGCTCATCCAGGGTTTCTGTGCCCTCTGCTGGCCGTGCTGGATCTGCATCCTGGCCAAGTCAGGGTGTTCTCCACCATCCAGAGCATAGCGAGGACCAAGTGGTCAAATCATGGCCAAAGGTGGCTCCCCAGACACTAGTGTGGACTGACACAGGACTTCCTCAGTTGTGTCCACACCTGGGCAGCATTCCCACTTTCCTGGAGCCCTTGGAAATAGCCTTAAATCCCCTTTCTCTTCCCACAGAGTTCAATCCCACCTCTTCCTACCCTCCACTTCCTGGTATAAATGAACTCAACCCAACTCTGGCCCATACGGATCTTCTCAGCCCCTTCCTGGCTTCCAGCAGCCTTCCCTGGACACACATGAGGAATGTGGCACCAGGATGACTCAGCCAGGAGCAACCCATTCCTTGGAATAAGTTTGATGCTTCACAATCATCTGTCCTTTCCCTCTCACCATTTCATTTTGCTTATCCCCTTTTTAGTAAAGGGCCAAAAAAAGGGAGCATTTTGTTGATATTCCATATCCCAGCTTTCCCAGATTTTTTCACCTGACCAAAGGCACCATTCCAACCTTCAGCTTGGAGCTGGGATTCAGCATGATGTACTTCAAGGTGTTCTGGATGTTCTCTGTCCACGAGGCCAGCCAGGTGACCGTGTTGTCAAAGCGCACCTCCTTCCACCTGTGACCTTCTGGGGGCTCGGGAATCTTGGAATCCCTGTGGGAAGAGCAGAATTAGAGCCCTCAGGCCATGAAGAAAGAGGTGAGCCAAGGATGGTCACCACCACTGAGAAAACATGGAATCCACCCAAAATTGCTCCACAACATGGAATCGTTAAAGTTGGAAGAGTCCTCCAAGATCGTGTCCAGCCATGAACCAGCACTGCCACGACCACCAAACCCACAAGTCCCCAGGTGCCACATCTACACAGCTTTCACATCCCTGCAGGACTGGTGACTCCACCACTGCCCTGGCAGCCTCTTCCAGTGCTTGACAACCCTTTCTGTGGAGAAGTTTTTCCCAATTATCCAACCTAAACCTCTTCTGGAACAACTTAAAGCCATTTCCTCTTTTCCTATCATTTATTATCCAGGAGAAGAGACCAAGCCCCACCTGGATCCACCCTCCTGTTGTGGAGAGCAATAAGGTCCCCCCTGAGCCTCTTTTTCTCCAGGCTGAGCCCCTCCAGCTCCCTCAGCTGCTCCCAGTGCTCCAGACCTTTCCCATAACCAGGTGTTTATCATTTGGATGCTGGGAACAACAGGAAAACTTTCTGGACTGGTGAGGAATGTTTTAAATCAAGGTCTCCAAATGGGTGGCTTAAGACCAGTCCAGCTCACATAACTCAGAGGGAAAAAATACTCTCAGGGTATGGAAAACAGGAATTGTAGAAGATGGAAAAACCCCAACTTTGGGCCCCCAATCCCAAAGGACGTCCCAGGAGCTCAGCACTTCCAAGACAACTCACCTGCTGCAGTTGATGACGACATCTTCTGGCATGATCCTCTTCTTCAGCATCCCCATTTTGGGGTGCTCCCCACGGCCACGGAAGAGCCCTGGAGGTTCAGTTTTGAAGTTGCCAATCTTCTCCCGGTGCCCATCCAGGATGCAGTATCCATATTCCTCCTGGATCTTATCCGCCTCCTCCTTCAGCTTCTGAAACCAGGACACCACAAAAAAATCAGGACGGTTTGGACTGGATTGGAAGGGATCTTTAACATTCCAAGCAACAAGTCTAAGTGCCACCATTCCCTTAGCCAGGTCCACAATCCTCTGCACAGAGAAGGACTCCAAAACATCATCCAAGGAAAACTGGCACCCAGTAAAGCCATGGAATGTGCAGGATCTGCTGATAAAATTCAGGAAGAGAGGGTGATGGCCATGGAGACAGAGCTGGATTGAAGAACTCCAAGCTCAAGGCACAACACCAGGAAAGACAACAAGGAAGAGACAAAATTCCCAAAACTGTACCCAAAACATGTCATAGGAACCACTCCTCACCTGCTTTTCCTCCTTGGGAAGAGCTTTCCGGGCCTCATTTTTTTCCACAAAATATTTGTGGATCTCCCTGAAGTCACACTTGTCCAGATCCTTGATTAACTCCTGCTCCTCTGAGGTCATTTCCTGGGAAAGAAATGAGGAGGACTGGGAAAAGCCAGGAGGCAAAACTAATTCCACACAGAGCTTCTGCTTGGGCTTCTCCTTCCCAGAAGAGGGAACAGAGACCTACATCCCAATTCCTCGGAAAAATCACAGCCAGTTCCAGGGTGGAAGAACCGCATATGGAAAAAAGCCCCCAAACACAACTGCAGGGACAGCACCAAAGGTATTTGGGAGGTGTAAACATTCCCTAGGAAGAGTTTTGCTCTTTTTTGGGATCAGAGGTCATTCCTTCATTCCTTTGGTGTCCCCATACTGGTTTTGGAGCTGTTTCCAGGACGCTCCACCACCTGCTTCCATCACTAAAACTCAGAGAGAGCACAGAGAGCAAATCCCAGTCCAAATCCACAAAAAAAAAACCATGGAAATAACTCAGGATTTAGAACCTTAATTATAAATAAGGAACAAATCCCGCTCCCATTCCCTCCATCCCGCACCACAGCCTGGGGATGATGGATTTCATGGATATCAAGGAGCAATCCCAGGGAAGGTACCTTCCTCCAGTCATGGAAGAAGTTGTTCTGGAAGATCTCCTTGGTCGTGTACTCATGATCCAACATTTTGGCATAGAAGGTGGCGATTTCCTCCGTGGCCAGGCTCAGCTTCAAGGGTTTTCCTGGGAAAAGAGAGGCACTGACACCTCCCACTATCCCAGGTTGCTCCAAGCCCTGTCCAACCTGGAACACCTCCAGGGATGGATGGGGCAGCCACAGCTTCTCTGGGTAGAATCTTGGATAATTTCTTAGCTTTTTCTAAGGATACTGAATCATTTCTTGGAGGTGGCAAAGCCACCATCCCCTCCTGAACCCTTTGGCTGGAGAAACACAACAAAACCAAGAAATATCTTGGCTCATCCTAGGAATTACCTAGAAAGAGCTTTTTTTAAGGAAAAAGCGCCCTGCAGAGATCCAGGGTGTGGTTGAATCCTACTTGAACCACTGGTTTTTGGGATTCCTGGACAGCAGGGAATGGAGCCTTGGAGCAGCCCCATGACAACCCACACACCCCAGCTCATCCATGGGCCCTTCCTACTTGGGGTTGTTGTCTGTCCACAAACACTTTTCCATCCAGGAACGGTGACTTTTTTTAGGAAAAAAAAAAGTCAACATCAAAGATGCCAAAGTCCAAAGCCACCAGCCCAGATCCACACAACACCCATCGGTGTCTCCAGCAACTCCGAGGTCACAGGAGAAGTCCAAACCCTGTCAAGGCTCCTCCTCATGGAGCCAAAATCCTTGACAGCCCCATGGATCTCCCAGCAATGCCCTCTCCGGGCACCTCCTTTTCCCAAACTGGGCTTTTTCCTACTGCAAAGAAACCCCCATGGGAAGCCACAGGGAACTGAGGATCACCAAGATCCCATGGGAATGTGATCCCTTGGCTAACCCCCAATGTCCTTACTGCCCCCGCCCCTTGATCTATCAGAAATGAGTTCAGGGATGACCTGAGGGCAGGGAAAGGGAGGAAATCCAGCAGGAATGGCAGGAAAACAAGGAGGCACCAAAGGCCTGGATCTGTCCTGCCAGTGACACCATGAGCTGCTCTAAGGTGATGCGAAGGGAGCCTGGGGACATCAGGAGCTTGGAGCAGCCCAGCCAAATCCTTGGATGTGTCAGTCACTGAGGCCATGGATCAGTAAAATCCCATTTTTTCCAGCTCGTGGGAAAACACGGATGAGCTGACAAAGCTCAAACCCAAAAATGCAGCTTAATGAGAAAAAACAGCCATTAGGATCAGCTCCCCAAAAACCCCGTAACTCCAACCATGTGCAAGATCCTCCAGCTCGACCCCATGGCTTTTCCAATGGGATATTCCTCTTCCCTAAGGAGAGGGCACCACCCCGAGCGCCAGGTCCCCCCACGGATGTACCATCGTAATAAAACTGCACATCCTCAGGCAAGGGCTCATAGGGGGGCACAAAGTAGGGCCCTCGGTGCTCCAGCTGCATCCATTTGACTCCATCTTCCTTCTTCTCCTCTTCCCACCTGGAACAGACACACAGGAATCCATGAGAATATCCCAAATCTGGGATCAGGCACCTCCTCCCAAGGTCACACCGGGAAAATGCTTGGAGCAGTGACAGCTGGCACAAACTCCAGGTGAAATCCCGTTTTCTCTGCTGCTGCCTCAGTTTCCCTGTTCTCTGAAAGAGACTGGAATGGAATCCAGGGAATTGAGGAAGGGAATGTTTGGTGTGGTGACACGGAAGGACTCAGGGGGAGAGCGAAGGGAACCTAAAAACCACCTCATTTCAACCCCTTTCCACAGGCGGGGCCACCTTCCACTAATCCAGGTTGCTCCAAACCCCATCCAATGCAAGGAATACTTCCAGGGATGGGGCAGCCACGATTCTCCGGGAAATCTGTGCCTCATGAATATTCGTAACTTGGTTTCAATGCAAATAAGATCTTAAGGCATCTCCCTCCTGCCAGAGCAAACGGGATTTTAAAGTCACTGCAAGTTTTAACTGGGAAGATTTAAGAAGCAGCAACAAAAATTCCAACAAAATTAAATCTAAAAAAAAAAAAAAAAAAATTGTTGAAAGATCCATCCGGAAAATCAGGAGCAGAAAAAAAAAAGCCAAGGATTTCTGGGAAAACACAGCAAGATTCCACACGGAGAAAGCAAAATTCCCGTTTCTTGTGTGATTGTTTTCCCTCCCCTTGGGAAACGGAGTGGAATAAACCCCTGGCATCCAAAGGTGCATTGTGCCGTAAAAACAGAGGAAATGAAATATTCAAGGAAAATCAACAAGCTCCAGGAATTTGGGCTGAAAGCATCGGAGAAAGGCAGCGTCAGGATCACAAAACTTTGGGATCCCAAATTCCGGCAGAGCATCCCCCACACTCACCTTCCACAGCCCCCCGAGCCCACGGAGGCCAAGGGGGGGGGGGGGGGGGGGACCCATGGGAATTTCCTCATGGGAAATGCAGTCCTGGATGGGATTTTTGGGATGAAATTCCTACGTACCGGCCTCCCTCCTCTGTGCCGGGATCCGGGCATTCCAAACAAGGCATTCGTTAGGAAAAAAAATATAAAATCCCACATTTCACGTCAGCCTGGATCCTCCAAGAGCCGCCTCAAAGCTCCAGGTATCCATGGATATCCCTGTCTGGGATAACATCTCCTCCCAGATCAGGGTTTGCCACAAGCTCCCAAAAAAGCATCCCAAAATTCCTCCTGCTCTAACCCAGATCTTGGGGAACTCTTGGAGAGAGTGACACCAAGTGGTTAAAGCCGCACTTCCAAAAATAATCCAGCGTCCAGCAGCCACATTCCTCATCCTTTCCTATAAAGCACCTGCCTGGATCATCCCAAAACTGCTGGAGAAGGAAGTGGGGAAGGAATTCAGTCCCTCGATAGAGGTGGTGCTGTCTTGCCAGATGTTTTATTATTAATATTAAAACATAATAATTATCTCCTTCCAATAATTATGAGCTTCTCCCTTCCTGGGATGGGCACCAGGAAAATCATTGGAGGAGAAATAAATATTATAAATAGTTATAAAAATTAAAATAATTACGATACAAATCCTGCTGTGCATTCAGGATCTTCCGTTATCTCTCACCCATTTCCAAGAGTGACAAGTTCAAGGCTCAAGGAAATACAGGAAAAGAGCCAAAAAATAGGAATTTTCACCGTTTTGTCCCACAAAATAAAATTTAAATCCCAATCCCTGGGTTAGAGCTGCCAAAGGCACGCTGGAATTTACCATTTCCATTTGGTTTCTGCCTCTTTTTCTTCCTCCTTCTGTTTTTTAGTCTTTTTATTGTTCTTTTCTTCCCCTTTCTTTTCTTCTCCTCCTTCCTTAGATTTCCTTTTCCCAGTTTTCCCCGGGGTTTCCTCCTCTGCACTCTTCTCCTCCTTTGTTTCCCCCTCTGGCTTTTTCTTCTTGTTTTTCCTCTTTTTCTCTTTCCCTGGAACATCTCCCTTCCCTTCATCCTCCTCCTTCACCTCCTGTCCTATCCCTGCACTCAGAATCTCTCCCAATCCCAATCCTTCCTCCCCTTTCTCATCCACTTCCTCCTCCTTTATTCCTTTTCCATCTCCACTTCCCTTTCCCACCCTCTCCTCCAGTTCACCTCCCACTCCTTCCTCTCCCTCCTCATGCTTCTCCATCTCTTCCAGCAATTTTTCCTTCTTTGTTTTCCTCTTCCCCACTTTTTCCACCCCCTTCACTTTCCCCTTCTTGTGCTTCCTTGCTTTCCCCTTCTCCCATTTTTTATTCCCATCATCCCATCCCTGGCTGCTGTTGCTCCTCCGTCTTTTGGCTCTTCCCTGTCCCCCTTCCCAGTTCCTGCCCTCATCCTCCTCCTCCTCCTCAATGCCATCCATCAAATCCTCGAATTTCTCCTTCTTCCCTCTTTTTCCCTTCAATCCCTTCTCCCGCTTATTTTCCTCCTGTTTCTTCCCTCTTCTTCTCTTCAATCCCTTTTCCTCCTTATTTTCCTCCTGTTTCTCCCCTCTTCTCCTCTTCAATCCCTTTTCCTCCTTATTTTCCTCCTGTTTCTTCCCTCTTTTTCTCTTCAATCTCCTTTCCTGCTTATTTTCCTCTTGTTTCTTCCCTCTTTTTCTTTTTGGGGCTTGGGAATCCTCTTCCTGCTGTGGGATAAGGGGATCCAGCTCCTTCTCTTCACTTTCCCTCATGGCTGAAAGCCCCAAATCCATCTCCAAAGGACCTCCAGAGGGGGATGCAACCCCAACCCCACCAGCAGCACCTTCACTTGGAACCTGTGGGAAGCAGGAACAAGGGAAGAGATGTTGGGAAAGGAGAGAGGTTATCCCAAATCCCAAATGAATGGAGGAGATGCAGGATTAAGTCCAGGGGGTGACAACCCCCCTGGTTTTCCTACCCCAGTTCCATTCTGGGTCTCCAAGGGCTGCTCTCCCACGGCAGGTCCTGTTCTCTGGGATTCATCCGGGGATCTACAACGACATCACAGCCAATTCTCACCACCAGCATTCCCTTCTTACATCCCAATTTAGGAAATTGCTCATTTCCCTCCAACCACGGCAGCACCACAGATAGAGATATCCCAAGGCAGCAGGAAATGGCCCCAAGATGAATTTTATGGGATGAGGAAGCTCAAAGGAGCAGGACCACGAGGTCTCCAGACCCAGTGGGGGAGGTCCCAAGGAAATATTCCCAGAAAAACCTCAGGGGAAAAGTTTGGACAGTTTGGCAGCACCAACAGCACAAAGGACGGGACCAGGTCGATCATGGACACACGGGAAAAGGAGACAGATGGGACACAACTCCTGGGACCGTGGGGATGATTCCAACAGGGAATGGGAAGGGAAGGACAGGGAAGCAGCCTCATCAATACAACAGGACAAGGAGTGTCCAGATCCATGATCTCCACCATCTGTACGGGTGAGGAATCCAGGAATGTTTCCCCGCTCAGCAGAGAGCTCAGGTGGATTTTTGGGAATTCTGTGGGTTTTGCAACCATTATAAAGCACCAGCCTGCCCCTATCATTTCTCCCAAGGCTTCTCCAAGCCACGCAGGGAGTTGGGAGTCTTCAAGTTGTTCATATTCCAGAAAAATCAAGGAAAATAAGAATGAGGGAACAGCGACACAGCCTAAACCAAGCTTATGCCTCTTAGACTGAGCCTACAACTCCATAGGGTGGATTTAGGTGGGATATTAGGAAAAAATTCCCCACTGAAAGGGTGGTCAAGCACTGGAAGAGGCTGGAATCACCATCCCTGGAAGTGTTCCAAAACCTTGGAGCTGTGATGCTTTGAGACACAGTTTAGTGGTGACCTTGGATGTTTTTTTCCAACCTTAAAGATTCCATGAGTTCAACGTTGAGGTGATGGTGTCCCTTTCCCGTAGGGAAACCTGGGGCTTTGCCTTCTCTGGTCATTGTCACCTCCCAACCAAATCCTCTGGTCCATCCTAGGTAAGCCTGGAGCTGAGCTCAAGCCATGGATCAGATCCATTCCCTGCTTTTCCCAGCTCCTGGATCCCCCCAGCTGGAACTCTTTGGAAGCACAGCGAGCTGTCCCAAAAAAAGAGTTGGAAATCCAGTTTCCTCCTCCCAAGCAGGATAATGATGGCTCTTCCTGGACTTCCAAAGAGAGAAGAGCCACAATTCCTGGTTTTAGCCAAAATATCCCAAAATTTTTGCAACAGAAAGTGGGAATTTTGGCCCCTTTAAATTAATTTAGGCTGATAATGAATTATCCGGCTGTGGGACATCAAAGTAACTGAGGAAAGCCTTCGAGCTGGCTTGGGATGGAAACAAGCTCCCCCAAAAAAAAAAACAGGAGCCGGATGCTTTTTCCACACTGGAACACACGTTACACAATTCCCACTAAACTCCTTAGGGAAAATCATCTAGCAAAACACGCTCAGCCCCTCCAATCCCATTGGCAGGGAGCAGATCCATGACTCAGAAAGCAAAATCCCGGCAACCTTTTGGGATCGGCTCTTTCCTCCCCAGGTTTTATTAGAATTTTTAAGAGGCAGAGAGAATTTAAGCAGCTTTAGGAATTCTGCTTCCTATCTCTGCCAGCATCTAAAGGGAAAGAACGGCCTTTTCCCAGGATTTGGGAGGGCGGTTGTTCCCACCAGGACTTTCCCAAATTTATGTAGGAATGTGCACCTGAGCGATCACACCCTGCTGGCTGGGGAGGGTGGATGGGGCTGGAACTTCCCTCTCCACCCTCAAGTCCCAGGACTGAGCCTCAAATTCCACTTGGGATGTTTTTGGGAAGCTTTAAAGTCATGGAAAACACCAGGACGTGGAGAAGCTGCTCCGTGAAGGCACCAGCGATCCAGGAGGGAAGACCAGGATTGTGCAGCTCCACAGGAGAAGAAAAAGAACAAAATTCCAGTTCCCTGGGATAAAAATTATCCAAAAAAAAAATTACTTATCCAAAAATTATCCAAAAAACCCAACGCACCTGGAAGAGTCTTCCAGCCCCACTGGTGGCCCTTGGGGGAGGTTTGCTTGGGTTTCCTCCTGGAAAATATCAAGGATTTGGGAAAGGTTCCCTGGCACAGGTACCCCAAACCCACACATCTCCCTTCCTCAGACACCTTGGCTGGAACCCAGGAGCCCAAAATCCCAGGTTTTTCCAAGTTTTGAGGTTTTATAGGGTTAGGAAATCCCTATTTTCCTTCCAACAGCACAATAAAGGAATTTCATGGATAAATATAGGAAAACTCCCAGCCCTCATCAACCACCTGCTCATTGGAAGCAGTGCTGGGAGAGCAATCCAGGGAACAGAAGGGATAGGAGGGCTCCAAAACAAAGATGGATCAAATTCCAGGTGCTTGGAAGATGAAATCACCCTTGCAGCAGATGGCAAAAGGGAAAGAGAGGTGGGGGGCAAAGCCACAGGGTGGGAAATACAATGGGGACGAGCAGAAAGCAAGGAAAAGGAAAAAGTATGGAAAATGGGGAGAGGATCTAAAAGGAATTGAGTTCAGAGAGGGCACAAGCACAGTCCTGAAATCTGACTCTTGGAAGCCACCAGAAACCCTGAAGAAAAGGAAAAATCAAAATATTGGAAAAACGGGGACCTAGAAGAAAATGAGCTCAGAGGGGACACAGAGCCCTAAAATCTGACCTGTGGAAGTCACTAAAAATCCTTGAGAAAGGAAAAAAAAATATCAAAACATAGGGAAAATGGGGATGGAACCTCAAAGAAAATTAGCTCAGAGGGGACACAAACATAGCCCTAAAATCTGACTTGTGGAGGCCACCAAAAATCCTGGAGAGAGGGGGGAAAAAAAGAAAAATATAGGGAAAATGGGGACTTAAAAGAAAACGAGCTCAGAGGGGACACAGAGCCCTAAAATCTGACCTGTGGAAGTCACTAAAAATCCTTGAGAAAGGAAAAAAAAATATCAAAACATAGGGAAAATGGGGATGGAACCTCAAAGAAAATTAGCTCAGAGGGGACACAAACACAGCCCTAAAACAGGACCTCTGGAGGCCACCAGAAATCCTGGAGAAAGGAAAAGCCATCAAAATATAGGGAAAATGGGGACCCTGAAGAAAACAAGCTCAGAGGGGACACAGAACCCTAAATTCTGTCCCTTGGAAGCCACCAGAAATTCCATCCCACGGTTTTTACACTTGTTTTCCAAGCTGGAACCATCTTCTCCTGCTCCTGACCACACAAGGCATCCCAAAACCCATCCCAGCCTCACCCAGGGCTTGCCAAGCACCGAGGTTCTCACTCTAAATCCCAACTTCCCCAAGTTTCTCTTCCCAAGGCTTTCAAGGGAAGCCAAAACCACACAGGGATTGTTCCTGAAAGCTGCTGGGTGAACTCATTAAGGGGAAAATAAAACCCCGAGTTAATTACAGGCTGGTTACGTCCATATAAACTTTCATTCCCTGGGAATACGCCTGCTCTTGGATTCACAATCCTTCAGAAACCCCGTTGGGAAATTCAGGAAGAGCCATGACCTTCCACAAAGTCATTCCTGCCTGCAAAGGCCTGATGGTTGTACTGGGAATACTGGGAGCACCAGGACCACAGGCACCCCTGAGGGGTTTCAAGGCTGCTCCTTGAATTTGATCCATCCAGGACAGTCTGGCAACATTTGGGATCCTGTTTGGGAGAGGGATGGAAAAACGGAAAAAGGAAAAGCATCTCTGCTGGATTTACGCACCAAGAGGACAAATTAATGTGGGAAAAGCAAAATGCAGCAGGAATTTTCTGGGATTTGTGCTCTCCAGCACCAGCCAAGAACCATGGAATGTTTTGGGTTGAAAAGGACCTTAAGGATCCATTCCACCCCCACTTTCCACTAGGCCAGGTTGCTCCAAGCCCCATCTCACCTGGCCTTGGACAATTCCAGGAAACGAGGCATGAACAAGGAAAGGAGTGAAGACCAAATTCCTGAGGAAGGGATTCCCAATCCCAAATTCCTGCTTCCAAAATGAGAGTCACCCATGTCCCGGTGCTCCCCACTGGTGCCAGTTTGGGCCAACCCCAAAATGTCATGGATTCAACCCAAAAACCAGGAAATTTATTGCTTAATTTAATTACAGATGCTCAAAAACTCCTTTTAGGGCCTTGCACCAAACCCCAGGAGCCCACCCTCCCAGCTCCCTTGGGAACAAACCATGGGAATTCTCCCAAATCCTTTAGCACAGTGATCACCACGTACCAACCCGGATGCAGCTCCCTCCTTGGCTTGGATCCCATTCCAGAGGCTCGAGCCAAGGCCTCTCCCACCTGCAGCCTCCTGCTTCAGGGAGCTTCTTGGCCAGAAAGGGAACAGAGAAGAGACAGACATTTTTTAGGATCATGGAATGGTTTGGGTTGGAAGGGATCCTGTTGTTCCAAGCTGCTTCCATGGGCAGGGACACTTCCCACCATCCCAGGGTTTTCCAAGCTCCATCCAACCCGGTCTTGGACACGTCCAGGGGTAGGGCAGCCACAACTTGCCTGGAAAACCTCTGTCAGTGCCTCACCACCCTCCCAGGGAAGAATTCCTTCCCAAAATCCAATCTAAACCCTCCATCCTTCAGCTTAAGGTGATTTCCCCCTTTCCCCATCACTCCAAGCCCTTCATTTTTCCTTATTAAAAACTCCTTTTGATAATCAAAGCACCACAAGGAAAGCAGAGCTGGACGTGCCATTCCCACACGCAGTTCTGGGATAACCCAGATGGAAGAGCCCAGCCCTACAGATCCCATCTCCATCCCGACCCAAGGATTTACCTGCTGATGATGTTCTCCTGCAGTGGCTTTTCCTTGACTTTTGATGGTTTCTTCTTCTCTTTTCCCATGGAAGGCTTTGCACCAGGATAAGGGAGAAGGAAGCTCATGCCACCGGTTTGATTCCCACAAAATTTTGGGGGTAATTACAAGGATCACCCCAAAGCATGTGGGGGGTGGTACCTTCACTGTGCATTCCAGCTCCTTCTTTTTCTTCTTCCTCACTGGGAGCATCTTTGGCTTATCCTGCCCCTTTTCCAACTCATTCTTTCGCTTCCTGAGACAGGGAAAAATTGATCCCACTGAAACCAACCCCTCAGTGGTGACAATGAACCACAGCAAGATGCCATAATTCCTAATCCTTACGCCCAACAGCACCAAAAATGGCTTCCCAAAAGGAACTTTGGAGGAATTTCTCTGCTTGAGCGCCGAAATTCCCAGGAAAACCAGTGGGATAAAGCTGGAGCCTCCCAAAATCTCCTGCCGTGCTCCACAGTACCCACCTGCTGCTGCTCTTCACCCCACTGGCTTTTGAGGCCCCCATGGCTCCGTCATCCACAATTTCTTGGGAACGTTAAGGTAGAGAATCCAAGGGTAGTCACTGGAACAAAACAGAAACAACACAGGGTTGGTTTTGCTCTCCAAGGAAACCCAAACATCCCAATCCCAAAGTTTGGATTCCACAGGGTCAAGCTCAGCTTTAATGAGGACCCAAGTTGAGGGGGGAAAAAAAAAAAAAAGGAAAATCCTTGAGCTCAGTCCCTGAACTGCTGTTGGAGGTGGTAAAATAAAAGAAAATAAAAGGAAAGAAGAAGAAATTCCCCAAAAATATTCATGAGTTTACAGCTTCCACCACCACAATTAGTAATAATTAAGCACAGCAGAGAAATGGGGTAAACTGAGATATTGAGTCCCCATCACCACCTCTCCCCTCTCCTATTCCCATGGCTGGAGCAGCCAGACTCTCCCAAATCCCTGCTTTCCCTAAAAATTCAAGAGTATTCAAGAAATACAGATCATATTCCTGGTCCTTATCCATAAAAAAACCCTCCACACTGAGGAAAATAAACCAGGATTTCTCAAGGAGAGAAGTGAAAACCAGCATGAAACATCCTGAAAACTTTTCTAGGAGTAGAAAACACTTGGAAAAATTCCATATTTCACCAGGCTTTGCTGTGCCAGGAGCACTTGGAGCTGCAGCAGGGATGAAGCTCAGTCGGCACAGGAGAACATTCCCAATCCCAGCCAGCCTGGAGAAGACCTCACTCCCCACCCAGCTGCTTCCCTAAGGGAAATCCCCCCTGTCCCGGGAAACTCCTTTAAAGTCTCCCTCAGCCTGATTGGAGGCTCCCACCCCAAGATGCATCCTGGGAAATGAAGTTTTAACCCAAAAGCGGAATTTTGGGAATGCCCCTCAACAGCAACTCCTCAGCAAGGAGACCTGGGAAGCAGGGAAATAGTTTGGACCACTCAGGTGGAGAACAGGGTCAAAACCACGGATTTTAAAATCGCTTGGATGAACCTGCTTCGCAGGAGATGCTTCCTCTTTAATTGCATCATTAAATTAATCCCCAAATCCATCTTTTCTCAGCTGCTTCTCATCCATCAGAGCTCCATAGTTGGATTTGGAGGAGTCTGGGAGCAAAGCCCAGATCCCACTGGATCCTACTGCCCATACCCCTCATCGTGAAACCCATCCTACTCCTCTCCAGCCTTTTTCACGGGATGAGCCCATCGCTTCCACCTGCCCCTGAAGTCATCAGGGACCTCATCCCAGCTGAGACCCATCCATCCCAAAGCAGGTGCAAGGAGCACACCTGGGAAGGGGATGGGGAACAGGGACAATGGGCAAAAGCTTTCCCCAAACTGGGAGAGAAAAGAAGGATCCAGGGAGACCTCAGAGCCCCTCCCAGTGCCTAAAGGGGCTCCAGGAAATCTGGAGAAGGACTTTGGATAAGGGATGGAGGGACAGGACACAGGGCATGGCTTCAAACTGGAATAGGGTGAGATGAGATGGGACATTGGGAAGAAATTCTTCCCTGTGAGGGTGGTGAGGGGCTGGAATAGAAATCCCAGAGAATCCATGGCTGCCCCATCCCTGGAAATGTCCAACGCCCCGGATCGACCTGGTCCTGTGGAAGGTCTCCCTGCTTCTGTTACTGAATGACCTTTCAAGCCCACTTCAACCCAAACCACCCCGAAATTCCAGGAAAACACTGGGATTTGGGTCAGTACCAGGCATTGTTCCATGTGGAATCCTCAGCCGGGATGAGTAGCGGGGCCCTGCGTTCCCCTGGGAAGGTCCCGCCTGGTTCTCTGCCGGGAGCGGAAACCCCTGGAGGAAGGGCTGGCTCTGGGAAAGCCTCTTTGATCCCAATTGCGCCATCCCAGGAAAAACACATCCAAGCCACCTTTCTGGCTGGATGAGTAGAAGTTGTCCAGGGATGGGAGCCAGCCCCGGGGAAGGGAGCAGGGAAGGACAACTTCAAGCCAGGGCTTGTTTGCCCTTGGCTCCTTCCAAGGACAGCCCGGGTTTGAATTCCTCCCATTTTCCCTGGATTCCGTAAGATTTATTCAGCTTGGTGGAGGTTTCTCCTAAGTTTTGTGTGTCCATGGTTAGAAAAGATGGGTTTTGCAGGGATGTGAGTTGGGAAAAACCTGTCCTAGCCTGGAGCAGCTCCAGTTTGCTCCTCACTCCCACCCAAACACAACCTGGGATAAATCCCTTAAAAATTAAGAGGAGTTTTGTGTATTTTTATGGATTTTCCCTTCACAGATGCTCTTTGCAATGGGGGAATGGGATGGCTCCATCCAGAGCTCCACTTGGGAAAAGTGGAGAACAGAGGGGGTTTGGCTCATCCTTTGGGAAAACCAGGCTGGAATGGGATCCCTGCACTGTTGTGGGGATGCATCAGTGACAATATTCCAGATTAATTCCACTTTTAGTTCCACAGTAATTCCACTTTTCTAGTATAGCAGCTCCTTTTGGATGGGAAAATCCAGGAGGGAGAAAAGCCCTTCCCTGGGATCACACAATCCTTGAAGCCCTGATGGGAAAAAAGGACCGGGAAAGGTGGAACTGGTTTAATAAATGCAGTTATAAAATAAATCCACACCCTATAAAATATTTACTGTATCCTGGGCTAACAGTTTCCACTCAATAAACAGCTGGATCTGCACAGAATTCCCTGTGTCCCTTCGATAGGAATGGGATTTATCATGCTTTAATTTCACTGTGGCCCAGGGAAAGACTAAGGGACCTTCTTGTGGTTGGTGACAAAGGTTCAGAGCAGGAATATGGGGCAGGATTTGCCCGGAAAAAGGAATAAAGTGGATTCGAGTTTATTTCTTCATTAATTTTTTTTATTATATTTGATATTAAATTATGGTTTCTACAGGAGCAGCATCCAGCGGTTGCAACAGGGCAAGGGAACAGCAGCCCAGATGTTGAGGAGAGGAGGGGGGAAGGCGGGGGAAGGTGGGTGCGGGGATTGTAGGAGCAGAATGAGGGAGGGACCGCCCAGATGTGGCCAGGGGAGTGAGGGAGAACACCTGGTTACCAGCTGAGTTGCCCAGATGTGGCTGGGGTCGGGGGTGGGTGGGGGGGGAGAACTCCTGGTTGCAGGTGGGGGTCATCCAGATGTGGCCGGACTGGGGGGGCGCCTGGTTGGAGTTGGGGGTCGCCCAGATGTGGCCAGGACGGGCAAGGTGCCCCTTGTTTTAGCTGGGATCATCCAGATGTGTCCGGACTGAGCTCGGAGCCCCCCAGATGTGGCGCGGGGGGGAGGGGGCGAGCCCAGCTGTGCCGGCGGGCGGGGCTTATAGCCCCGCCCCTCGCGTGACGTCACCCGCGTTCTAATTCCCACCGTTGCCACGGGCAACGGCCCCTCCGCTCCTCCCCCCCACCGCCTCTCCAAATCCCACTTCTCTATTGGGCAGAAACCCTGTCACTCAACGCCGCCCCGCTCTCCCATTGGCTCTCTGGCGAATAAGCCCCGCCCCCCGCCCTGCTTATGCCCCGCGCTCGGCGGAGCTGCCGCGATCGCTGCGGGGCTGGCGGGGCCTGAGGGGGCACCGGGGGTGAGCAGGGGCACGGCCGGGGGGCTCTCGGGGCACCCCGAGGTGGGGTCTGCACGGGGAAGGGTTGGGGAGTTGTAGGGCCGCGGGGTTTGACTCTGGAAGGAAGTTTGGGGCGGCGGGGTGGTGGGGGGGGAGGTCCCCCTTGGCTGGAGCATCTCTAGGAGGGGATTTTGGGGGGCTTTAACCCCCCCTATCCCATTTAGGGTCGCTGTGCAAGGTGGGTTTAAGCCCCCTCTGTTTTTCTGAAAAGGGGTTTTGGAAGGGTTTAAACTTCCCCCCCCACACAGTTAGGGTAGCTCTGCAAAGGGGTTTGGGGGGTTCCCCCCCCCCCCCATTTGGGGTAACCCTGTAAAGGGGTTTTCAGAGGGTTTAACTCCCTCCCCACCCCGGCTCTCTCTGTAAGGTGGGTTTGGGGGGTTTAATCCCCCCAACCCATTTGGACTAAATCTTGTAAGGGGGGTTTGTAGGGGTTTAAACATCCCCCCTTATTTAGGGTAGCTCTGCAAGGGGAGTTTGGAGGGTTTTAAACTCCGTCTTTCCCTTACTTAGAGCAGCTCTCTCAAGTGGGTTTTGGGGGGTTTAAACATCCCCCATTTAGGGTCTGGTAGGGTTTAACATCCCCCTATCTAGTGTAGCTTTACAACGGGGGTCTGTGGGGTTTGTGTCCCCCCCTTTTACCGAAATTTTCTCTGCCGGGGGGCGGGGGGGGACGCTGTGGGCTCACATCTGGCCAGATGTTAAGCGCAGGGGGCTTTGCAGCAGAACAGAGCAGGGGTTAGGGAGGGTTTAAGCCCCCACTTAGGACAGGCCTGGGGTCTAAAGGAGGGGTCACCGAGCCCTTAAACCCCCCTGAGCCAAACGCTGTGAGCTCAAGCAGGAGCCCCCCAGCTCCAGCCCCCCATTCCCTGCCTGTGGATGTCGCATCCCTGGAGATGATGCCCCCCGAGGAGGAGAGCCCGGATGGGGACAGGGACAGTGGCCTTGTCCTCCTGCATAGCCCGAAGAGCGGCAGCACACGGAAGGTGAGGATGGGATGGGCTGGCCCCATATCCCTGTCCTATCCATAGGGATGGCTGTCCCCATGGATGAGGGTACAGGGACATCCAACCCCGCTGGGGGTGACAGGGCCCAGGAGGGACTGGGGGTGGAAATGTTGTTGCTGCCCCATAAACGGCCCTAAAACCTCTCTCCCAGCTCCTCATCCCTAAAACTCTGTTCCTCGGTCCCATCTTTTCCGCTGGCTCCATCCCCAAGCTTCCCAGTGATTGCTTTTCACCAAATTCCCCGGTATTTTGGCTTTTTTTCCTCCTTCTTGCCTGCAGGAAGATGATCCAGGTGCTCCCTGTTCCTCCTCTCGCTCCCACAGGTGCTGGGCAGGGTGGTGCTTCCTGAGTTTTTCCCTCGGGAGCTGCTCCCGAGGAAAGTCGGGATGTGCGGGAGAGATGGGGCTGATTGCTCTGCTGGCATCGTTGTTTATTTAGGAACAATTGGGATGGAATCAGCGGGAATTGTCCTCAGGCTGCCACCAGCCCCCGATGTCTTGGGGTCAAAGACGTTTTAGGGAGCAAGAAAACATGGCAAACATTCATTTTTGGGTCTATTTAAGTGTTTTTCCCATTAGTTTTTTCCCCCTGAGATCCAGTGGGATAAACCAGCAGCGAGTTCACTCCATAATCTGAGCTCCTCTTGCAAATCCCTCACTTCCAGCAGAGCAAAAAGTCCCAACACCTAAAACACCCCTAAAAAGATTCCCAAATAACCAAGAAAGCCAAACTCAGCCACGCTCTGGAAGGGATTTGTTTTTTTTTCCCCTGGATCTGTCTGATCTGGAGTCACTTGAGCCTGGGCTGCAGCTCAAGAGGTTGCAACCTTAAGCCAGGTCGGGGTTTAAGCGCCAGGTCTAAGGAGCAGGTGCTGCTCGTGACGGAAGATTAAAGGGAGGGATTTGGGACTTTTTTCCCCCAATTTATTCTGTTTGGATCCGGAGCACAAAGAATAACATGGAAAATATTGCCGAGCTTTGGAGGGGGAGCCGGGCAGGGGATCAGCTCTGTCATAACATGATTATTTTTTAATCAAAGCAGCAGACCATCTGATCAGCTCTATTTGTTTATTTTTTTTATTAGCAGTAGTATTATTTAGAGAGAAATTATCAATATAAACTTTTCCTGCTCGTTTTATCACCCTGGCAACATCAGGAGTGTGGATCCCTGTTTTCCCCCTGGAAGGGGATTTTGAATGCTGAAAAAGTGCTTTTTAATGCTTTTTTTTTTTTTTTTGGCCAAGTTTTCTGTCCTAGGAGTGAAGATTTAATCCACCTGCTTCCTGCTGGCACCTTGCCCTGACTCCATGCCTCCCCCACCTCCCTAGAGCATTTTCACCCTAAAAATTCAATTTTTAGCCACAATTTGTGCTGTTTAAAACCCCCAACCCCCCAGATTTTTATTCCCACCCCCAGGTTTATTTTTCCTTCCTCTTGCTGACTGCACGAGCCACCAGTGAGGCCACTTGGGAAATTTAAAACCTTAATCCTCCCCTCATTTGTTCAAAGGCTCTGTGATGTAACCATATTCTCAATAAAAGGTTTTAGAGGTTTTAGCTGCTCCTGTCTCCCACAGAAACCCAGCTCGGAGCCAGGGTGCTCCATGAGATTAATTCCATGATAGGGAATTTCTGATTAAATAGATTTTTAGGGAGTAAAAGCCCACTTGTTGTCACCTCCTGCTTGTCTCGGAAGAGCTCATATAAATGTCTTAAATGCCTCTGGCTGGAAAAGGAAGGAAATTCTGGATAATTCTGGGGGAAAAAAGGAGAATTTCCAAGCCTGTTTTTGTGTGCACAGTGGTTCCCTGGCTTTTGTTTTGCTCTCTATCCCATGGGATAATGTGGCTAAAGCAGGGTCACTTGGCCACTTCTCCTGACTCAAAAACTTGTGGGTTCCAAAGAGGAATAAAAATTCCAGCTGACAGCTCTGGCTCTGTGAAAATGATTTAAAGACCAGTGTGGTTCTGGAATTAAAACAGGTGCTCAGGGTTATCCTATTCCAGGTTTTCCAACTGCTGGATCATCTGTGCACTTGGAAACTTTCTGTTTGGAGGGAAAACTGTGTTGGGAAATGCTGGTGCTGCTGGGAGGGGATGGAAATAAACCCCTGATTTTTTTGGTTTTGGGGTGGGAGATGTTGTGGGTGTTTAGTGGGAGAAATTTATGGGTTTGAGGTTGGAACCACAGACCACAGGCCCCCAGGATGGGGTTGGGATCAGGGATTGTGGTCCAGCATCAGGAGGATGTGGAACTGCTGGAGCAGATCCAGAGGAGGCCACAGAGATGCTCCAAGAGATGGAGTTCCTCTGCTCTGGATCAGGCTGGGGGAGCTGGGAATGTCCAGCCTGGAGAAGAGAAGGCTCCAGGGAGAGCTCAGAGCCCCTTCCACGGCCTCAAGGGGCTCCAGGAGAGCTGGAGAGGGACTTGGGACAAGGGATGGAGAGACAGGACACAGGGAATAGCTTTAAACTGGAATAGGGTAAGGTTAGATGGGATAGTGGGAAGGAATTCTTCGCTGTGAGGGGCTGGAATGGAATTCCCAGAGGATCTGTGGCTGCCCCATCCCTGGAAGTGTCCAAGTCCAGGCCAGACAGGGCTTGGAGCAAGCTGGGATAGTGGAAGGTTTCCCTGCCCATAGCAGGGGGTGGAATTCCATGATTTTGGTCTCTTCCAACCCAAACCATTCCATGATCCTGTCATCCCTTCAATATCCCTTTTCCTGGCACAGAGGGTCTCCGTGTGTTTGCCCACACCCGTGGCAGTGATCCAGGCTGGCTGGAGTCCTTCTTTCCTTCATTCCCTGTCCTTGGGAATGGGAAGGTGTCTCCCTGGAGGTGGGGCTGGCTGTGGAGCTGAGCTCAGCACCAGCTGATGACTCCTCTTCCCACATTATGGATGTCTCGAGTCTCCGTGCAAATTAAACTTCCTCAGTTTCTCTCTGGGCATTCCCTGGCTTCCCTAATTGGGAGGAATCCTGGTGGTGACTCCTTTGTGGCCAAAACTGGTCTTGGACATGGTCCGGCTTGGACAGCTTCTGGGATCCAGCTGGATTTTTCCAGTGTCTCCAGGAGCTTTTCCTGCAATTCCTTGCTGGGACTACAACTCCCAGTTACCAATCCCTTCCTCATTTCTGTGGGAAGATCCCCGCTTGGATTTTACCAGCACATTCCTGATCTGTGCCAGTTCTTCAGGACCTGGATCTGCATCTCCATTTCTCTCTTCCTTGAAACTAGCAGCACTTCCAAGGATCCCAATTTCTCCTTCCCACATTTGATCCCTTAATACCCTTCAGTTTCGCTTTTCCTCTGGTGCTTCCAGCTACAAAGGAGCAGAAATCAATCCCTTTGTCATGGAATTACCCTTTGGACTTGCTGGCCTCCACCTCTTCCTCCAGGGGATTCAGTTTGACCCCAGTGCTGGAAAACTGCAGCCTTGTTTTGGCCCCGAGGCCTTGTTTTCGTCAACAAGGTCACCAGGGACTCTCAGGGTGTGGCTGTCACCCAGGAGTCACCCAAGGCTTCATCTCCTGGGGGTGGGAAGTTCAGAGTCCGCCCTGAGCAAACATTCCCTAAGGACTCGTAATTGCCGCTCGGGATGGGCCCTTTGGAGCTGGGAGGGAAAAACGCCCTTGAGTCATTCCCATTGTTCCCTGCAAAGATAAGGTTGGAGAATCCTTGATGTCCCTCGGAGGGGAGCTGTTGGTCTTGTTCCCTTTTGGGAAAGGTCTTATGGAATCTTTTTTTCCCTCATGTGGAGACCCTGGATGAGGATTTTCGGTGCTGTTGTCACGTCCCCATGAGGGTGGAATGCAGAGGGATTTCCTCAGTTTTTCTCTGCCTAAGTGGCCTTTTTCCAATAAAATCATACGATAAGGGTTGGAATGGACTCATTGGGATCACAGAGTCCAATTCCTGACCCTAATCCTGCTTTGTCACAGGTGATAAACGTCAGGGCTGGCCGCACCTCACTGATTTTCATGGGTTTCTGATCTGTCATTCCCTGTGTACAAACAAAAGCTGCAGGTCCCTGGCTCCTACGCAATTTAAGGAAGAGTTCTGTGCTCGTTTTTCCTTTAAAACCTTTAAACCAGGAAGGAAAAGTAGGATTTTCTCCAGAGCCACTTCTTAAACCCCCAAATTCCCCTTTTCAGGTGTCCCCAGCTGCCCCCCAAAGCCTGGATGAAAGAGCCCCTCTTTCTTCTGACCTCTTACGAGGTGACCTCGAGAGCTTGAGCAAAGAGGAATTAAGTGAGGAAAATCCCTTTTGGAACCTAACTGTGGGATTTTGGTGGGATTTTTTCTTTTTCCCCTCTTATGCAAGTCATGTTTAAATCCCTAGAAACTCATTCTGTGGATTTTAGGTTTTGGTTGGAACTCAGGAAAAGCTTTGGGATCCTTTGAACAGTTGGAAGGTGAAATGCTCTTCCCTTGACTCCTTATTTCCCTTATCTATATTTGGATTTAAAGATGGCATTTTTTACTTTCCTGGAGCCCAATTTTCTTCTCGCTCCAAGATTTGTGGAATTGCAACGCAGATGGGGCTTGGTTGTTCCTCATGGAATGAGGTTTGTACTGATCCATGCAAGCCAGGGATGATTTCTGGGGATCAAGGCAGAGCACCTTGAGGGAAGATCAGCAGCAATCCCATATTCCTGCACTTTTCCAGCCTCATAAATGTTGAGGAAAACAAAATGTGTAGAGATCACAGGAAATCCTTGATCTTGAATTCCTGACTTAACCTCCCAAGGCTTTGGGTTTATATCAGGTGCTCCTGGTTTTCCAGCACCTTTTTGTTGCTGGCTTAGGAGCCTGGATAAGGGATTGAGAACTTATCTCGTTAAATCTGATGGAGAAGCCAGGGAAAAAGCCCCTCACAGCTCCACGAAGAGCTTTAGTGCTCCCCAGCAGGAGAAGTCAAATCAATTTGCTAAATCCCATCATGGCTCCTGCAGGGAAGAGGTTTTAACCCTCTTGGAATATCTTGTGGAGCCATCCCAGTGTCTTCTCATCCCACTTCTTTCCTTCCTTCATTCCCGGTGCTTTCCCTCCAGACAAGGATCTTCATTTTGGGTTTGGATAATCCTTCCACTTGTGCCTTTTCCATCATCCCAACCTGCACTTCCCAGGCCTCTTCCCTGTGTCTCCAGGTGGGTTTTGCTCCTTTTCCCCACAAAAAATCCCTTAAAATTCTCTGGCTGCTTCCAAGGAAACCTTTGCCAGAGGTGGAAAGGACTCCAGGGTGCTGGAATTTTCAGGAAGAGCTGGAGTCGGAGAAGAGAAACTTCCCACCTGTTGAGCTTTGCATGGATTTCTGTGCCTCTGGGGGCAAAGAGAGGGAGCCTGGAACGGTCTCATTTGCATATATTTGGGTATATTTGCATATTCCTTTGTCATTCTTGTCTCTGGATCTGTCAAGTTCTCAGAGATCTCATCTTGAAATTTGAAATTAAGCCTTAAAATTTTAATGAGCACCTTCTCTTTACATCTTGGATTGGTTTCCTCATCCTTTCCTTTTTTCCTCTGATTCCGAGATTTTTCTTTTCCCCCCCCCAGGGAGACAACAGAATTGGGTGGATTTTCCCCAGGACAAATCCAGAAGTGGCAATTCTGGATAAAACTTCCCTATATTTGCTCCTGGGTTTCACACGCAACATTTGTGCAGCTTTCGGGGTGTTTTCCTCAAACCCCACTGAACTGCTTTTCCAGAATAATTGGGATCTCGTGCTTCCAGCTTGTTCCTTTCATCAAATTCATGGATTACTGTAAAGCATTAATCCCAGAGATTTATGGACCAGCTGGAGTCCTTCTGATTCCTCAGTCTCCAAGGTGCCAGTTAGGAGCTCCAATCTTTCCCTTAAATGAAAATCCCAATGTTAATCCCAGACCCTTTTCCAAAGGAAGCGGCGCTCGCTGGACTTCAAATACGAGGAATTAATTTTAAGGAAGCTGAAGTCCATGGAAGTGCAAAATTTTCCATTTCCTCCTTGCCAGCTCCCACCAGAGTGGTGATCAAGCATTCCATGGAATTATGGAATGGTTTGTGTTGGAAAGGGCATTAAAGGTCATCTCATCTCATGGGCAGGGACACCTCCCACTATCCCAGGTTGCTCCAAGCCCCATCCAGCCTGGCCTGGAACACTTCCAGGGGCATCCACAACTTCTCTGGGAAACCTGTGCCAGGGCAGGGGTTGGAATGAGATGATCCTTAAGGTTTTTTCCAACCCAAACCATTCCATGATTTTGGGACCTTCCCGTGCTTTGCAGGCTCAGAACTTTTCATGCTCCTAAACTTCCCAACCCTGTGCCTTCCCAACCAGGGATTTTTTTATCCAGGGAACTTCCAGAGGCTCATTCCATCCTTCTAAATCTTCCCTTGCACAATGGGACTCATCCCCATTTCGGCAGAGCTTTTATGGCCCTGGATTTCGGGACGCTCCTTGTGACAGCCCCATTCCCTGGGGGCATCCCATAATAACCCTGTAAGCCAGAGGGAAATCTGCTGGCTGCTGTTTCCTGGAGTCGGGAATTCCACGTCTTTTCCCTGTCTGCAGAAATTCCGAGCTGGAGCCGAGGGAAGGATGGAATCAATTTAGTGCTTTGTGCCTCTCATTCCTGCATCCCCGTGAACTCCTGACTCCCTGTGCTGCATATCCCGGAGACAGCCTCGGGATCACATCTGTTCCCGAGCTTTGGGGTCATACTGAGCTCATCTCCAGCTCCCCCTGGACCTTGGTGCATGTCCAGAGCCTGGAAAGGGGATGTGGAATTCCTGTTCACGGCTGCCCTTGGGGATTGGGGAATAAAATGGTTACTCCAAGGTCAGTGTAAGGTCTGGGGGGTGAGAAACTCAACGTGACCTGGCTGTGGGTGCTCACATCCCAGAAATTCCCGGTGTCCTGGGCTCATCCCACTGCATGGGCAGCAGGAAAAGGGGGAATTCTGCCCCTCTACCCTGCTCAGATGAGATCCCACCTGGAATTCTGCATCCAGCTCTAGTGTCCAACAGCAGAAGGACGTGGAGCTTCTGGAGCAGGTCCAGAGGAGGCCACAGAGATGCGCCAAGGGCTGGAGCCCCTCTGCTCTGGAGCCAGGCTGGGACAGCTGGGAATGTCCAGCCTGGAGAAGGGAAGGCTCCAGGGAGAGCTTCTGGAGCATCTTCCAGGGCCTAAAGGGGCTCCAGAAGAGCTGGAGAGGGACTTGGGACAAGGGATGGAGGGACAGGACACAGGGAATGGCTTCCCACTGCCAGACGGCAGGGATAGATGGCATATTGGGAAGGAATTCTTCCCTGGGAGGGTGGTGAGGCCCTGGAATAGAATTCTTGGAGAATCTGCGGCTGCTCCATGTTTGGAAGTGTCCAAGTCCAGGTTGGAGCAAGCAAGGAACAAGCAAGCCCATGGCAGGGGTTGGAATTTCATGATCGTTAAACTCCCAACCTAAACCATTCCATGACTCTGGGCTCGGAAAGTGCACAATTTATGGAATGGATGGATATTTTTTTGAATCCCAAAATGTGGATTTGGGATGAGATCCTGCCCTTGTCTCTCAGCAGGGCTGTGACCCCTTTGCCCAGACCCAGCGCAGCAAACTCCAGCACCGCCGGGCCCGGATCAACCAACAGATCAACAAGGAAATGCGGATGAGAGCGGGAGCAGAAAACCTCTTCCGGTGAGTCCTGATCCCCCTGAGCATCCCCCAGCTCTGGAATTTGGTTGGAGACAGGAACAGAGTCTTGATATCCAAGATTCAGCTGGTGGAAGATTGTTAAAAAGCAGGATGGGAGCAGATGGGATAATGGGAATGAGGTTGGGCTTGGAATGCAGAGCTCCGGTGTGAAAACCCAGGAAGTGGATCCAATGGATATGGAACTGTTGGAGTGAGTCCATGTATTCCAAGGGCTGGAGCCCCTCTGCTCTGGAGCCAGGCTGGGAGAGCTGGGAATGTCCAGCCTGGAGAAGGGAAGGCTCCAAGGAGACCTCAGAGCCCCTTCCAGTGCCTAAAGGGGCTCCAGGAGAGCTGGAGAGGGACTTGGGACAAGGGATGGAGGGACAGGACACAGGGAATGGCTTCCCACTGCCAGAGGGCAGGGATGGATGGGATATTGGGAAGGAATTCTTCCCTGGGAAGGTGGTAAGTCCCTGGAATGGAATTCCCAGAGAAGCTGTGGCTGCCCCATCCCTGGAAGTGTCCGAGTCCGGGTTGGATGGGGCTTGGAGCCGCCTGGGATAGGGAAAGGTCCCTGCCCATGGCAGGGGGTGGAACTGGAGGTTCCTGAAGATCCTACCCAAACCATTCCATGAAATCCAGCTTTAGAATCAGAAAATCCCTTTAGGATTGAGTCCAACCATTCCCCCAGCACTGCCAAGGCTACCGCTTGCCCCGGGTGCCACATCCACATGGATTTTATCCCAAGGGTGACATTTTTTAGTGTAACTTGTGTTTATTTCATTTTTCCTTAATATTTTGGAGCACATTCCAGGCTGGGCAGGTCTTTAATAGAAAAAATTCCATAAATCTCCCTTAAAAAACAACTTTTTGGGAATATTTTGCCAGTTTTCTGATAGTTTCTATCCCAAATAAAAGAAGATAAAATTAACTTTCCACTCCTGAACTGGAATGATTTAACACCAACGGAGTGTTCCTGTTGCACCTGGAAGAAGGGGAATAACGGCTGATCCCTAAAAAAATGGCAGATGAGGACATCCCACTGCTCCATCCTGTGGAGCATCCACTGCTGTGCCCCATTTAATTATGGGGAAAAAAAGCCACGGAATCCCAACTTCTGCCTCTCCTCTGTGTTACAATAAAAAAAACCAAACACCAAACCAGAGGGAAATGTGCTGGCTCAGCAGAAATCAGCCTGGTTTTGGTTGGAATTTGAGCTGGGGGAAGGGGGAGTAAGGAAAAACGGGATGCAGAACACATCTTAATTATCAGGGAAAGGCACGGAGGGGGCTCCTTTTTTGCTGGCTCAGCACTCTGGGTGCCGCTTTCCTTCCCTCCCACAAATCCAGCTGAGTAACGAAGTTGATTTCTCGGCATTCCGGTGCTCCAAGCTTATGAAACTTTGGGAAATCTGGGGGGGGGGGTGGGAAGGAATAATTAAGCCTGACATTAAAGGCTGAGGAGGAGTGGGGATTATGTTGCAAGTCTGTAGTTTATTGCTTTTAAAATTAAAGATTTGTGTTGCGTGGATAAAATTCCTTTGGATCTCTAGCCTGGTGCTGGTGGGGAAAAGCTGTGGATTGTCCAGCCTGGAGCAGTTTGGAGCTGAATTTCCTGGGATTTTTGCTTCTAAACTTAAAAACAAACTACACCAATGCTTGGAAAAAATGATCCTGTTCAGCCTTTCTGTGTCTTTTCCTGGAAAAGTTGGCGGGAGTGGGGTATTGGAAAAAAAAAAATCCATGTGGTGGAAAAATCCATTATTTGTTTGCTGGGTAATTAAATGGGAAGAGCCAGAGGAAACCTTTTCGTTCCTTGCTCAAATCATGGGATTGAGTGGAGGAATGGGAGAGAGAAAAATGTCCAGGATTTTGGAAAGAAAGAAAATAAATCACAAAATAAATCCCAGAAATTCCCCGTGTCCTGGGCTCATCCCACAGCGTGGGCAGCAGGAAAAGGGGGAATTCTGCCCCGCTCAGGTGAGATCCCACCTGGAATTCTGCATCCAGCTCTGGAGCCCAACAGCAAAAGGATGTGGAGCTGCTGGAGCAAGTCCAGAGGAGGCCACGGAGCTGCTCCAAGGGCTGGAGCCCCTCTGCTCTGGAGCCAGGCTGGGAGAGCTGGGAATGTCCAGCCTGGAGAAGGGAAGGATCCAGGGAGAGCTCAGAGCCCCTTCCAGGGCCTAAAGGGGCTCCAGGAGAGCTGGAGAGGGACTTGGGACAAGGGATGGAGGGACAGGACACAGGGAATGGCTTCCCACTGCCAGAGGGCAGGATTGGATGGGATATTGGGAAGGAATTCCTCCCTGGGAAGGTGGTGAGGCCCTGGAATAGAATTCCAGAGAATCTGTGGCTGCACCATCCCTGGAAGTGTCCAAGTCCAGGCTGGAGCAGCCTGGGATAGTGGAAGGTGTCCCTGCCCATGGTAGTGGGGTGGAATTCCATGATTTTGAAGGTCCTTTCCAACCCAAACCGTTCCAGGATCATTTGCTGCGTGTGGCACTTGCAAAGTGCCCCAAGGAAATCTTTACCTGGTGACAGATTCCTGGCAAAATCATGGAGCAGATCCTCCTGGAAACTGTGCTAAAACAGCTGGAAAATAATCAAGTGGCTGCTGAGAGCCAAAGAAATTGTTGGCAGCTGGGAGCAAGGAGGGAAAACTCTCCTTAATCCATATGGGATGAAAAATGGACCAAGAGTGGCCTGGAGGTGTAGGGATGTATGGGGAAAATAAATAGGAATTAAAACCTGGTTTATAGGGATTAAATACTGGTTTATGTGGAAAGATGGGGTGGTGCTGCCTGGCAAATTGCAGGAATGCTGAGGGATTTTTCAGTGGAAGCAGCCACGGGGATCTTTGGACGTGCTGTGGCTTGGCTTTGTTTAGAATAAAAAAATTCCTTGTTCTTGGAAAATCCTGGTGAAGGAGAGGCAGGAGGAGACTCTGAACCACCAGATTTTCAAAGTAAAACCTTGGAGCTCCTTCTCCTGCCCTGAGCCAGGGCAGGGCAGGCCCAGAAGGATTCAATCCATAAAAAATCCACGTGAAAGGCAATACTCGGGAAGAGCTGGAGGGAAGCAGTTTCCGTGTGTTGTTTTCCCTGGATCCCAGCATGGTTCAGCAGCCAGAGCCCCTTTCAGCTCCGAGTTACCTCTCCCTGCTTTCCTTCGGAGCAGATAAGCAGGGAATAATCAGCCTGGGAGCTTGTCCTGCTGGGAACAGCTGGAATCAATCCCTGGTGTTTACAGCTCCTGCTGGGAGCAGGGAAGGGAGGGAAGAGAGCTCAGCAAATCCCTTCTCTTCCACAAGGATTCTTTGCACCCCAAAATGAGTTCTTCCTCCTCAAATCCCACCGTTTATTTGGGATGGGGGAGCACCTGGAGTGGTCACAGCCACTGCTGGAGGTGGGAGCGGGAATGAGCAAGGGGAAGGTGGCTCTGGAGCAGAAATTCCTGGATGCAGCACTGGGATGAATTTTTGCCTGGGCTCAGCCTCTACCTGGATGTTCTGACTTTCCTAATCCTGAAAGGCTGGGAGAGATGGGAATGTTCAGCCTGGAGGAGATTCCAGGAAGGGCTTAGAGCCCCTTCCAGTGCATAAAGGGGCTCCAGGAGAGCTGGAGAGGGACTTGGGACAAGGGATGGAGGGACAGGACACAGGGAATGCCAGAGGACAGGGTTAGATGGGATATTGGGAAGAAATTTTTCCCTGGGAGGGTGGTGAGACCCTGGAATAGAATTCTTGGAGAATCTGTTGCTGCCCCATCCTTGGAAGTGTCCAAGTCCAGGTTGGATGGAGCTTGGAGTACCCTGGGATAGTGGAAGGTGTCCCATGGCAGTGGTTGGAATGGGATGACCCTCCAGGGTCTTTTCCCTCCCAAACCTTTCCATCATCACCTGGAGGCACAATCCTGTGGGAAGGTTGGGCTGGATGCACCCAGATTGCACCTCTGGATAACTCAATCTGGAGTGGAAAAATAAATTTGTGGATGAAAAGAGGGAATTTTGATCCATTGGTTTCTTGCAGGGCCACCAGCAACCATAAGGTGAAGGAAACGGTGGCTCTGGAGCTGAGCTACGTCAACTCCAACCTTCAGCTCCTGAAGGAAGAGCTGGAAGAGCTCAACAGCAGCATGGACGTGTATCAGAACGACAGGTGGGTCTGGGAAGAGCAGCCTGTTCCCTTGGGATTCCATTTTTCCTGCTATTATGGAACTTTCCTGGGAGCAAGGCTCCTCTCGCCTCGTCCGCCCTGCTCTGTCCCATGGCCGAGGGTTGGGGTGACCTTCAGAGGTTCCCTTCCAACCCAGACTTTTCCATCGTCAGGGACCACGAGGTGGTGGCTGGGGAGGATTTGGGCAGGGGCCAGAATTCCTGGCAAGTTTTCATCCTGGGACTGTCAGTGTTTTCCTTCTAGAGCTGCAAGGAGAGAAAAATCAGCTTTTCCTAAGGGATACTGGGATGTTTCGGGATGGATGGAACATCCTTTGGACTCTGATATCCCAAAGCAGGAGGAATAGGGAAGAAAGAACCATCTTCCCTTGCATCATCCCCCTTTCCTGAGAATCCCACCGGAGCTCTTCCCAATGGGATATTTTGGTGATGGGAATCACCATCCCTGGAAGCGTCCAAGGAATGCCTGGATGTGGCACTCAGTGCTCTGGGCTGGGTGGGATCGGTCACAGGTTGGACTCGATGATCTTGGAAGTCTTTTCCAGCCTAAATGACTCTGGGATTTTTTCCTCCTTTTCCCCTCCTGAGGTGGATGGTGTTGGATGGCAACATGAGGTGTTGTGTGGGTGACATGGCTGAGGGATGGGATGGGATGGGATGGGATGGGATGGGATGGGATGGGATGGGATGGCATCCAGAGGGACCTGGATAAGCTCCACATGAACCTCACTGGGTTCAACAAAGCCAAGTGCAACATTCTGCACCTGGGTCGGGGCAATTCCAAGCACAAATCCAGGCTGGGGGATGAAAGGATGGAGAACAGCCCCAAGGAGAAGGATTTGGGAGTGTTGGGGGATAAAAAGCTGGAAATGCCTCATCCATGTGCCCTCACATCCCAGAAATCCCCCATATCCTGGGCTCATCCCACAGCATGGCCAGAGGGAAAATGGGGATTCTGCCCCTCTGCCCTGCTCAGGTGAGGCCTCACCTGGAATTCTGCCTCCAGCTCTGGGGTCCAACAGCAGGAGGACGTGGAGCTGCTGGAGCAGATCCAGAGAGAGCCATGGAGATGCTCCAAGCGCTGGAGCCCCTCTGCTCTGGAGCCAGGCTGGGAGAGCTGGGAATGTCCAGCCTGGAGAAGAGAAGGCTCCAGGGAGACCTCAGAGCCCCTTCCAGTGCCTAAAGGGGCTCCAGGAGAGCTGGAGAGGGACTTGGGACAGGATGGAGGGACAGGACACAGGGAATGGCTTTAAACTGGAATAGGGATAGTTAGATGGGATATTGGGAAGGAATTCTTCGCTGGGAGGGTGGTGAGGGGCTGGAATAGAATTCTTGGAGAAGCTGTGGCTGCCCCATCCCTGGAAGTGTCCAAGTCCAGGTCAGACAGGGCTTGGAGCAACCTGGTCTGGTGGAAGGTGTCCCTGCCCATGGCAGGGGATTGGAACGAGATGATCTCTAAAGCCCCTTCCAGCCCAAACCCTTCCATGATTCCACGTTTCTGTGCCCATCCACGTGCTTTTCCCAGCACATTCCTTGTCAGGGATGCTCAGTTTTCCCAATTTGCCACTTGCTTGCCCTGGCTTAAAAAGAAATCGGGAGCAGCAACAACAACAACCCCAAACCCTGCCCAGGCCAAACAAAAACCCCTTTGTTTATTCCAGGCATTGGATTCCAGTGGAATTCTCGTTAGGGAATGAGCAGTAATGGCTTTCTGCACTAATTATAACTCCTGGAGCAGTTTTTCCCAAGGAAAACGTGGGTGCAAATTCCCTGCCCTGCTCTCCTGGTTTTCATAACTTCCTTTGTCTCTTTTTCCTCCCCAATTAATGATTAATTAACGAGTTGTCAGTGATTTTGGGGGATAATGAGAGGGGGCTGTTGTGTTGGTGAGGGCTTGATCCTGCCTTGCCCACCCAACATCCAGGATTCCTCTGGGTGCTGGAAAAACAGGATGATTTCAGGGGTTTTTTGCATCTCTCCTCTTGTGCTGCCATTCCCAAATCTTTTTTGGGAAGAGCATTTTTTCCATGTGGAGTCTCTTAATAGGAGCAGCACAAGCCCAGGGCAAAAGCTGCTTCCTTTTAATCTCCAACCCGCAGGATCCATCCAAGATTTTTAATCCAACCTCCAAATAGATTCTTATCTTCTTCCAGTGAATCCATCAGCGTTCCCATGATCCCTCTGGGACTCAAGGAGACCAAGGAGCTGGATTTGTTGGTACCACTCAAGGTGAGCATTGGGGTCAAAGTGGGAGATGAGGGTCTGGAGATGCTGGAGAGTAGGAAAGGGAGGAGATGATTCCTGTGGCAGGAGGTTTCCCTGTGGGCAGAAGCAGTGAATTCCTTATGCAGAATTGCCCGAAGTCATCCTTAAAATCCTAAATTTCTCCTGTTTCCCCATCCAGGATTTCATCAGTGAACACTATGGAGAGGAGGGTGTCCTGTTTGAAAAGGAAATCAAGGAATTCATGGAGCTGCGACAGGTTGGTGTCCCTTGGCTTCCAAAGTTTGGCTTGTCCAGGATCACTCCTTGGAGATGCCTCATCTTCCTCCAGGAGTCCCCTCATCCTTTCTCTGAATTCCACATTTATCCATGTATTTCAGCCTGCAGCATTCCCATGCTAGAGCACCTTGGCTTTTGTTTATAGGTTTCAAAATGTTACAGACTCTCTCTCCAGGTAGGCCTTGGAGAAGAGGAAATTTAAAGCAATCTGGGAAAGGAGGGGGAAAATCCTGTTTATTCCCGAGGATTTCTCTAATCAGAATTTCCATGAGTTTCTCTTAACAAAAATCAGAATGGTTTCGTTCCCAGCCTGCTGCTTCCAGATCTGGGTGTCCCAGCACCCAAACTTTCCCCATGGATGAACCTTAAAATCATGGAATGGTTTGGGTTGGAAAGGCTCTTAAAGATCATCCAGTTCCATCCCCTTCCATGGGCAGGGACACCATCCACTATCCCAGGTTGCTCCAAGCCACATCCAACCTGGCCTTGGACACTTCCAGGGATGGGGCAGCCACAGCTTCTCTGGGAATTCCATTCCAGGGCCTCACCACCCTCCCAGGGAAGAATTCCTTCCCAATATCCCATCCATCCCTGCCCTCTGGCAGTGGGAAGCCATTCCCTGTGTCCTGTCCCTCCATCCCTTGTCCCAAGTCCCTCTCCAGCTCTCCTGGAGTCCCTTTAGGCCCTGGAAGATGCTCCAAGCTCTCCCTGGAGCCATCTCTTCTCCAGGTGAACACCCCCAGCTCTCCGTCACTCTTTGAGGGCTCTCAACCTGTGCCATGGAGCTTCCTTCTCTTTTCCCATCCGTGTCCTCTCCCATTCCCACAGGCCATGCGCACCCCGAGCCGCAACGAGGCCGGATTGGAGCTCCTGATGGAATATTACAACCAGCTCTACTTCCTTGACAGCCGGTTCTTCCCTCCCACCAAAACCTTGGGCATCTTCTTCCACTGGTGGGTGCAGCTTTCCCCATCGCACCTGGGTGGGGAGGGAGTCAGGATCCAAATTTCCACGATGGAATCGCTGCCAGTGCTGGTGGACACCGGGATCTGGGTTTGCTATTGCCTTGGGTGGGTTAATTTGGGGAGGGAGGGGGAAATACAAATCCCATGGGACGTACCACGATGGGAACGGTGCCTGCAAGCCCACCGGGAGCACGGAAAACCCTTCAGGCTCCTCGTGCATCCATGGGGATCATGGGGTGGTTTAGGTTGGAAAGGACTTTAGAGATCACCCAGTTCCGACCCCCTTTCCATGAACGAGGGCACTTTGGGGACCGTGACCAGGGGATGGGCAGCTGTTGGCTCTTCCCTTCTCCAGGTACGACTCCCTGACGGGGGTCCCATCCCACCAGAGGGCATTGGCCTTCGAGAAGGGAAGTGTCCTCTTCAACCTCGGAGCGCTGCACACCCAGATCGGAGCACGGCAGGACCGCGCCTCCCTGCCCGGCCTCAACCAGGCCATCGATGCCTTCCAGAAGGCAGCTGGTACGTAGCTTCCCCTCTTCTCCTCTTCCCAGGAAGCTTTTCCCAAAGGTGGGAATAATCCACGGAGGTGCAGGAAGGGGTGGGAGCAGTCGTGGGAAGAGGCGCCTCCAAGGGATCACAAATGGAGCGCCGAGGTGGCTCCACGTTGGTTGTGTGGGTTGGGAAGAGGAGTTGGGATAATCCAACAGCCACCCAATGGGATGTCCCAGCTGAGGGGAGGAGAGACGCTGATCCATCTTCTCATGGAAAAAAGGGAGCCTGGACTGGGATCACCCAGGGCTTTGGAGAAGAAATTGGGCACAGGGATGGTTTAGATGGCAAGGGTTGGACCCAAGATCTTCGTACCCACCACTGATGGTGAGATGTTTGATGTTCCTGGAGGGAAACCTGCCTGATCCCGAAGTCTGACCCTCCTCCTCACAAGCGTGGTAACTTCCAGGAGCTTTTCCCTCCTCCAGGTGCCTTTAACTACTTGAAGGAAAACTTCTCCAACGCTCCCAGCCTTGACATGAGCGCCGCCTCCCTGACCATGCTGGTGAGGCTGATGGTGGCCCAGGTCCAGGAGTGTGTCTTTGAGAAGATAACCTTGCTGCGTGCCCAGAACGACTTCCTGTCCCGCCTACAGCTGGCTCAGGAGGCAGCAAGGGTGAGGATTTTGGGAAGGAAAGGATTTGGTGGGATTTTGTGGTCGGCACAACCTTCCAGGAGAGCACAACCTGCTGTCACCATCTCCTGGTGGACATCCCACATCCCATCCCCTTCTCCCAACTCTTCAGGTGGAAGATGTTTATTCTGTGGTGCACCAGACCATGAGCCAGCCCCACGTCAAGGATTACGTTCCCTTCTCCTGGACCACCATGGTCCATGTCAAGTCGGAGCATTTTAAAGCCCTCTCCCATTATTTCGCTGCCATCGCTCTCTGCGACTGCCCTGGTGAGTGTCCGGCAAGTGGAGGGAGCTTCTTGCTCATCCAAGTGCTGATTCCATGTGTTGCCTGGTTTTTCAGGTGGGATTCCCAAAGAAAGAGGTGATAGGAGGTCAATGGATACAACACCTGAAGTTTTTGGAATGCTCTGAGCTGTGGGTCTTGGTTATGGACTCAGCGATTCATCCCCAAGGCAGATTTTCCCGTATTTCTGGTTTCCACAGGGAAAAATCCAAAGAAGGGGAGGGAAAAGCTGCTAGAGGGATGTCACCTGCTGTCCCCTTTGGGGCTGGGTGGGGAAATAGGGGTCACCTGCCTGCTGACCTCCTGCCAGTGTCCTCAGCCCAACATCCTTTGGGTCACCTTGTGTTGGGCCACCTGAGGGCTTCAAAAATCAAAAATCAATCCGAAAATCCCTTGGATTTGGTTCCCAGCCTCATGGATGGATGTCCTGGCAATCTCGGGGTGGTGGCAGCAGGGTACACATGGCTCCATGGAGTCACTTGGAGTGTGGCTTCAAGATGTGACCCTTGATCTCCATCTGTGCCACCACCGACACCCTGGGAGCAATTTTGGGATGGAGCAGAAGATCCGGGGGTGGGCAGCAGATGCTCCTGGTGGCCTTTGGGCTACCTGGTGATCTTCGGTGTCACATGGTGGGTGGCTGAGGAGCTTTTTGAGGGCTGGCTGCCAAAACTGGTGCTGTGGCAGTGACAGCAGTGGCTGCCAGACTGTCCTCACACCCTCCCCCGCTCCGGAGCCTGCCCAAAATCTTCCTTGTGCCGTGTGGGCGTTGCAGAAGCTGGATTCAGCAAGGAGGTGGGAGAGACTGGGATAATGTGGAGCTAGAAGAGCTTAAAGATCCAAACAGGAGAGGATGATGATGGAGGTGGAATTCCATGGGGCTCCAAGGGGCAGGGCAAAGCTTTCCCTTAAATTTTTTGGTGTCCTTAGGCACTGAGGGAAGCAGAAATCTGCAGGAGATGCCTACTTTGGGAATTTTTTTGCCTGCTGTTGGGATCTCGCATTCCTGCTCCCACCTCTCCCTTGTCAGAATAACAAATCTTTTGCTTCCATAACCAGCTGGGAATAAATTCCTTACGCTGCAGTTTCATCCCTCAAGGATGCTGACATGGCAGGAGCTGGCACGGGGAGAGCCAGCTCTGTAGCTGCCAGTTCCCAACCCTCTGGATCCCTGTGCTCACCAGGCTTTGGGATCCCCTGTTTGGAGCAACAAGGCTCCCTGGAATCCTCTGGGTTGTTTCTTATCCCACTCTGCATCCAGGGAAAGAAGCTCCTGTGCAACCTTGAGTGAGCCAAAGAGGATTAGGAACAATTTGGGCTGGGAAAAAGGGTTTAAAGAGCCCAGTGTGGGGTTTGGAGAGCCTGGGAGAGAGGTATCCATCTCTGGTTTTCCATGGAATGACTCCCAATTCCCATTTTTGTGAAATGACCATGGAATGACATGAATTGCACTGTGAGCTGGAGAAAAGGCTCCAGGGAGACCTCAGAGCCCCTCCCAGTGCTTAAAGGGGCTCCTGGAGAGCTGGAAAGGGACTTGGGACAAGGGATGGAGGGACAGGACACAGGGAATGGCTTCCCACTGCCCCATCCCTGGCAGTGTTCCAGGCCAGGATCGATGGGGCTTGAAGCCAAGTGGAAGCGTCCCTGCCCATGGAAAGGGGTTGGAACCAGAGTGTCTTGAAGGCCCCATCCAACCCAAACCATTCCATGATTCCCTGATTTCGTTGTCTCGTGTCTCCATGTCCGTGAGCTCCAGGTGGGGAATTCCCAGGGCTCTCTATTCCTGGTCCTGCTTCCAGATTGGAGCAAAGGAAGGAATGGAGGGCCTCAGCTTCAGATCCTGGTGCATCCGTGACTGGGATCATCCCTGTGCCCATCCATGATTCCCTGCAGGCTGTGGTTGGATGACAGGAAGGTGCTGCCAGGGCCACCTGAATGTGGATGTGGCTCCTGCTCCCCTTGTCCCCACTGCCACGGGAGGCAGGATGGCCCTGACCTCTCCCTAATCCCAGCTCCATCCCTTTGCTTCCCACAGCTCCCTCGGATGCTGAGCTGCCGGAGCAGGAGAAGGCTTTCCTGCAATTCCATGTCACCATGCCAGAGGGGCCATCACTCAGTGTCCTGCTGCAGGATCCCGAGGAGAGGAGGAAGCTAGGTGAGCACAAATTTCTGGATCCCATCATGATTCCTACAAATGATGAGATTTTAGGGGGATCTCTTCGTGCAAAGAGGAATTTCTCAGGAGATTCCTTCTCCTGGGAAGCAGGAAAGCATCAGAATCCTCTTGAGGGTGTGAGGACCAACTCATGGTGTTTGTTCCAACCTGTCCATCCATGTTTGACAGGAAAAATTCCAGGTGTTCCGAGCCAGGTAACATCACCCAACACTACGGAGAAATCTGTAGGGACATGGAGATCCTGGGAGCTCCTTGGTTTGGGCTGACTTGGCTGGAAAACAAGACACAGCAGATGCTCAGGGGGTGGCTTTTTCAGCTGCAGCGAATTCTTGGGAGACAAGAACTTCTTCCCATGCGGAATTTCAGGTCCAGGGAAAGAACAGACGCTGCTTATTCAGCTGAAGTCTTGTTTTGGCAGCCCCTCCTCAACGGGGCTGCATCGAGAGCAAACTCAGCACTCGGAATTCGGGGTGTTGCCTCCCCCAGGAGCTCTTTTCCCTCCTTGCACACGTGTGGAAGGAGGCAGATCCCACCAGGAATGAGTTTGGCCTCAGCAAAGTCCTTCAGGATGCTTGGCAAGATTTCCCTGCTGGGAATGGGAAGTGGAAACCTCCAAATAAACCCCAAAATCCAAGTGTTCTATGGTGACACCACCCCACACCCTCAGCTGCGGTCACCTGGTTTGCACCAGCTTTTCCAGCTCTGCCTGTTTTTCCTGGGGGAATGGGCTCTGTTCAACATTCCTGGTGAAAAATGGATATGCAGACACCAAGCTGAGCTTGGATTTGGTTTACAGGAAGGGAAAAGCCCGGAGAGGTTGTGGATCTCCATCCCTGAAAGTGTCCAAGACCAGGTCGGACAGGGCTTGGAGCAACCTGGGATAGTGAAAGGTGTCCCTTCCTGTAAGGTCTTTTCCAACCCAAACCATTCCATGATGATAATTATTATTATTATTATTATTATTATCATTATTCCTCATGATATCACATTTTATTAATTCGATAAAAATTCTGGGGGGGGAGTCTCCTCTCTGTTTCCCATCCAACCCCAAAGCATTCCCTCGGTTGCAAGTTCCTCTGGCTGTGGGTCCCGGGAGTCTGGAGCAAACCTCCTCTCCCTGGATTCTGTTGCCACCGTGTGTCCTGAGCGTGAAATGCCACAGGCACACGTGTTTCCATGAGACACACGGAGAGAGCTTTTCTGGGAGTTCAGCCTTGGATACGGCTGCCTTGGTTGCAGTTTCCCACGGAGGAGATGCTTTGCATTGATATCCGTGGGTCACTGGAATTTCAGCTCCTCTTTCCCGACCGCTTCCATTTCCCGAGGGTGGGAACACGTTGAAGGCAAGTGGAGAGGAGCAAAGAGCAGAGGATGGAGAGCAGGACCTGCAGGACAAGGAAAAGGCTTAGCCTAGAAAACAGGGATGTGTTGCACCTTCCCAAGGAGGACGGGGCTGGGTTGTTCTCCGTGTTCCCATTCCCGAGGGATCCGAGGCGATGGAGAGAAGTTAATTTGCTCAGGAGATTGAGGTTAAGCGTGAGGAGGGACGTCGGGGGTGGTTTTTCAGGAACATCTGCCAGCTCCAGCGCCAGGGGAGCGAAGTAGGTCACCCTTCAAGGTCCCTTCCCAGCCCTCCATCAGCTGGGACCGACCCCATTTAGAGCTGGGAACGTGACTGGGCTGTCCCTGAGTCACAGCAGGGTGGTGGCACCGCTCCTGAAATCCGTGGGCAGCCGAGCGGGAACGGCACCGGAGCTGCTGCTCCGTCGGGCTCAGCTCCCTCTGCTCCCTCACAGGCAAAGCTCACCTCAAAAAAGCCATCATGAAGCACGAGGAGGCCATGAGGATCCATGGATTGTGCAAGATCCTAAGGAAGATGGATATCCTGCAGGAGGTCCTGTCCTTTGCCCACAAACGCTCCCTGAGCAAATACTCCGAGATTGACCACGAGGAGGATTTCTTTGAGACGGGAGAAGCTCCGGACATCCATCGTGAGTGGGGGGTTTTTTGGGATTGTGGGTGGGGAGGGGGTTTGTGGGTGGGAAGACTTCACAGGGACTTCTGCTGTAGAGGGGGGTTGGACTGGGTGGTCTTTGAGTTCCAATCCAAACTATGCCAGGATTTTAGGTCCTGGCTCTTACGGGGTCACACTGTCCCTCTTTGGGATGGCAGCAGCTGCCTCAGCTGCCCGAGGTCACCTTCTGTCTGTGCTTTTCTCTCCCTCCCATCAGCCAAAACTCACCAGAAACCTGAAATCAAATCCCCCAACTTCTCCCAGGTGAAGGTGACCGACCTCTTCCACAGGCTGGTACGTACAGCTCCAGGAATGGGAATATCCCGAGGGAGCAGCCGTCTCCTCCTCCTCCCTTCCATGCTCTGCTTCCCTGGATCCCTTCCTCCCGCAGCCTCTTCTCCCTCTCTTCTGTGGTTTTCCAAGGAGAAGCAGCAGGAGGAGGGCTGGGATCTGTCTCTGTGACACCTAAAGGGTCACAAAGCTCCTCTGGTGACAGGGGAGCAGGCACAGGAATTTTGGGTGGGCTTTTCCCAAGGGACCCTTGGGAATCTGCTGGCAGGAGGTGCCAGGAAAATCTCCCTAGAGCTTTATCCCTGCCCTCTTTAGGTTTTTGGGGCCCTGGGAAGCAGGAATGGGGTTCAGGAGAGTGGTAGGATCTGTGGTGGGATCACCTTCTGAGTTCCCCAGGGAGAGCTTGTGCATCTCAACCCCAGGGCATTCCTGTGGGAATGGAAAAGCAGGGAAAAGTCAGGAGAATAGGAGAGAATTGGGGGAAAAGTGACCCTGAAGTGGTGACCTGTCCCACCACTCTGCTCCTGGACCAAGCAGGTCTGGCATCCCCCAGATCCAGACCGCATCAACCCCCATCATCCCTTCTTGGACATTTTCCCTGCAAAAGACAGGATTCCTTTCTCTGCCCCCTCCCCATCCCTGGAATTGTTTTTTTTACAAGGCTGCACAATTCCAGGGAGTTGAAAAGGTGCTTTCCATGTTTCTCCCTCATCCCAGGGCCCCCTCTCCGTGTTCTCAGCCAAGAACAAGTGGTACCCAGCCCGGAGAGTCCACCTGATGAGAGGAGAGAACGGCTTTGGATTCACCCTGCGAGGAGACTCCCCCGTCCTCATTGCCGGGGTCATCCCGGGGGGCTGCGCCGCTGTGAGTATCCCCATTTCTTGCTGTTCCCATGGGAATGCTGGAAAGGAGCTGCCTGGAGGGATTTCAGGTGTTTTCAGGTCTTCAAACTGCTCAAGGAGGAGACTCATCCCTGCTGGAGCTCAGCCTGGGGTTTGCAGGTGGGCGTCATGAAATGATTAAGATGAGTTTTTAGGAGATAGCTAAGGAAAAAACATGGAATTTTGCTCAGTTATTAACTGCTGGAAGCCCACCCAGCTCCCTTGTCGCTCGTTTTGGGATGTGACAGTGGCTGGAACAAGATGGCAGGTCCAAAAAGCAGGGGCAGCTTTGTTTTCCAGCAGAAGATGCTGGAGAATCCTGGTGGGATTCCCAAAAGGTCTCCCTGCTCCCTCAGCACCAACCCATCCATCCAAATCCCAGCATCTCTGGAACAACACTCTTCCTAGCAGCAGGATCACATCTGTCTTTGGAAGACTCAGAAGTTCCCAAAGATTGGGATATGGACCACTTATGGTCCATACCTGGAGCAGAGTTGCATCTTCTCAGCCTGGAGAAGGGAAGGATCCAGGGAGAGCTTGGAGCCCCTTCCAGTGCCTAAAGGGGCTCCGGGAGAGTTGGAGAGGGACTGGGGGCAAGGGATGGAGGGACAGGACACAGGGAATGGCTTCCCATTGCCAGAGGGCAGGGATGGATGGGATATTGGGAAGGAATTCCTCCTTGTGAGGGTGGTGAGGCCCTGGAATGGAATTCCCAGAGAAGCTGTGGCTGCTGCATCCCTGGAAGTGTCCAAGGCCAGGTTGGATGGGGCTTGGAGCAGCCTGGGATAGTGGAAGGAGTCCCTGGTGGAAGTGGATGATCTTGAAGGTCCCTTCCAAACCATTCCATGATTCTGTGACGATCCATGCGTGTTTCCGCTCATTCCCTGCAGGAAGCCGGCCTGAAGGAGGGCGACTACATCATCTCCGTGAATGGCAAGGACTGCAAGTGGTCCAAGCACGCCGAGGTTGTCCAGCTGCTGAAGAGCACCGGGAAGGAGGGGGTGGACATCGGAGTCATCACCCTGCAGGGCTCGGAATGTCCCAAAGCCGTAAGTCACATCCCACGGGAAACCACCGAATTCCTTGGAGCTCTGGGTGCTGCCCTGGCTTCACGCCCCTCTCCACCTTTCCCAAGCAGGTGGACAGGAAGGCAGCAGTGATGTCCTCGGGATCAGGGATGCTCAAGAGCGACAAGGAGAACAGCAGGAAGAGCCTGATGAACAGCAAGAGCGCCAGCACGCTCCTGGTGTGGAGCAAGAAGAGCAAGCGGAGCAAGAAGAGCACCTACAGCGGTGTCCCCTTCACCGCCGTGGGGGACAACGAGGCCATGTACTGACCACACGCCGTGGTGTCCCCTGAGCTCCAGGACTGGCTGCCCAGGAAGCTTCCCAAGCCTGGCTGGGCTGTGAGGACTCCCAGACCCGGGAATGCGCCGCTGGTCGGATCCGCGCCGAGAGGTGAGCGAGGCACCTCCACTTCCCAGCTCCTGCATCCAACGATCTCCTCAATCTGGGAGAAATTCGGGTTTATTGTTAATTTTGGGATTATTTTTTTGCTCTTAAGGGGGGTTGGGGGGAGCTGTGCTAAAGCAGGGCCTGGTTTGTGTCTTCTGCTTGGCCAAAGCCAGCCCCAGCCATTAAAGCAAAAGTGTCACCTTCTGTAGCATCTCCTGGGCTTTCTCTGCAAGGTGCAAGGTGGAACTGCTCTCCAAGAGCTGCTGAAGGAGCTGAATCCTCCCAAAACCCCTTTTTTGGGAGAGGGGACAGCGCGGGCATCGATGACTTGTGGCAATCCCATCACGGGGTCCAACCCCAGCAGCATCTCCCAGCTGGGGCTCTCCCAACAAAATGGGTTCAAATTAGGATGGTTTGACAATTTTTAGTGCTTTGGGGGTGGTTTTTTTGGGGGAATGAACCCCCAGCTTGGCTCAGCAAATCCAGCCCAGCTGCCCAGCCAGATTCTTTGGAAGAAAAGGGAAGGACTTAACGTGCAGTTGTTGTCTGGCTTTTTTAATCAGGAGAGGTGGATTGCCCTAAATATTCCGTGAGGAGATTAATAGCTAAGAGCCTTGGGGGGGTTTATTTTTCCTGGGAGGAGATTAAAATTCCAGGAAGATATCTCCTCCAGATTATTAAACTCCTAAATTTGTGCTACTCTTGGATCTTGCACACGTTGCTAATTCTCTAACGCTGCTGTCAGCGTTCCTGGGCTGGCCTGATGGATCCAGGCATCTTGGTAATTGTCCTGGAAATGCTGGGAGACTTCAGATCCACAAAACAGATTGGCAAAATTTCCTCCATCCTGTTTCTGCCTGGTGCATTGTTGTTTTTTTGAAAGCTCAGGAGTTGTCCGGCCTTCAGTGCTCGGATGATCTTGGGAGGTATAAAATTCCCTCGGGAGAGATAGGATTGTATTTTTGTACTTTTTAAGGAATTTTTAGGGGCGGTTTAAAGGAGCAGCGGAATCTCGTCATGACAGCACCCCTTGGGGTTGGGACTTCTTCTCGGTGGCTCCTTGTCCACTTGCCAAGCTCTTCATCCTGATTTTATTTAAGGAAAACTTCCAGAAACAAAGCCAGGTTGGACGAGGTTGGAGCAACCTGGGAGAGTGGAAGTTGTCCCATGGCAGGGCGTGGAACAGGATGGGCTTTAAGATCCCATCCAAGCCAAACCATCCTGGGATTTTATGAGCTCCGGGAGGGGGTTTTAGCTCTGTTGTTGTCCAAGAGGCCTCTCCATAGCCTGAGGCATCACCACAGCGGATTCCGGATCCGCCTTCCAGCAAGGGGCCATCTGGAGCAGCCAGACTTCCCACGTCATCTTCCCGGCTGCTCGGCGTGGGAGCGGGAAGGAAAGGAGGGGGTGGGGTCGCAGAAAAGGCCACCTTGCCCTTAAAACATCCCAGCAGCATCTTTCCACCGTCCTAAAAACGTGGGATGCCACCACAGACGTCTCCAAGCTGGAGAGGGATTTATTTAGGAGAAGCCGTCGCGCTCCGCCCGCATCACCCAACCCCGGCGTTGGCGAAGGGGTTGGGTTTTGTGGGATTGGGATCATTTTCCTGATTCCAGGGTTTTATGTTGGGTTTGGTTTGGTGGGGTTTTTTTTAATTTGTACATGGATTCTCACCTTTTACAGATTAAAAAGCACTGATTCAAATCCAGTTTGTAGCACTTTTGTTGGGAATTACGGGTACACCACTCATGAGGGGAAACAAACCTTGGCTGATCCTCCAAAACAGTCAATTTTGGGGCATTTTTTACACAAATCCGGAGCTGTTGAAGTTGGGAGGGATCCTTTGGATCCAGGATGGGCTGCTCCAGGCAAACCAAGGTCCCAAACATCCAAATTAAATTTGGTGAGCTGTGGTCTCCATTTTCAGTGTGGTGCAATGGGAGATGGTGGCTTTGTCACATGAATTCATGGAAGTCACATGGGAAGTGAAGGGTGGGGCTCAGGTTGGATCCCGTGAGGGCTTTTCTCCTGGGGAAAAAAGGGAATTGGTCCAAAATGTCATTTTTGCTTCACACAACAGGTTTTAAACTGCTTTTTGGGGGTTTCCATAAAGGATTTCGGATCCCTTTTTCTTTTTGGAAGAGCTGAGTGGGAATTCAGGCTGGAAAACAGCAAATCCTTGGCATGGGACCCCCTATTTTCCCTTGGGACCTGGACACTATCCTGGGAAATGACGAAGCCCATGGATTTGGGGCCGGATTATGGGAACATGCATCCCCCAGGAGAAAGGTGGGTTTAAACCCCCTTAAATGGGGAAAAAAACAGGGCCAGGACTTTCAAAATTGGATTTATTTATGGAATGTGGTGGGAGCTTTTTTGTTCCGTCTACCAAGCCGGGGTTAAAACAGCATCCAGCTTTTTTTTGGGACATAGTTTCAGAATTTAAGGAGTTTCCCCTTCCATCAGCCCTCCTTTGCCAGATTTTGGAAGCCACCCACACTGAAGTCGTTCTGCTGCAGAAGATCCTTTTCCCACCCACGTTCAGTGGATGTGGGAAACTCGTGACTCCGGAGCCAGGATCACCTCCCCCTCTGGTGATGTGTGCTCAGGTGGGATCTGTGCTGCTTCAGCAAGAGCCTGGTGCTCCTTCCCTCTTCCCTGAAATCCATGGAGCTGGATCTTTCCATGCGTGTCTTTTCCAGCTTGACCAGGAGGCAGAGGGGTCCTGTAGGGTAAAACATGGTCAAAAGCACAAAAAATAGGGCAAAAATAACTTTACATTAACCAAGAACTTGAGGTCTCTCTGTCCGTGCAGAGGGGAGCTCCAGGGGAATCAGGAACCAAGGAATGTTTGGATATCCTGGACTGGAACCAGTTCATGCAGCTCTTATGACCAGAGGATTTTTGGTACTTTTTTAATCCCTGATGATTTTTAGGGCCCTTGAGTCAGAAAACATCCTGGAAACCCCATCCTGGAGATCCCAGCAAACCCAAGGGAATTCAGCCAATTTTCCTGCCCTTGAGGTTGGATTTTCCTCCTCTTGGAGCTTCACCCTCCGTAATAAAAATCTCCCAGCCTATGGATCAGCCCTTCCAGCATGGTGGGACGGGGTTTGTGGTGGGCGCCAACTGGGGTAAAACCCACAAAAAATAGGGCAAAAGTAACTTTACATTAACCAAGAAGTTGAGGTTCTCTCTGTCCGTGCAGAGAGGAGCTCCTGGGAAATCAGGAGCCAAGGAATGTTTGGCTATCCTGGACTGGGACGAGTTCATGCAGCTCTTATGACCAGAAGGGAGATGGAAAGGGGATTTGGGGGATTTTTTTTTTAATCCCTAAGGAATTCTAGGGCCCCTGAATAGGAAAACAGTGGTGGCCACCAGCCTGGAAACCCCATCCTGGAGAACCCAGCAAACCCACAGGGATTCACCCAAATTTCCTGATTTTCCTCCTCTTGGAGCTTCACCCTCCATAACAAAAATCTCCCAGCCCTTGGATTTCGGGAAGGGGATTTAATTCCTTCCTTCATTGATGATACAACACAAGAGGAGAAGGCCCCTGTGGTGTCCTTGTCCCTTCACATCCCTTTGGCACTGTGACCCACAAAGGCTCCTCTGGAGCTGTCACTGGCTCCAAATCCATGCTCCTGCCTTTCCCTGGGATAACAGAGGGAAAAGAGCTACGGGGTTGATGTGGTTTGCTGGTGGGACGCTGGAGCCGTGCCAGCTGCTCTCACTGCTAATAAAATCTGGAATTTTTTAGAGGGATCAGGGGCTGGAGCTGCCTCCAACCACTCCTGGTCCAGGAGCAGGTCGGTGGGATTGTCTCAGGAGCAGGATGGGGCAAAGCAGGATTTCTCCTGCTCCAGGATTTCTCCTGCTCTGCCTGCGGGATCCCTTGTCCGCCGCTCGCTCTATCCTGTGGGACGGGACATCCTCAGCGCCACCTCTGCCTTCCCGAGCATCCGTGTGGAATTCCAGCCTCCTCTCCATCCTGAGCCCACTGGAGGGCAGCAGCTCCCTGTACAATGCACCCACTGCCCACGGCCCCCCCCAAAATCTGACCAGCCGGGCCCCCCCCACCCACGCTGGCACCCAAGGGTGGGCACGGGTGTCCCTGGGGTGCTTTGGAGCCCAGTGCATCCCAAAAAAAAAGGCACTAATAGCAGTTTTAATCCCTCTATCCTGCGAAATCCTGCTGGGAAAAGTGTGCAAGAAGGAGTGAAGCCGAGCATTGCAATGCGGCTACGCCCTGAGCTCGTAGCAAACTCCAGCCGTCCCATGAAAAAAGGGGTGGAATTCTCCCGGCAGCACCGGGAGCACCACTCTCATCCTAAAAGCTGAGCCTCGCCCCCCTGTAGGGCTGCAGAGAGGGAATTGCTCCCCTGGGCTGACCCTAAAAGCTTTGCCAAGGTGCTCGCTGAGATTTCCAAGGTCAGCTCTTGGCTGGAGGTCCCCTCCTGGCCCGAGGTCCCCTCCGGGCCCTGTCCTCCCAGGACCGCGGAGGTACAAAATCCCTTCTGTGTCACCTCAGGTGACAGCAAACACCGGGAAGTTCATCAGGGCCACCAAGAGGGGCTTCATCAGGGGGGTGTGAGGCCACCAGAGCCACCAGGGCTGGGGACCTCCGCTGGAGGACTGGGACCTGCGGGGGTGACGGCAGCAGGTTCAGGAGTGGCGATGGCACCTGGTGGAGCTGCACTAGAGGGCACAGTTGGGACATGCTGGGTCCTGTTCTCCACATCCCTTCGTCACCCTGAGCCACCCCGGTCCCAAATTGTCACATGTGGGACACGGGTGTGGCTCCACATCCTCTGGCCACCCTTGGGTGTCATGTGGGTGGGGGTTCAGGTGCACTCAAGGGTGCTCAGCGCCAGAAATTCCCTTGGTGCTGCCCGACAGCCTCTGCCCAGCTGGGGCGGGAGAGGAGGTGCCACCAGCAGCGACCTGCCTGTCCCCAAGGCCCCTCATCCTCAGCTGCTTCCTACTGGGAACGAAAGCTGGGATGGGGATAACCCCTTATCCCATCCCATGTGTGATCCATGGGGAGTGCTTGACCACCTTCCCATGATGGGAACAAGTGGGACAACCTGGGGATAACCCCTTATCCCATCCCATCCCATTCCATCCCATGTGTGACCCCTGGGGATTACTTGACCACCTTCCCATGCATGGGAACCTGGGGATAATTTAGGAATAACCCCTTATCCCATCCCATTCCCTCCCCTCCCATCCTCACTCCGCCATGTGTGATTCATGGGGAGTGCTTGACCACCTTCCCGTGCATGGGAACAAGTGGGATAACCTGGGGATAACCCCTTATCCCATCCCATCCTGTGGGTGATCCCTGGGGAGTGCTGGATCATATTCCCACAGATGGGAACGAGTGTCTCCCATGTGGAAGCAGTTTAGACCTGGCCCAGGTGGAGCTGGCCTGGCAGTGGGACAGGGATGGAGAAGGGAATCTCCTTGGATCCCTATTTTCTGTAGGATATCGGTGTTTTTGAAGGGTCTGTGCTCTATAGTCCAAAAGAGGAGGGTCATGGAATAGGGAAATGGGGGACTGGTGGGAAGAAGGGAATTTTAAGGATCTGGAAGTCAGTGGGGACACCGTCATGGCTCAGAAAAAGCCCAGATGGTGTCGCCTCACTCTGCATGGCCGGATCACAGAATCATGGAATGGTCTGGCTTGGGATCCATCCCATTCCAACCCCCACCATGGAGAGGGACACCTTTCCCTATCCTAGAGCTTCATCCAACCCGGCCTTGAACACTTCCAGGGGTGGGACATCCACAATTTCTCTGGAAAACCTGTGTGGCTGGGCCAGGCAGGGATTTGCCTCTGGATCTGGCTCAGCTTCTGGGAACCTGGGAAAACCAAATCTTGCAGCAGCTGGAAAAACTTCCTCTTGCAACACCCGGCAGTGCTTTGGAATGAAACTCCTGCATCTCCTCTTCCCTTTTTCTCTGACTCTTGCTATGCCCTTAGACTCCCCCAACAATCCCATCCTATTTGTTTTTCCGTCTCAGGAGCAATCCTCTTTTTCCCTGCAGCCACTCTTTCGTGGGGGTCCGGCCTTTAATGGGAAGGACAGAACGGAGGCGTTCGGAAATGGCTCCTGAATCTTTAATAAAGCAAACATTGCCTGGGCCATAAACATGGGATGACAGCTCCAGAGGCTCCCAGGATTCCTTACTTAACTCTGCCGTAATGGCTTTAATGGCCCGGCAGGGAGCTGAGGTGAAAGTCCTATTAAAAAATGGATTCCCGAATTTAATTGAGGCTCCATCTGTGGGGAAAGACGGAGGAGAGTTCGCTCCACAAGAGAGCTGGGAAAAAAATCCCCACTCCAGCAGCAATTCCCAGCCCAAGTGGTGGCCCTGGGAATGTGGGATATTCAGTGGTGCCTCCCTGGGGAACACCAGCAGCTCCCTGGGACTGTGCCTTGCCTGAGAGGAGACATCGCAGTTTGGATGTTCCCATTGCAGGATGGGGGATGAGGATCCACAAAGTCCAGCGGGAAGTGCTGGAAGTGCCTCCATCCATACTGGGAAGCACTGGCCTCACTGGAGGGATGAGGGATTTTCATCCCTCCTGTCCGACCTGCACGTGGCCTTCCAGTGACCCTTCAGTGTCGAGCTATTCCCACTGGATTCTTGGTCCCATCCACATCGGCGGCGTCAATCCGTTTGCTCCGATCCCATCAATATCCATTCCTCCATCGATCCATTAATTCACCTCTATCAGTTATCTATCCACCAGTCCAGCTCCCTATTTATCCATCCATCCATCCACCTATCCATCAGTCAGTCCGTCCATCCACCATCCATCCATCCATCCATCCATCCATCCATCCATCCATCCATCCATCTCTCTTCCCATCAATCCATCCATCCATCCATCCATCCATCCATCCATCTCTCTTCCCATCAATCCATCCATCCATCCATCCATCCATCCATCTCTCTTCCCATCAATCCATCTATCCATAGATCCACCCACCTCCTTCCTTCCATTGATTCATCGCTCCATCCATCCATTTCTCCATCTATCCCGAGCTTTTCCCCACCCAGGGAAGCTTTGCACACTGAGACCTTTGCGGGTCACCAGGGATGAGCAGAACATTCCAGCTGGGAGACATCCCAGTGTCCTGGATCATCATGACCCAGGGCTTAACACCCAGAGCTGGGGTTATTTTTCCCAAAGAAACTGTCGGCAGGTGGATGAACAAGGAGACAAGCAGACAAGAAGCAGATGGATGGAAAGGAGGAATGAAAGAGGAAATATTTGGGATCAGGCTGGGAGATCAGTGGGAATCAGCCACGGATTAGTGAGGAAGAGGAGTTGGGAAAGGAGGAATTCACTCCTTCCTCCCCCCGTGCTACTCCTGGCGAGCCCCACCCTGAGTCAGCAGCTCTGCCGAGGTCACGCCACCCATGCTATTAATTGGATTAATAAAGATGTTTGTCATGGAGGTAATTAGCCGCTAATTGGGGATGACAAGGTTGTCAGGCTTTGTCCCTCCAAGGGACAATTTCTCGTTCCAGGCCCTCCCCTTTCCCAACACGCTCCGAGTCAATGGCATTAATTAAAAATCACGGAGTCCATAACCTTGTGCTGCTGAGCTCTGGGGAAATTCCTGCCTCCGGAGCCCGGGGGACAGGGCAGGGTGGTGGCATTGTCACCTCCAGCCACCAGCTCAGTTGGGAATCCCAACTTTCTGAAGGAAAACCAAACTGCAACTCCCATAATACACAAGTATCATTTTCTTCCAGGCAAGGAAAAGCTCTTTGGAAAATGTTTTGTTAAAAGAAGATTCCCTGAGGAAAGATCTCAGCCCAACGATATCTCAGGGATGAGACATTCCCATTCTGCCCACATTTTCCCTGCCCTTTCCCTGGAGTGAATCCCTGTCAGTCACCAGCTGTGGATTGTCTCTGCCTCTCCCAGGAGTTCTTTTTTAGTGGGAATGGCCGACATGTATCCAAAATAATTCCAAACCTGTTGCCTCATACGGCCAGAACTCCCTGGGACAATCCTGCACAGCTGGATGCAGAATCCTGGAATGCTCTGCCCAGCTGGATGCTGCACAGCTGGATGCTGAGCTGGGCATGGATCCTACACAGGAATGAGGAGCCTGGCACAGCTGGATATGGCTCTGGCACAGCTTGAAAGTGAATCCAGAACATCTGGATGCTGAGCTCCACGTGGGAATCCAGAGCCTGCCACAGCTGGATACCAACTCCAGCCCAGCTCTGCACATCTGGATGCTGCCCAGCCCTGCAGGCAATCAGGTGCCACCTCAACACCTCCGTAGCCTGGAAGTTCTGAATTTTCGGGATCAAACAAATCCAGGTTTAACCGGGAGAACGGAGCTATTCCCATGGTGTGGGATGTGAGGAAAACCAGGGAGTCACCACCAGGCAAAACTCAAAAATTACCAGCAGGTGGGACTGGGAGAGTTGGGAATTCAGTGCCTGTTCCCGCAGCAGGAGCTGGTTGGGATGGGAGGTGACTCAAAGCTTAGAGAAAACAGGGAGGGTTCTGCAGTATGCAAGGATCTGGGCGGGTTTTCCTTGGATTCAGATCAGCCCTGCCTGAAAATGTGGCTTTTCCCGTGCCTGGTTGGCTTGGAGTCCCTAAATCCTTTGGATTTGCTCCACAGGGATGGGAAACTGAGGCACGTGGGGACAGCTCTGCTCTGCCCCCTTTTATCTTCCCTAATCACCAGGCTGAGGGATGGGCGGTGTTCCCTCAGCTTTTGATGGGATGCAATCCCATAATTTAATCCTTGCTGAGCCCAAATCTGCCTCCCTGCCCTGGGTCCATGTGCTGGAAAACACGGATAGATTAAAGTGGATATTAAAGTGCTGGAACAGCCATTAAAAATTGCCATCCACGTGGAATGCTGCTTGGATAATGATCCTACAGAGACGTGGAATTCTTAATTACCCAATTTGGGGTGTGTTGACTTTATCCCAATTTTTTAAATGCTTTTTTTTTTTTTTTTTAATCTTTCCTTTGAATCAGGCCAAGGTAAATACAATTATTCCTGTGGGTTGGGTATCCCAAAATAGCCATTTCCCTTCCCTATCCACAGGGAAAAGCTGCAGGTGTTGTGTCATCCTGATGTTTTTTCCAGCAAAACTCAGCAGAAAGGGATGGGAAAAGAAGCTGGGAAAGTGGGAAGCTCATCCAGCTGGATTTCTATCCTGATACCAGGACAGGTGGAACAGATGATGGAAAGAAGGGTTTCGATCCCTGAACCTGCCTGTTCCAAGAGATCTGGGCTCTGCTTTGCCTGTTTTTCTCCACAGAAGGGAAGGAAGAGGATGAAAACATGATTGGAGAAAGGAGATCAGGCTCAGGAAGATTCCAAGGCTCATTCCCAAAGGATGAAAGGTGAAAAGGAAAACAGGGAAGAGCCAGCAGCGCCGTTTCCCAAATTCCTCTGGGAACCCCTGCAATGGATGGGGAGGCCACAGGGATGTCACAGGGTTCGGAATGTCTCTGTTCCCTGCTTTTTAAGCCAGGAGCTGCTTTGGGAAAGCTCTGGAATGAGAAGGGCAGGAGGCTCCGAGGAAAATCACGGCCAGAGTGATAAATCCTTGGAGTGGGGCTGATGACATAATAATGGAGCTATGATGCCATCCCAATCCTTCCCATTGATTTTTCCTTCCTTTTTTTCCACTTTTCCTCTTGCTGAACTGGCTTTTCCCATCCATTACCCTGCCCAAGCCCACACTGACTCTGCTCCTGCAGCTCATTAGATCCGGAGGTATCGATTGATCCCAACGAAGGCAGAGGGTGGAAAAGAGGAGTTCTTGTGTGGATGCAGCATCCTGGGGGTCCCCTCTCCAGGGAGACCCTTCCTGAGGTGCCAGGATGCTCCTGGGAGCTGGGAATACCAGCTGGGCCCTTAAACCTCATCCAGAGGGAGCAGGAGGGTCTTGCCTCAGAGCTGGGCTGGAATTTTGTGCTCCTGTTGCATGAGCTCAGGATGGTTTTGGGAAGGACCTTTAAAGGTCATCCAGTCCAATTCCCTGCAATCATCAGGGATACCATTACTAGATCGGGTTGCTCAGAACCTCATCCCGCCCTATCCACATTTTCCCTTGGAATGGAAGAATTTTCTCTTTTCCCCCTCCAAATCCAGGTCAGCATTCCCATTGGAGCTGCTCTCCCACGCCATGAGGAATCCAAGCTGGAGCCCCAGCACCTTCCCCCTCACCTTGCAGGATTTTCCCTGTCCCGGCATTCCGGCTCCAGCAGGAAAAGTACCAGGCGAGCCGGCTCCTCCACAGCAGACAGAATTCCATCAGAAATGCAAGGACAAGCATTAATCCCGAGGCTCCGTGGAGCCCGGCTCTGCCAAGGAGCAGGGAGCAGCTTCCCAGCGGGATCCCTTCTCCAGCCCCACTGTCCCTCTCCACCACCACTTTTCCAGCCTCAGGGATGGAGGGAAAAGCAGGAACCCCCCTCATATCCAGCTTTCCAAGGAAGCAAAACCCATCCCACAACTGGGGTGTTGCCCAGAAGAGTTTCACATCCAAAATCTGGGAATAAAAAGATGGATGTGGAGATGATTCCTGGCAGGTTTGGAAGCACTGAAACCACGTCAAGCCCTGGGGAGTGTGAATCCCACCAGGATGTCCCCATTTCCTGGGAAGAGCTCCTCCCTTCCTTGCTCTGTCCCCATTCCCAGGCTTTCCAAGCCTTGGGGAAAGGCCATGGATGCCAAGTTCAGCTGGGAAAGGGGGAAATGGGGAGCAAGGAGCAGCTGATGGATCCGCGGAGCTGCTGCCAGTGATTTCCTGCCGGGAAAATCCATCCATCAGCCCGGCATGAGCCGAGGAGTCACCAGCAGCTGGAGCCACCAGCTGTGGAGCACATCTGGCAGGGGCAGGGGGACATCCCCATCCCAGAAAACCCCTGGAATTATCCTGATTTCCAGGAAAAAGCACCTGTCTAGGGAATGGAGCAGCAGTGAAGGATTGCAGCTGGCGCAAGGATCCCACCTCGGGATGGGAATTGGGATGAGGGTGGGATGAGACGGGATTTTTCACCCCAGATCCCAACAGATGCAATCCAGGGATGAGGAGGGACAGGGATGTCAAGCTCAAGGAATCCTGGGATGCCCGCAGGGTTTGGGAATGGTGTTCCCCAATTCAGCACCCAGGACTGAGCGAGGCCTTTGGAGCCTTGTCTGTCCCTATGGATCACGGACACATTGCTGGGGACATGGAATCTCCACCTTGGAGCATCTCCTCATCCTGGCTGTGATTTTTCAGCCCCATTTTTTCCCTGGAGCTCACCAGATCCTACTGAAAACTCCCAGAGAGCTCTGGGATTCTTCTTCTCACCCCTTCTTTTCCATCCTTTGCTTTTCCCTCCCTTCCTGCCCATTTCCACACCTCCCTGGAAAACCTCCAAGGGACACATTCAGAGCCGGGAGGGCTTGGAATGAGCACTTTGGAATTCCCACCCAGGCAGCATTTGAGGAAAACCCCTCCAATTCCCTGTGTGTGCTCAGTCTTTGCTTCCATGGATGAGCTTTTCCTGCAGGAGAGGGGCTGGATCTGACTCTGAGAGTGCAAATTCCCTGGAAAAGTGCTGTGTGTGCAAATCCATGCGCAGATGGTCCCTGCAGCCGGCTGGTCCCTCGTGGAGCATTTTTAGGGATGCATGGATGCCCCACAGAGGGATGCAGGGGGTTATGGAATGTGCTCCTTTAAGAGGGAACGGGCGTTTTTGTGGAGCTGGCACTTTGGAGCGTGGAATGTTAAGGCTGCAGTGGGAATTGCTCCCTGATATTGAACAGGTAAATAAAGCTTGGAAAAAGCCTCTGGAAAGGGGCTGTGGATGAAGCAGAATTCCCGGGAGTGTCCTTAACCCCCAGTTCCAGCCCCACAGCGGGGAGCCCTGAGCAGCTCCCGATCCTCTTAACCCTTTCCTCATCCTTTGGAATCCTGGAATCATAAAATTCCTGTGCTAGACTCGGATCAGGAGGGGCAGGACCAGAGAGGTCCAGCTCAGCAGGACCTCAGGTGGTCAGGAATAATCCTGGAGATCTGCACACTCCCAAAATTCCCTGTTTGCCCATGGAGCTGCTTTGCTTTGGGAGCAGCCTTGGAGAGGGAAAATCCAGGATTTTGGAGATTGGAGTGGTTTGTGTCCTACAGCAAATCCTGGAAGTCTGAAATCCTTCCTGCAACTCAGGCACAAGGTAGGGATGAATCCCATTTTTCCAGAGCTTCCAGCAGCAGGAGAAGGTCTCCTTCCAGTCTGGGAAATGAATCCCACAATCCTGCCCTCTTCCCAAATCCTTCCCACTCATCTCATCCCTCATCTGACCCCTCCCCATGGAATGTTTTCCTTGTGCCCATCCTCACTGATGATAACCAGGAAGGATTTTTGTGGCCTGAGCAGATTTTCAAGGATTTCAACTGGAAAAGTCTGGATGATGCTTCCCAACATCTCCATATGAGCACCACTGCTCCTATTCCTACAATTCCAAAAATCTACAGCTGGAAAAGTCCCAGCCACATCCCCCAGGCCTGGATTTATGGAGTGGAAACAAGCTCATGATCCCACGCTTCCTCCCCAATCCTACCTGGATGTAAAACATTCCAGTTCCACCAAAAGGGCCAATATTTTACTGGGATTTTCACGTCCCCTCAGGAATCCATCTTTGGAATTCTTGCTGGATTGTCCCCATACACCTGGTGGCCCTCAGTTGTGGGATTTGGGTGGATTCATGGTGGATCTCCTTCAGGAATAGCCAATGAAAATATGATGGTTTTTTAAATGGGAAAAAAAGGAGAAGAGGAATGAAAATAAAGGTGAAAACCCTGCAGAACTTGAATAAGAAGGAGTTGGGAATTGGAATTTGTTATTTAAACAAAATTCTCAGAAAAAAAGTGGTGTTTGGATGGGCTTTAACAGCCCAAATTCCACAGATATTCCAATGAACTTATGGTTCCATAATATTATTTCTGTGTCTATGTCTAAAACCAAGTGGTTTCCTCTGGCGGCTTTTTAGGAAGTGTTTTCATTTAGGGAAAAACTTGAGAATCAAAGCCATTTCATTTTCTCATGGAAAACAGAGAATTTCAGGAAAAATAAGGATAAATGAAAGAAAATCCCACCTGAGGTAAATCCAAGGATTTTTGTGCCTTTATTAATGGATTTTTAATTAATTCAGGAGTGAAAATGGGGCTGGCCTGATCCAGCCTGGAATTTGGTGGGATTAAAATCTGCAGCAATGTTTTCTCAGGGCAGGGGGAATGTTTTTGTGGATTCGCTCTGGGTTTCTCCATCCTAAACCCAAGGGAAGCGATGTCCGGAGGAAAGTTTTCCCTCTGCTCATGTGATCCATGCTGCCAAGTCACACCTGGAATTCCAACCAGCTCAGCAGAATGGACACAAAATCCCTGGAGGTGATGGGGGTGAATTGGGAATGAGACATTTGGGAGTGATGCCTCCACTTGTTCCCAAAAATGTGAGAGATCCATCCCAGGAACATCCTTATGAGTGATGGAAAAGCCATGAGGGCATGGAAAACCTCAGGAAGGCTGGGGTTTCCTGGATCCTTGGGGTCGAAGCAACCCATCTTCTCCTGGCATGGAAAACCCAGGTTTCCAGTAGATTCTCCGTTTGGAGAATTCCCTGCTGTTTGCCATCTCTCCATCACCCCAATTCCTGACCTGATTCCAGCTGATCTTCAGGAGAATCAAAATATCTGGGTTTGGAAGGGATCCATAAGGATCATTGAATCCAACTCCTGGCCCTGTACAGGAAAACTCCAAGAGTTCCACCATGAGAGCATTTTCCAAACTTTTCCTGAGCTCTGGCAGCCTTGGAGCTGTGGCCGTTCCCTGAGGATCCTGTTCCAAGGAGGGGATGCCAATACGGATTTATCCTCCAGCCTTACAGCATCATCCCATTGTCCCTGGCATGAATCCCTGCATTCCCACCATTTCCCAGCTTTTCCAAAGGCTCTGGAAGCAGGGCTGTGTCTATTTTTGGTCATTCCAGGATAGCTGGAGACTTCCCACACCAATCCCCTCAGCTGTGCCCTGCACACATCCCAAAAAACCTGATGGTGACACAACTCCAACTCCACAATCTCCCATGGGAAGCTCCAGGCCTCCATCCTTCCCTGAAGCCTTTCCCAGCTGCTCCAGATCCTCATTTGCAGGCCAGGATTACACAGGAATTTTCATCCCAGTATTTCTCAGCAGCTCTGCTGGGAATCCTCCTCCTCCCCACCACTTCTCCCTTTTCTTGCCCTCCATTCCAGGTTTTTTGGCACAGCAAAGCTGAAGAAACCTGAGCAGCTCCTGAGGACACCACAAAACCACCTGGATCTGTTTTGTCCAGGAGATGAGTCCCAAAATATTCCCTTTTAGGATGTTTCAACCCATTTCTGAAACCACCAGACTCTGGAATGGGAAGTGTCAATGGTAAAGAACCACAGGAGGAGCTGGATTTCCCAGCTCCAAGCAAGGAGCAAAGTTTAGGGAATGGCTGATCCCAAGGTTCCCCTTCTGTCTCCCTCCTGAAGGTCCCATCGCTCTCCCTCTGGGAGACCACTTGGATCAGGGACTGTCCCCAGAATTCCTGCTTTAGGGATGTAGGAAAAGGTGTCCTGAACGTCTCAATCCCAAGGTGCTCCTCAGCAGGAGCCTGCTGGACAGATGTCCCCAGGACACTTCCAGAGGGGACACTCAACCAAGTGCCACCTATCCCAGATCCGCTCCTGTACAAATTCAGGGATGAGTCCATCCAAAATTCCTTGCACTTCTTGCTTTCCCTCTTCCCTCCACTCCACCCATCCCAGCCCGGGCACGCCACGCTCTGTGTGACATCCTGGTGTCCCCAGCCCTGTGTGGCCTCTGCGGGAGCGTTGGCCTTGAGACGTCCCCCAGGTCCTGCTGAGGAGCCAATTCCTGAGCTGCTGACTTGGCTGCGCCGAGGAATTTTGGGAGCAGCTTCCCCACCTGGGCTCTGGAAGTTGAAATCCAACACCAGGCTGACCCTTGGAAAGGAGCTGAGTGTCCTGTCCCTGCCAGGATGCTGCTCCCAAATCCCGTGGTGGGACCAGGCCAAGCTTTCAAACGTTCCCACTCATCTCTCAGACCCACTTGGACCAAGGAAAAGTGGGAAGACCCTTCCCTGGACAAAATTCCTTGGATTTTGATGCAGTTTAACACTGCCCTCAGTGCCTCTCCCAAGAGCTTCGCTGGGTCCTTGTCCAAGCCCTGGAATGAGAAGATCCATAGGGTCCTGTTTTCCTGAGTTTTGGCCAAGATGAATCCATTGTTTTGTGCCAGGGCTGAGGACGCTGCTCTCATTCCATGGAACACATTCCAGCGCATCCTGCCTCATATCCAGGAGCAGCCTGGGAATGCTGTGCATGGAGGGAAGAGGCCCTGCCCCGCCAAGTGGGATGTTGGAATGTTTTATCCAGGATTAAAGCTCCCACGTGCTCCTCCATGAGAGGTGTTCCTGCAGCGTGTCCAGACTCCGGAGAGGGAAGAGAAGGCGAGACCCCAAAAGAGATGGGGAATTCCTGGGAGGGTCCTGGCAGGGCAGATCCAGCCATGTTCCCTCTCCCAGTGCCTTTCCCAGGCAGGAAAAGCTGCATCAAGCACCCAGATTCATCTCCCCATCCCTCTCCAACTTCCCAGGAGGAAAAATTCCCTGGTGCCTCAACCCCAAGTTGGAGACCACTGGATTGGAGTCATTCCTTGATTTTCCTTGTTCCTCCTGCTCCCTACATCCACTTCTTTTCCCTTGGCAGTCACGGTGTTCCCAATGGGAGCTGGTGCCGTAGGGACGTCCTGGGAATTCCTTAACACCATGAACCTGCTTTTTCCCTAATTCATCCCTAATTTATGGAACAGAGATAATAATTATATTTCCTTCTCCTTCATGGAGACATTTCCTGCCCATGCTGGCAGATTGTCCTCTCTGAAGAGGAAAAATTGGAAGTGGAGATGGATCAGGTCCCATGCCACCATCCTGCTCCACATCTGCAGGAAGATTTCTTCTTTTATGGAAAAAATTAAATTCCTTTGTCATAAAGACACGGGACCCTTTGGAGGAAAACACACAGGAAATGTTTCCAGTTCTTCCCAGAGGTTTGGAAAACCTCCTCAAAAGCAGGGATTTGCCAAAGGAGCCTCATTTTGGCCGGCAGGAGGATTTGAATGGTGGAAGGTAAATCATGGTATCAGGGAATGGTTTGGGGTGGAAGTGACCTTCAAAGATCATGGAATTCCACCCCTTTCCATGAGCAGGGACACCTTCCACTATCCCAGATTGCTCCAAGCCACATCCAGCCTGGCCTTGGACACTTCCAGGGATGGGGCAGCCACAGCTTTCTGGGCAGCCTGTGCCAGTGTTTCACCATCCTCTGAGTAAGGAATTTCTTCCTAATTTGAAGGCTTTCCCAAAAAACGGGAAAACCAGGGCCACCAGAATATCTCCGAGCCACAAAACAGGATGTTTTTCCCTTGATTTTTTTGGAACAGGACAAATCAGTGGCCTTAACCCACGGCTGGATCAGGACAAGCAGGGGAAAAAGCAGGAACAATGAATCCCCAGGAGCTGCCTCGATAACTTCACCCCTTAAACAGCCATAAAACAGTGCTCCCAACCCTCCAGGCTCCTTCCCCACTTCCCTGCATGGAAATAATTCCTTTTCACTTCTAAAGGGTCAAAGTTTAGTCCCTCCAAAACTAAAAAATCAAAATAATTCCAGGTGGGGGGAAAAAAAAAATCCTCGCTGTGCTTTGCTGGCAGAAAACAGCGAGGGGTGAGGGAAAAAAATCAATTTGAGCTTGGGTCAGCGGCGTGTGCCAGAGAGACCTTTGGAGCAATGGAGATTAATTTAGTGGGAGAGGGAAGGCAGAGTGGAAAAACAAGGAAGGAAGGGGGAGAGGAGAGAGCCCGGCCCCGCTCCGGGGGAGTCAGGGCCAAGTTTGGGATGTGCTGGCTCCTCTCAGAAGAGCCCAGTGATAATTAATCACTGCTTTGTTAGGACACAGATGCAAAAGTGCCAAGTCAGGTGTTGCACTAAAGGAAAAATCCTTGGAGCCGCTGTGTCCCAAAGCCACCTTCCCCAGGAAAAAGGGCCTCCTGTTCGTGATCCCTCCTGTTCGTCCCTGCTGGAAACGTTTTCCCAGACTTTTTTGTGGGATCAAAAGGGTTTTTTATCTCCAACTGAAGGTGAACGTCCAGCAGCCGCAAGGACCTCACCTGGAGCAGAGCCGAGATCCCTGTGGATAAAGGGAAGTCTGGACAGCTCCGGAGCCACTGGAAGCGCCTTAATGTCAGGAGGGATGGATCCATCACTCATCTCCACCTGTCAAAAGCATCATCCCTGGATTAGGCGTTGCTATAATTGGAGAGGGATAATAACTCCTAATCCAATGTCTGTCCCAGCCTTGGCGCATCCCGGTGGGAGATGAGCTCCCGAAAATCTGTCCTGCTCACCTCGGCCATCCCAGCGGTGGCTTCGGTGACGTGGGCATGGCCCTGAGCTGCTTAAGGGCTTATGAAGCCCAGCTGGCTCCTTAGAGGCACCTTCCAGGGCTTGGGGTGGGAAATAGGAATGTTTGAAGGGAAAGGGGGGAAACTGAGGCGGAGCAAGGAAAAGGCAAAATTCATTTATCCCAAAAAGTCACTTCACAGTGGGATGCAGGAGGTCTGGCCTGTGCCAGCTGGGAATGAGTCATTCATGGACTGATTGATTTTATCCCTAATAACCTCTGGAAGTTATTCCAGGGTGAATTCTGACCCCACTGACCTGGCCATCCGAGGCAGTATTGACAAGGATGAAAATTGCTCTGGACAGCATCCCAGGAGGACTGGGATGACAGAGGGAATGAAGGGAAAGACCAAGCCTTGTTTTTCCTAAAGATGATCCAAAACTGCCACGAATGCAAGGAACAATCCCAAGTGGGAAAGAGGAAGCAAAGGGGGACTCACGGCGTCTTCCCACCACTTGGAAAGTGCTCCGAGACTGATCCCAGGAGGGGGATAAAGGAGCAACCTGGCTCACCAGGATGGATTGGCAGGGATTTGGGAAGACTTTGTCTTCCTCTCCAGGCCAGGAGATGTTTGGCCACTGCCAAGAGCCATCCTAATGTGTGTCCATGGGAAATGTCCCATGTGGATGTGACAGCCTGGAAGGAAAACTGAAGCAGCTGAAAGATCCCATTTTATTGGGCCGGTTAAACCAGCGAGGGGAAGAGCCCTGTCTTAGAATCCTGGAATGGTTTGGCTTGGAAGGTCCCTTAAAGCTCATCTCATTCCACCTCTTTCCATGGGCAGGGACACTTCCCACTATCCCAGATTGCTCCAATCATGGATGAAAAGAGAAAGAAGCCCTCAGCAAGGAGAAATTTCTGTCTCAACCCCCTTGGGCCTCACAGCAAGAGATAAAGATAAGACCGGCTTAGTGCTGTGCTTGAAGCTCTGCTGCTCCAGCCTGGGCCCAAAGCTGGGTCTGACTCTTCCAGGCTCTCAGGAACAGTGGGATCTCACCCAGCTGGAGAGGGAAATATTGCCAACAAAGCTCCTGTCCAGCAGGATTAATGACTCCCGGAATGACCCCAGGCTTTCCTTGTCCTCGCTCTGCCAATCCCGCAACAGAAATGAGGAAAGACTTTTTTAGCGGTGTTTGAAAGGCTTTTAGGGAAAAAAACACCTCCCAAAACACCCAGCGACTCCCCCAAAACCTTTTAATTGAGTCTGAAAAGGATTTAAATGCTTGAGTGGTCAGGAATTGCTTAGAAATTACCTCAGGAGCCACAGGGACTTCCCAGCGTGGGCTTGGTGTCATCGAGCGTTTCTGCCTCGTGACATTCCCAAGGTTTGTTCCTTGTCATTGGAGGATGCTCATCCTCCAGGAGACCAGGATCGGGCCCCAAAAGGTGCCAAGCCGAGAGCTGAGCAATCAGGATCGCTGGGAATGCAGGCAGAGTGCCCGTGCCTCAGTTTCCCCCATGTCTAAAGTGGATTACATTGGGAATGAGGTGGATGGGAGAGGGGCCCAGCTTAAATACCAACATTTTAAGCCAAAGCAAAGGCCTGTCTTAAGTCTGTTTTGCTCACACGGATGCACATATATCCATATCCATGCCCATATCCATATCTATATCCACATCTATAGATTTATCTATATCTACATGAATTTCCTCCTCAGATTTAAGCTCAGTATGAAAACAGCCAAGGAGGAGCTCCCTCTGCTCCCAAGGACTTTGTTCCCTGCTTCCCTTAGGAAGAGCACCAAGATGCATAAAACCCAAAAGGAAAAATCACCTTGAAGTAGGAAAAAAAAAGAAAAAGAAAAAGAAGAAGAAAAGGAAGAAGAAAAAGAAAAAGAAAAAGAAAAAGAAAAAGAAAAAGAAAAAGAAAAAGAAAAAGAAAAAGAAAAAGAAAAAGAAAAAGAAAAAGAAAAAGAAAAAAGAAAAAGAAAAAAGAAAAAGAAAAAGAAGAAGAAGAAGAAGAAGAAAAAGAAAAAGAAAAAGAAAAAGAAAAAAAAGAAAAAGAAAAAGAAAAAGACCCAACTTGATTTGACTTTCATGAGACACCAGTTAATTTTTTTTTTTCCAAGCTTTCCCGCAAAACGGCCTAAAATTGTCTAAAATTAGATCCAGGGATGGGGAAAAGGCTGTTTGATACCACGACTGTGTAATGGGGAACTTCTCAGCTTCCCGAACACCTTAGGAAGATGCTTTTGATTTTTTCCCTTTTTCTCTTGTCTTGCCAAATGCTCCACTTGGGATTTAAAGAAAAATTCTGAGGTGTTCTCAGGCCTGGCTAAGCCCAAGGTAGAGATTTGGTTTAAAATAAAAGCCTGGATTGTGTTTTGGGATTTTTTTGCTCCGTGTTCTGAAACAACAGAAGATAAAGATAAAATCAGTCCTGTCATGATGCCACTCCCAGTGCTCCCTGTCCACCCCTCCCAGAAATCAGGGAATCCATGGGACCAAAAAAGTGGGACGGACAAAGAAAAGACCTTAAACTACAGAGAATCCTTCATGGGTTTGAGCTACAAAATCCTGGGAAAAGGGAGGGAGAGATCGGGAAATCTGCCATGAAGGTGTTCAAGCCTGTGATGAGCCCACCTGGAGCATTCAGCTCTGGCATCTCCAGTGTCAGAAGGATCTGGAGCTGCTGGAGCAGGTCCAGAGGAGGCCATGGAGATGCTCCAAGGGCTGGAGCCCCTCTACTCTGGAGCCAGGCTGGGAGAGCTGGGAATGTCCAGCCTGGAGAAGAGAAGGATCCAGGGAGAGCTTCTGGAGCATCTTCCAGGGCCTAAAGGGGCTCCAGGAGAGCTGGAGAGGGACTTGGGACAAGGGATGGAGGGACAGGACACAGGGAATGGCTTCCCACTGCCAGAGGGCAGGGATGGATGGGATATTGGGAAGAAATTCCTCCTTGTGAGGGTGGTGAGGCCTTGGAATGGAATTCCCAGAGAAGCTGTGGCTGCCCCATCCCTGGAAGTGTCCAAGTCCAGCTTGGATGGGGCTTGGAACAACCTGGGAAGGTGTCCCTGCTCATGGTAGTGGGGTTGGAATTCCATGATCTTGAAGGTCGTTTCCAACCCAAACCATTCCATGATTCTCTTTCCACCCTTGTGAGTGGCACGTCAAGGTTTGGGCTGCAACATTTGTGCCTCTTCAGGATCTCCTCGGGCTTGAGGAAGTGGGAAATTTGAATGTTTGGAATGGTGGGAAAGTGTCTGCACCCATGGAGAGGAAACATTCCCAGTGGGAAAACTCATCCTCAGGCTCCTCTTGGGATTTCCATCATCCTGCAAGTCCCTGAAAGCATCTTACACTCACGTGGGGTTGTGGAAGGGCTGATGTCACCACGTGGAGCTGCAAATGTGGGACAGCTCAGCCGGCTTGGGGACAAAACATCACCACGGATCCACTGCACGTAGCCCTGCAGGTGACAAATCCCCTGCCAGCCCCTCAGGTCACTGTCACTGGGCACAGGATGGGCCACAAGGGCAGGACTTGGGGTTTGGGCAACCTCAGGCACAGCTCGGGGCTGATTTTAGCCAGGGAATCACACGAGGAAAGACTGGGAACAGATTTTGGGGCCAGGAAGGTCCACTGGAGTCTTCCTGACCTGGTGATGACACCAGCTGGGTGAGGGTGACACAAAGTGACCAGAAATTCCCATCAACTCAGCTCCTTCATGCTGGCAAGGGACCAATCCCACCCATTTAAAGACCTCTTGGAGAGGGAAGAAAGTGAAAGTTTCTTCTGGTTTTGATTTTGTTTCTGCGTTCACAACTCCCAGGGGATTACGATCCACAGGGTCTGGATCTAAGCTCCTTATCCATCAGCATTTCTAAATAAAGATCCACGTCCTCCTGCCGCCCATGGAACTGTTCCACAGGTGGTCACAGATGTGGTCCACGTGACGGGTCCCATGTGAGGACCTGGAAAAGTCCCAGCAGGGTGGGAGGAGGGAGAATCCCACCTGGGCCCAGGAGGAAGGTCAGACCTTCAGGCTGCAGCTGGGACCATCTGGTTGTGTCGTTGCGACCTCCTGGAAAAGTCTGTCTGTGTTCACCTTCCCAAAGGCAGAATCACGGGATCATTTAGGGCAGGTTCAGGTTGGACACCGGGAGGAATTTCTTCCTGGGAAGAGTGGTCAGGGGCTGCCCAGGGAGGTTTGGAGTCCCCATTCCTGAAGGTATCCAAGGAGTGACTGGACATGGCACTCAGTGCTCTGGGCTGGTGGCAAGGTGGGGATTGGTCCCAGCTTGGACTCAATGATCTTGGAGGTCTTTTCCAACCTAAATAATTCAGGGATTCTGGATCTTGAGGGAAGGGAACAAGACAAAAAGAAGGATCACAGCCCTGGATATTTGGAGAGAAGATCAAGGACTGTTTGGACTAATCCCATGGGACACAGACATGGAAAGAAGAGGGGTCTGTGCCAGCTGATTGCTTTACAAGGAGCACGTCCTCCAAGCTCGAGAGCAGTCACAGGATCATGGGATGGTTTGGATTGGAAGGGACCTTCAAGATCATCTCATTCCAAACCCCTGCCACGGGCAGAGACACCTTCCACTATCCCAGGCTGCTCCAGCCCCTGTCCAACCACGCCTTGAACCCTTCCAGCGATGGGTGAACATCCCAAAGCTTGGACAGTCCAACAAAAGTCAAGCTGGAAGTGTGGCTTGTGGAAAAAAATAATTCAGCAAATCTGGAATCTCCCTACTCCAAACCATCTCCAGAAAAATCCATTCCCGACTGGGTGGAAAGCTCTGCTCAGAAACTGCTCCCTCCTCTTCTTCCCCACTCCACACAAGCTCAGCACAAACATTGGGCAGCAGGCCCAAAATCCCCTGGAAAAACTCCCTGGAACTTGGAAACCACAGCAGCAAAGGTGACCAGCTAATAGAGCCGCCGTCCTGGAGACCTCTGTTAGATCCCAAGGAAACCAGGGAAGCCAGGGAAGCGCGGTGCTCTGCCTGTCGTGTCATATTAATGGCCGAGATCATTTAAGCTTGGATAAAACCCACAACTTAATTTTTTTTCCCCTTTTTTTGGTGCTGGGGTTGTCGCCACTGCCTTTTCCAGATGATGAATGGTCCTGTTGGAGGCCGCTCCGCTTGTTTGAGCACTGTGGAGTTTTCCAGCCCTCATGCAAAAGAGGAGCCCTGGCCATTTTTCACTCGGAGAGATGAGCGACACGGGAATAAATTTTCCTGCTTAAAATTTGCTGGGCCCAGGGTTTCTCGGGAAGGCAGCTTTGACAGGCTGTCACTTTGTTGGATGTTTGGTGCTCCCGGGATTCTGGGGCCTTTTATTGCTTTTTAAAAGATTCCAAGGAAACAAAAGCCTGGTGCATTATGACATTTAGCAGGGTCGATGTGTGGCATTGACTCCATCCAGGCATCGCATCCCAACGTGCCAGGTCCTGATCCCACCTTTCCAGAGCCCAGTGTAAATCAGGAAGGGATCTGTGGCAGTGCAGGAATCCCAGGGATTGGGAAAGCTGTAAAGCAAAGGGAGGTGAGATCAGAGCAGCTCCAAAAGTACAACTCACCTCTGGCTCCTGGACAAGACTGAATGTTCTGCGCTTTTCCATGAGGAGGAGATTTTTCCAGGCCTGATAAAGAACAGGAGCATCCAGTGCAGGATGCTGGAGCTGGATGAGTTTGATCTGATGATCTCCAAGGATCCTCCCAAATGAGCAATGACTGAGACCCCCTCTAAGGGAAATATTTCTGTTTTAAAGCTGTAAATTCAGTCTCTGTTGTCTGACTTCACTTTGCCAGACACTTGGACTTTGGTTCAGTTTCCTGGGAAAAGCAGAATTCCCATCCACTCCAGTGCATGATCAGGACACGCTGGGCAGTGGGAATGGTCCATCCAACCCCCTCATGCTGAGCAATTCTTTAGACAAGTTTTCTCCTTGGAATATCAGGCACTTTGCAGAAGGAAAACTTGTTCTCTTCCATCTCCGGGACTCAGCATCCTGAGGACACTGGGACACACCACAGTGGGATGTAATTCCCGCAGTCAGGCCCCTCCAGAAGACTGGACCACTCCATGGAGGGTCAGCAATGGAGGAGGAATGGCATGAACTGGTTTTTCAAGGTTTTTCCTGTTGTTCCAGTTCCTCTCCACACTCCCATGGAAGAGCCTTTTCCCACTATTTCAACTAAACCTACTCTCAGCTTGAACCCATTCCCCCTTTTCTTGTCACTCCTTGATTTTGGGAATAGTTTGGCCCCATCTTTCCTGTAAATTCCCTTCAGGAACTGGAAGGCCACAATTTGGTCACCCCAAAGCTTCTCTTTTCCAGGCTGAATGATCCCAATTCAGCCTGAGAAAGCTGGGAAATGGGGAAGCACCAGCACCAATTCCCAGTTCCCCAGAGCCATCCCCACTCTCCACAGCTGGATGAGGCTGGGCAAGGAGCAGGATCAGTCCCAGGATGAGCAGGGAGAAGATTAAGCCAAGCTCTACTCTAAGACCTGGAAAGTGGAGAGGAGACACCCCCAGCTCAGGTCATCCCGGGAGAGCTGTTTGGGATGAAAGCCAGAGTTTAGGGAAGGCTGGAAACCATCAGCTGTAGGAACGGAGTCATCCCAGCCCTGCCTCAGCAGGGATTGTCCCGGGGAGGGGGAGAAAAGGGAACAGAGGATCAATTCCTCCAGGTTTGCCCCGGAGATGGGCACTGGGGGAATTTGGGCTTATAAATTCTTCATGGAATCCTGCAGGGACAGGGATTGGTGTCACTTTAAAAAGTAAACATCGGCAGCCTAATGAATGAGTTATATCCCAGGCGCTCCATTCCAGGAGAGGTATTTAACAGGAACTATTGGATTCTCCGCTATCTCTCTATCTGGAACCAGTGCATTATGACCATTAATGGATTTTTGAGGCTGGATTGATTTTTCATTAATTTGGTAAAAATCTTTTCCCTCTCCCATATAATTCTGTCTTAAAACGCCGGCCCTGACAGAGCGATAAGTCACTCACCTCATAATGCAAGGCTGGCTCATAAATCCCGGGATCTGAGGGCTGTGGGGGAGCAGACAGAGCTGGGGGAAGGAGGGGGAAGGGGGAACCTCTGTGGGGCTGGATGGAGCTGCCAGGCAGCTTCCATTACATGTGGAATAGGAAAGATCCATCAGCAATGGAGTGAGTGGGGATGTGGATGTGATGTTTGTGGGGCTGATGCTCATCCAAGAGTAGATTCCAGAGGCCACCTCATCTTCCCAAGTCTTGGGTTTGTAGGACAGTGCTGGGAAACACTGGGATCCACTCGGTGAGCCCTGGTGGGACTGATCCATGTGGCCCCAAAACTGGCAGAGGGGTGGAAATTCCTAGCACTACGTGGTGTTTATCCACGAGATTCCTGGCATGGATTTTGACTTTTCCCTGTGTGGTTTCACCTCTTTGCAGAGGGGCAGCCCTGATCCAAGGTTTTTCCCTTCCCAAAGTTGTATCTAGTCCCTGTGGAAGGCAGCCAAGCAGAGAAGAGGTAGCCCAGGACCTGTTTTCCTGAAGATGTCTGGGATACCCTGGGACTCTGTGAGATCTTGGATCCAAATTCCAAGGAGCCCCAAACTAAGTTCAGGAGGGTTTGTCTCTATCCTGGTGCATCCAGAAAGAGGTTTTCCCAAAAAATTAATCACATCCTCCCCTGAGTGACACATGGAATAAATTCTTGGGGAATCTTCACTCCAAGCAGATGCTCTGGGCGAGGAGGGAGCTGCCACAGGAAGCCGGAGTGGGAGTCCAAGAATCTTGGAAAGAGGTGAAGTGGTTTCTGCGCTCTTCAGAATCTGCTCTCCCCAGCACCATCCCCACAAATTCCCGTGGCTGCAGGAAAGTGGGAGAGCCCCACTTTAATTCCCACTATTGGATTTCCTGCCACGTCACCGGTGCATTATCACCATTAATGGATTTTTGAGGCTGGATTGATTTTCCATTCATTTGGCCCCCAAGAATAAGAGGAATCTTTCTTTTTCCCCCATCCCTTTGTCATTCTGCCTTTAAAAGCACCCCCCCGGCAGCAAAGCAAGGCAGTGCTTCCCATTGGGAAGGAAAAGGTGGAAAACCCACATTCCAGAAATCCTTGGCTCTTCCAGGTGGGAAACCAAATTTAGCAAGGCTCTGATGAGAGGCTCCAGACACCTCCGCACCTGCCCAGGTGCTCCCTGGCAGCCTCACCTGGGCAAAGTCTCATTCCCCAGCCTGATCTCCTGGTTCTGATCCAGAGAGGATTCCCTCCAGATCCTATAAAACCTCTGGCAGCCTCAGAAGGGTGTCCCAGATTCCAGAGAGATGTCACATTGATGTTTCTGAACTGAGCCCACACTGGAATCCTGGAGGGAAAAGGAGCAAGAGGAGCCTTGGGAAGGAAAAACAGAGCCTGGAGCTTTCACCATCCCAAATCCTATCCAGCCTCCTCACTGCCTCCATGTCCCATGGATTCAGGGATACTGGTCCTGTCCAACCATCTGCGGACCAAAGAAGAGACAGAAAAGCAGCTCCTTTTTGCTCCCAGAGTGGAGATTTTTCTGCATCCACAACATTCCTGGCACAAAGGGCACTGGTATTCCCTTAGTACTGTGGACACAGGAAATCAGTGACTCGTGGTCACATCCATCCCAGAAAACCCAATGATCCCACTGAAAGTGAGGGGAATTTTCTGAGAGGCTGCAAATTCTGCAGTTCAGTTCCCATTTTAAGGATGTTTTCCTGATTTTGGCACGTTTTGGAGGACACCACAAAGCGGAAACAAGTTGGGATCATAAAAATCTCAGGAAATCAAATCCAAGATCCACTTTCCTCCCTGGAAGACCTGCAAATGGACATCTTTTTTTTTTTTTGGGACGTCCTATCTGGAGGTGAGCAATGTCTCCCAAGAAAAGCTTCTGCTGGCTTCTGGATTATCTTCCAATGGTTGATTAAAACCCATCCTTAATGAAGACTAATGAGCAAATAATCAATACCCACCAGGTCATCCAGGAATAGATAAGCCTCAATAAACCCTTGGGAATCAGAGTGTTTATTAAGCAGACAATTAAGAAGGTAATGATTATTTGGGCAATTTAAAATTAATAAGATGGGATTGCATCCCATGGAAATGGAAACTGATGAATGGAATCACACGTGGAGTTGGAGTTTTGGGAATGGGTTTTAACCAGAGATAGGAGGGAAGGGCAGCGCTCAAAATCCTCATTAATCTCGTGGTTAAAAGCCAACTTTGAATTTTCCACAGGTCTGAATCGTAGAATCCAAAGACGTTTGGAAGGAACCTCCAGCAACCTCCTGTCCAAAGCTCTGCTTAAAGCATCTGAAGGTTGAAGATAAACTCAGTTTTAAACTTAGAACAGGATGCTCAGGGTTGGCCTCGTCTCCCAGGGCACAAGGGAGAGGACAAGAGGAAACAGCCTCAAACTGCACCAGGAGAGGTTCAGGTTGGACATCAGGGGGAATTTCTTCATGGAAAGGGTGGTCAGCCATTGGAAGAGGCTGCCCAGGGAGGTGGTGGAGTCTCCGTCCCTGTAGGTGTCCAAGGAATGACTGGAGGTGGCACTCGGTGCTCTGGTCTGGGTGACAAATTTGGGATACATCACAGGTCGGATGCGATGATCTTGGAGGTCTTTTCCAAACTCAGTGATCCTGTGATTTTCCAGCTGAGATCTGGATGCATCCAGGGATGGAGATCCCACACCTTATCCAAGTCCCTGGAGTAAGATCTGATCACCTTCACGAGCAAATGCTTTTGGCGTATAGGGGAAATTCCAAGTGGCATATCCTGGGGTTTTGGGAGTGGTGTCTCTCCTGGATTTCATGGAAGACATGACCTCACCTCCCAAATGTATCTCTGTCCTTCATGGGCAGAGACTGGAGCAGGGATTCTGCATCCAGAGGTGGAAGATATCCATGGATCTGTGGAGGTAGAGGGGGATACAACATTTGGATGGAATGTTGCCACATCAGGGAAGAGATCTGGACAGGGAGAATGGGGCAAGCAGAGAAGTTCCTTTTAGGTAGGTCTGCTTTAATTGGCTGTCATGGATGATATCCCTGTTTTTTGGACATTCCCGCCTGCTCTGAACGAAGCTGGATGGATCACAGCACCATCCTGTGGGGGCTTCCTGCTGCATGAATCCTTTGCCAGTGCAGCTTTCCATGATTTGTCTTTCCATAGAGTGGCACCAATTGCTGTCAAAGCCTCGTAATGATGAGGGATAAAAAATACAAATCCCAAACAAGCTGAGCATCCCTGTGGAACATTCCCAGGTGAGAGGCCATCAAAGGAGGCATCAGTGACAAGTTTGTGTCACCTCAGGATGGCAAAGCAACTTCCTGTCTCCCTTTCCTCTTCCCTGACAGCTCATTAGAGTTGGAAGCACTGAGGAGGGATCAGACCTGGAGTCGGGAAGCTCCATCAGCCCTCTGAGCCTGGCTTTGATCAGCAGAAACCAAAGGTGTGACTGCAGAAAGGCTCTTCACTAGCTGGGTTCTGGTTATGTGGGAAAAACTGTCTGGAAAAAAACCTGGAAAAGAGGGTGGAATAGACACTGAAGGGTCATGGAGAGGGCTGGAATATCTGCTCTGGAGCCAGGCTGGGAGAGCTGGGAGTGCTCAAACTGGGGAAGAGAAAACTCTGGGGAGACCTCAGAGCCCCTTCCAGGGCCTAAAGGGGCTCCAGGAGAGCTGGAGAGGGACTTGGGACAAGGGATGGAGGGACAGGACACAGGGAATGGCTTCAAACTTCCAGAGGGCAGAGTTAGATGGGATATTGGGAAGGAATCCTTGACTGGGAGGGTGGTGAGGCCCTGGCACAGGTTTTCCAGGGAAGCTGTGGTTGTTCCATCCCTGGAAGTGTCCAAGGCCAGGTTGGATGGGGCTTGGAGCAACCTGGGACAGTAGAAGGTGCCCCTGCCCTCAGAACTTCCTGAAGGTCCGTTCCAATCCAAACCATTCCAGGAGTCCATGGAGTCATTCCTTCTCCTCAGGGTAGGAGTAGCAAGATCCATGTTGTTCTTCCAAGGTTTTGCTTGACTTGGTCCTGAACTCTCCCAGAGTTTGGAGATCCTCCTCCTTCCCAGACACTCCTTCACTCACTCCATCTGGGAATCTTTTCCTAATGTCCAGCCCAAATCTTTCCTGCTGTGTCATCTTCTAAACCTCCCCACCAGGGACAGGGACACCAAACCCTTCCTTCCCTCTGGCTGGTTTGTGTGTTGGATTTGAAACCTGGATTTCTTCTTTTAGCCATAAACGACCCGAATTCCTGCAGGATTTCCCTGTAGTTCCTGCCTGTCACTCCCTGATTCTGGCTGTTTGTCTTGGGATCCATCCCTTTTGCCCCAAACTGGATTCTCCACCAACATTTCTGCTCCCTGTACTTTTCTCATCCCAGGTACTCCATCCAGCAAATTCCGTCTATCCAACAACATACCCTGATTAGGGACTTTCCTTGGAGTATGACACGGATCTGTTGGATCTTGGACTCCTGCTGGAAGAGAAAGTTCATTTTCTTCTACCCTGCTGTCCACAGATGGATTCCAACCCCACTGCATGAAAAACGGGGAAAACAAAAGCTCGGAAGAGAGGGAGGAGGTGTTTGTCTCACTTGCTGACTTCCCTGCAGCCGGGAAACCCACCCCATTTCTTGGAGGTGAAGTCACTGGAATTCGAGCATGGGAGAAGAAAGCCAAGAGCTGATCCTTTGGGAAATGCACATTTCTTGAACAACAACAAAAAAACCCAAACCACATTTGGGAAAGCAGCTGTGATCTGAGTCATCTCCTCGTTCCATTTGTGGAGTGAGTGATGCAAATGCTGCTCCAGAACAAATGGAAATCGATAAAAATGTCAGGTCTTATCTCCGAGAGGGATGGGAGAAATTCCATCCAAAACCACTCCGTGTCCTTCTTTACACCTGCCCACCTCAGCTGGGCTCTGGAATCAGCAGCGTTTGCATTGTGAGCCACGGGAACTCTGCTGGATGCAACGTCAGGAGTTATCCTGACTCCCAAGCCAGATTTTAGAGAACCTAAGCCTCGCTAGGCTGGATTTATTAGGATATGGGTAAAAGGACTATGTCCAGACCACCTTTCCAGCTGCTCCAACTGGATTTTGGTTGGAGAGAAAATTAAGAGTTGTTAACTCTCAGCAATTAACCTGTTTATTTTCATTTTGTCTCCCTGCTGTTCCTAAATCCCAGCTCTTTATTCCTGGGAGGCAATGGCATACAGCCCTAACAGCCTGACCAGCCTTGCCATGACTTTCCAAGTCCTTTTATCCAATTGTTTGGAGTAAAATCCCAGTAGCCAGATGGGAAATAAATATGAAGCCTCTCTCCACGCCAAGCTGGGATCAGCAAAACCGTTCCTATCCCTGCTTCAGTCATTAATACTCAACTGCGGACTCCGGGGGAGGAAAAAATAATCATAAAATTAAACTGTTACCCAGTGAAAATGCATTCCCTCTCTCCAGAAACGTCTGGAAGCTCGGGCTCCCTGCATCCAGTGGTGAGATTATAACTCACGGCTCTCCTGGCAGCTGGAGCTGTAGCTCCCCATTCATTTTATGGCTGCAAGCATTAACATTTCTGCAGAACATCGGGGTAATTTTCTGCAAAGAATGATCATTTTTTTAGTGACTCGCAACAATTAATTATCTGCCTCATAACAATTTCCCAGGATGAGTGATCACCAGGGAGAGGCCCTTGGGCACTCAGGGAAGCTCTGAGTGTAATGGCTCAAGTGGCAAGAGGTGAAGGAAGAATATTCGGCAGTTTGGGTGAGAGGCTGCTCTGGAACTGGGGTCGTGATGTACTTGGAAAACCACACAGGTCACACGTGAATGTGCTTGGAAAACCACCCAGGAGACAGGAAAATGTACGTGGGAAAACACGGGGTCACCCTTAAATGTCCTTGGAAAACCACCCAGGTCACACCTAAACAGGTGCGTGGTCAGGAATCTGCTTGGAGGTGTCAACCAGCATCTAAGGAGATCCAAGACCTTCTGCCCACTGGTTTGGGAGCAGCTTCCCAGGATGATTTGCAAAATGATTGGGTTTATTTTCAGTTGGTGCCTGGAGCCTGTGAGAACAGCTGGATGGAGGCTTTTCCATCCAGTTTTGGATGCAACTCATGGAATCCTGTGATGGTTTGTGTTGGAATGGATCTTAAAGATCATCCAGTTCCACAGACAGGGACACCTTCCACTATCCCAGGTTGCTCCAAGCCACATCCAACCTGGCCTTGGACACTTCCAGGGATGGGGCAGCCACAGCTTCTCTGGGAATTCCATTCCAGGGTCTCCCCACCCTCCCAGAAAAATTTCTTCCCAATATCCCACCTTACCCTGTCCTCTGGCAGTGGGAAGCCATTTCCCCTTTTCCAGTCACTCCAGGCCCTAGTAAATAGTCCCTCTCCATCTTTCCTGTAGGATCCCTCCAGACACTGGAATTAGGCCACCTCAAATATTCTCTTTTCCAGATTGAACAATCCCAATTTTCCCAGCCTTTCTTCACAGAACTGCTCCATCCCTCTGATCACCTTGGTGGCCTCATCTGGACTCTCTCCAAGTGAAAGTGGCCTTTTTCCAGATGAATTCCCATGAAATACCTCAGACACCTCACGGAATTCATGTCACTCCCTAAGAAAGGCTGGACCAGCTTGGCCTGGGAGCTCATCTCCCACCAGGATCTCATAAACACAAGATGATCTTAATGCAGACTCCCCAAAATACCATCCCTGTTTTCCAAACTGTCCAGTTTGCAACTCTGGAGCCAGAGGTAGTCTCGTATTTCACAGCCCTTCACAGATATTTCCCGGCTTCATCCATCCAGTTTTTCTTTTCCCTGTTTTTTTAACCCTTGTGGAACACCCACAACATCCCAACAATTACCTGAGTGTTTCCTGAAGCTCCGCTTCACTTTTCTGTTCTTTTCCAACCCTTTTCTCTCCCAGTTTTCAGTCCCTCCAGTCTGTGGAAGAGCCCAGGGGCAGTTCTACCTCTGAGGAAAAGGGGGGGATTAAACCTGAGCCTTAGAGATTGGAGACAGAATTTTCCTGTGATTTTCCTTTTCCACCTTTCTGCTGGTCCAACCCAAACATCTCCACCCCATCAATGCCATGAACAGGGAACACCTCCCAGTCTGGCACCACAAATCCCACAAAACCTCAGCTTCATCCACTAGTGAGCGACCGGAAGGTGACACCAGGCACTGCAGGAACCCTCTCAGAAGGTCATCCCAGCTCTGCAAAGCTGTCCCTTCAAATTCCGTGTGGGATTCATGTCCCCTAAGTGCCTACAAAAAGGGGGAATGTCCGTCCATGCCATTATGGCTGATGGCAATCAAGTCACGAGGGTCAGGTCATCATTTATCCAAGTGGGACAAATGTTCTTTGTGATGACAAAATCTCCATGGAATCGCTGCCCTTTGCCTACTGAGTGCTTGCAGAGTGAGGTCACACATCCATAACTCCATGAGGATGTGCATTAGCTCCATCCTCTGCCCTTTCCAGGTGGGAATGAGCGCCCACACCCCACACGGGCCGATCCCGTGGGAAAAGCAGCCTTCCATGATTTTGAGCCCCTGAAAGGAGAGAGAAGCGACTCCCGGGATGGCTGCAGGGGGAGCTGAGCGTGCCAGCAGGAGCCCAGCCCCGCTTGCAGCCTCAATCTGCTGAAGGCAGCACATTCCTGCAGCCTAAGCAAGTTTCCCAATAAAACCCTTTCCTAATCGAGGGAAGAGAGAGAGAGGGAGAGAGGGAGAGAGCAACTGGGCCACGCTGTCCGTGTGGAATAAGCACTGGAGATTTAAGTGGGAGAGAATTACCTTAAATATGTATCTAAAGAGGGAGAGAATCTATAGGTAAGCTTAAAAAAAAAATATTAAAAAGCACCACAGAAGAGGAGTAGAACCAATTTCCCAATTCCAATCTCCGGCGCGCCGGGATTCAGCTCCTCAGATGTTTCCTGCTCTGCAAAATTGGTCGGGCTGGTGCTGATTTGGGCTCATTGTGGTGCATTTATGAGGGGCTGTCACACGCCTGGGACACGGTGATGGATTGACCGGGCTCCCCTGAGCTCCGGGAAGGTGGGGAGGGAGGGGGAAAAGGTGATGGGAGCGAGGAGAGAGGGTGGGAGATGGGGGCAGAGGGAAGAGGAGGGGGGGAGACCATCCCAAATCGATTCCGCTGGCAATAAACAGCCAAAGCCAGAGGGAGGATCACGGATAGGGAGGGGGAGAGAGGCTGGAGAGAAAACAGCAACTTAAGCAATTTGTTGCACAATTCCCAGGGGTTTATTACGTGGGATTTACAGGAAAAACAAGACTTGGTGCTGCCAGGGTTGAGAATCCCAGATAAAACTGCACAGATGGATCCCATCTCTCGATCCCAGGATTTGGGGACCTCTCTGACAGTTGAATTTCAGGGTGATTTTCAGAGTGATGGGGAGCAGAGCAAACAGGAGAGGGGGTAAAGATGCAATTTAGGGCTTCTGTAGCATCAATCTCTTGGATATCCCATGCTCTCTCTTCCCTCCTCCTGTGTGTGGATCCAGGGAAAACATTTCCTTTATCCTGCAAAACAGAAAAGATCAAGTAAGTCGGGTGCTCATTGATAACAACCGAGGGGTGTAAAGGAGGTATAGATGTATTGATCTTTACCTGAGACAGATGGGCTCCGTCCAAATCCATCTCCCCAGCATATTTATCCATCCTCAGATCTCCCTCCAGGCCTTTTCCCATCTCCATTATCGATGCTTATCAATTTCCCTATCAAATTGGATGTCTGTCAGGCTCCCTCCTTCCTACGAAGCATCAACCAAACAATGGTGAGGGACAGCCCAATGTATCAACAAATATCACGTGGCAATGACAATAACCCTCTTGTCCCACGAGGTCTGGAAGAAGCTGCTTGGAAAACCTCAGGTGGTCCCCAAATCCCAAGGTGGTCCCTAAAGCCAAGCCTGCCCTGAGGAGTTGTAATTCCAAGAACTGGGAGCAGAAGAGGAGGAAGGAGAAGCAGGAATCCCTCAGAGGAGCTCTGGTTTTCCTCTTGACCATTGAAGAATTGTGGATATGTCCTGACTGGGGATTCCACATCCCTGGAAGTGTCCACGGCCAGGTTGGATGAGGATTGGAGCAACCTGGTCTAGTGGAAGGTGTCCCTGCCGATGTCAAGATGACCCAACCCAAACCATTCCATGATTCCATGGATCATTTTTCATGTCCAAGACCAGACAGGAGGTGAGTTCCTATCACAGGGAACAATTTGGCCTCACTGCAATCTCTGTGTCCAGGTTGTCTCCAACCTTTTTTTGCTGCGAATTTCCAATTTTGCAGGAAGATCTTCCTGATATTCCCATATTCCAGTCCATGTAACTACTCCCTAAAGGAGTGAAACAACAGAGGGAAAAATAGTCTTCTAAAATCCAATCATAAATTCCAGCAATATTAATATTGACTGTCCAGACCCATAATGCAGGAAATATACGGATAATATGATCCCTTCTCCACAAAATACATCCTAATAAATAATTATATCATCCCATAAATCTTCCCTGTGCACTAATAAGCAAATTTTTCCTACAGAAAATCCTGTCCTTCATCCCATTCCCAGCAGATATATCCCTTTTTATAATTACACGTGGTGTCAATTTCAAATCCAGTTAAAAATGTGCAAACGGAGTCAATTTTTACGCCGTAATTTTGGGTGATATAAAGTCCGACATCCAGACCCCCCTTCCCGATGTTCCTCATCCCTGATCCCGACATTAAACTGCTCCACTTAGTCTGGGTACCTGGAGCCAGGCGGGCTGACCTCATTAAAATGGATTAGTGCAGGAGTAAAATCTAAAAGGTAATAAAAATTGCTAATATTTTTTACCAGGACGCACATGGATTTTCCTTTTTTTTTTTCTTTTTTTTTCCCCTCTGTGGATAAAGCTCCTCCTCAGGTATCCAAATATCCTTTGAGTATCCACATTTTCAATATTTCCCTCCAGGCAAGATGTTAGGAGTGACCTGGACAAGTGTGGATGCTTTGCCTTTTCCTTCTTTTGCTGTTCCAGGAAATTCCACAGGCGAGGGAGTGATGTGAGATCAGCTAAAGCTTATAAAAAGGTGGAATTCCTATGGAGAGCCCATGAAAATATTCCTGGTTTTATTAATCATATCAAGTCCCTTTAAAAACTTCTATTTCTCAAAAATTCCTGGATGAAAGGCAGGAATTTTTAATTTGCCTCACTGTTTTTTTCCTTCTTTCCATCAGAAATGGCTCCTGTGGGGTAATTTCCAGGGATATCTCTAAGGAGTTTTGCTTCTTGGATCATAACCACAGGTGACTGAGCAGAAAAGGGACAAGGAAATGTGGGGATTTAGGGCCGCATCCAGAGGCACTTGAGCCAGGAGAATCCTGGAAACACCAGCAGGAAGGGGATCCATTTCCCGGTCAGTGTTCCCACAGGAAGCCGAAGGACAAGCTCCACCTCAACCATTCCAAGCTAATTTAATTTAGCCCACCAAATTTTGTCCAGGAGGATCAGGCTCTTCCAGGTTTTCTTGGGATAAATCCTTCTTCAAGATTCATGGGGTTAGAAGGGATCTCAAAGCTCATCCTGTTCCAACCCCTGCCGTGGGCAACCTTCCACTGTCCCAGGTTGCTCCAAATCAAATCCACCCTGGCCTTGAGCACTTCCAGGGATGTGAACACTCCTGGGTGAGCTCCTGGACAACCTTAGGAGGTGGGAATGCACCCGGAATGTGGCTCCACCTTTTCTTAACCACCCCAGAGGCCAAACTGTGGGGTTTGGTTGATGCCAGTGGCCTGGAGGTGGCCTGTAAATCCATGGAGTGGGAGAGCATCCCCCCTTAAACTGGAGCAGGGAGTGGGAAGTGGAGGCTGATTGTGCCATGGGTTTTCTGGATGGGATCAGAGAGGAACTCCTTGGTCCAGGAGAATTTTATCCACCCTTTCTGGGAAGGAAATGGATTGGCTCAAAGCAGGGATGTGGTCTTGTCCCTGAGAATGGCTAAAGGGGAGGAACAAAAGCCACGATGAGATGGCGTTATCCCAGGGAAAATTCCTGAAGGGATCAGGATTCACATCGCAGCTAAAGTTCACATTTCCATATCATCACAAAAAGGGGAGAAAACTGGAATTTGCAGCCAGAAAAAAAACCCTGATTCAGCTGATTTAGTGGGATCAAAACTAGGCCCAGGGAGGGAAGCCTTCAGCCTCTTCCCCAACTTTCCAAACCAGGAAAATAACGAGGAATACGGGATTTTGAAGTCCCACAGAAGGGAGGTCTGGCTGTGGGTGACCTGCACCCCCAGACTCCCCCAGTTTCCAGCTCCTCCAGAAGGAATTAAAAATCACATCCTCCTTTGCCCCCGGCGCTCTGGGAAGCCCTGGGAATGATTTACTCGGCGCAGGGGAAGGATTTATCAGTTCTTGGAACTGGTGTTTATGAATATTCCTAAAGAGGAAAATCAATCCCTTCTATCATAACATTGCCATTTTTCTAAATGATAGAACAAGCATTTTTATCCACCTCGTGCTGCCTGCTGGAGAATCGATAGGAATTACGAGCTTCTCCCTGGATTTACTCATGTCCTGGCATCAGCCCCTCCTGGCCCTGGAGCCAAGGCAGGGAAGGTGCTCAGAGACCTGGATTCGCTTCTTGTATCGCTCCCCTTTTTCCTCCCTGTTTATCCCACTTTTACCTCCTTGATTTTCCAGCCCAGTCTTCCCAGCATCCTCAAAGTGAGGAGAAAAATCCTGGGAAGCATCAGGAGGTTCAAACCAAGAGAATTCCCTTCTCATCCGTGCCAGCTTGGATTAAATACCTGGAAGCACAACTTACCTGTGGAAAAAAGTTTTCCCTATTTTTTCTCTCACCAGTGGATCCAATTTAAATGAAATCTGGGATTCCTGGAACCAACCAAACCCCTTAAAATTTCCAAGAACAGGTCACATTTTGGTAAACTTTCCGTATTTTTTTAAATAGGTCCCTGGAAGAGATTTTTCCCCAAACTTTTCTGATCCCTAAACAAAAACAGTTCAAGGGAAAAGCCATAACAGAACTTCCAAAATCCTCTCTCCTCTCAGGGCTGATCCTTGTGCTTCAGGATATGCATCAGTCCATCCCTGGGAAGATTATTCCCCTCTCCCGGGTGTGCCTCCATGTTTAGGGTGTTTTCCACTATGTGCTCCTACTCCTGGAATGACACCCAGTGCCAGGAAGCTCCTTCATGCTGCTCTGATCCATCCTACTCTAATTAACCTCTATTTTTTCCTTCCCCATGGAATTATCACCTTGCATATGGAATAATTGAATCCCAGAATGGTTTGGGTTGGGATATAAGGATCATTTTCCAACCCTCTGGCATGGGCAGGGACAATTTCCACTATGCCAGGTTGTTCCAAGCCCTGTCCAGCCTGAGCTTGGACACTTCCAGGGATGTGATTCCACAACTCTGTGTATCCCTTGCATATTTCACACCACGATATAAAATAATTTCTTTTCTAATTTCTTTTCCAAAGTAATTCAAGCAGGGATTAATCTGGGAAGAAATGCTCCTAATCCTCTCCCGTTAATATTCCCTTATTCTGTCCCCACCTCTCTATTTTCATAACCTTTGGAGCACCTTTTTCCCATTCCTGAGCTTTCCTGGTTCCCACCTCTGTCTGGAGAGCCTGGCTAAGGGATGTTCCACACCTCCCTTAGGATTTCTGTCCCCACAAACCAGATCTTCTCCCTCTCAATCCCAGACATTCCCTTTGGATTCACCCAGGGTCGCCTCCACGGGAAGAAGAGGGGAGTTCAGAGCCTCCAGCCCTGAGTTGAGCCACTTGGAATTTTTTTCCCTTCTTGGCAGCCATGGATCTTTGCAATAAGGGCCGGCAGGGCAGCCATAAATCCCACTAAAGGTAAAAGTGATTGATTTTAGAAGACACTGTTTCAGAATTTGTTTTTCTAATGGATCCTAAAGTCCTGTCATCAATTTTGCCAAGCTCAGCGGTGCCAGGAGACTGCTGCATCCCGGCCGGAGAGGAGGAGGGGGATGCAGAAAAGAAGGAAAGATGGAGCTGGTAAAACAGGGATGGAGGAGGAGGAGGAGGAGGAGGAGGAGGAGGAGGAGGAGGTGGAGGAGGAGGAGGAGGAGGAGGAGGAGGAGGAGGAGGAGGAGGAGGGGGGCTGCAAAAAAGGAGTTCATCATCTGTCCCTTTCCAGCTGCAATATCCTAAAATGACGATTATACCCAACCATAAATACTAATCCATTAGTTGCTCCTTCACACGCTCCTGGCTGGAATGCTGCTTCCATGAGAATCTATTTGAATATCAATGTGGCTCCATGTAAAACTGCTTCCCTTGGAGTTGCAGATGAAGGGCAGGCGTGGAGGGCCTGCGCTTTAGGGATAGGGCACCGTATCCGGGGCGTAATCAGGAGGTAATTTTTGAAATCGCTCCTCGATCCCAAAGCTTCCTCAGAGCTGACCAAAAAGCTAAAAAAAAAATCAGGAGAAAAAAAAAAAAATAGGAGCAAATCGGGCAGTGTTGCCTCAGTCTTTAATGGGACATTAAAAGAAAGTTCTGCGTTATTTTTAATTCCATCCAGGGATGGCATTGATTTGCTTCCTTCCCAGAGATGGGAAAGGCAAACACAGCCAAGGGATGCATCCCAGGGACTGCACTGAGGAAAGGGAATTGCTCCAGATAAATAAAATCCTTCCCCACCCCACCTCCTCCCAGCTGTGGAAGAGCCTGGAAGGTTCTCAAGAAAACTCCTACAATCCTGATCCCATCCCTTCCTGGTGTCTCTTACAGGGATTGGTTTTGTTTTGTGGGAATAAAGACAGGGAGAAGTGAAAGAATCCCAGAATGTGAAGGAAAATTGTCCTTGTTTATAAGGGCACAGAGACCTCATCTGCCCAAGCCAGTGCAAGGATCTGTGAAACCCTTGAAATTATTGATAAAACTGGGATTTGTGGCCACAGTATTGAGTCATTATCTCCGAATTTTATAGAATCATGGAATGGTTTGGGTTGGGATGGACCTTAAGGATCATCTTGGTCGAACTCCCTGCCATGGGCAGGGATGTCCCACACAAGACCAGGTTGCTCCAAGCCCCATCCAACCTGGCCTGGAACACTTCCAGGGATGGGGCAGCCACAGCTTCTCTGGGAAACCTGGGCCAGGGCCTCCCCACCCTCACAGGGAGGAATTTCTTCCCAATTTCCCATCTAACTCTGCCCTCTGGAAGTTTGAAGCAATTCGCCCTTGTCCTGTCATTCTATCCCTTGTCCAAAGTCTCTCTCCATGTTTCTTGTTGGCTCCCTCAAGCACTGGAAGGCCACAATTAGGTGACCCCAAACCTTCTCTTCTCCAGGCTGAACAATCCCAGTTTTCCCAGCCTTTCCCCACAGCAGAGCTGCTCCATCCTTCTGATCATCTTGGTGCTTCCTCTGGACTCTCTCCGACAGCTCCACATCCTTCCTGTGCTGAGAACTCCAGAGCTGGATGCAACATTCCAGGTGGGATCTCACCAGACAGGGTTGGAGGGGCAGAATCAGCTCATCCTCATCTGCATTAAAGAAAAAAATGGGTGGAAAAAGCTGAGGATTTTGCGTGGCTGACAAAAACCAGGAAGGTTTGTGTAGATCCCTGGAAGTGCTCAAGGCCAGGTTGGATGAGAATTGGAGCATCCTGGTCTAGTGGAAGGTGTCCTGCCCACGGCTGGAACCAGATGATCTTTAAGATCCCTTCCAACACCAACCATCACATGATTTTGTGAACACGGACACAGATGAAAGAGTTTCTTCTTAGCTGGCATTAAGGTGATGGGTGAAATCCTCATGGATTTTTCCAGCCAGACTTTTATGTATGCATCCCAAGCCTTTCACAGAATCATGGAATGCTTCAGGTTGGAAGGGACGGACCTTGAAGATCATCTCATTCCAAGCCTCCTGCCATGGAGGAGGTCGAGTAGTCAGGATCCTTGGAGCTGTATCCATGTTCCTTTTCTCCTCTTTCCTGCCTTCCTCCAACCCCTGCTCCATGCCTGGATTTCTGTGGGAATGCTCCTTGTTTTCCAGTTTTAAGCCCTTCACCACAGGCCAGCGGCCTGCATCAAGTAGATTTTGGATTTCCAAGGATTTTTGGAAAGCAAGGTCTCCAAGCAGCTCAAAAAGTATGTTGGGAGATTGGGGATTTAAGAATTGTGGGATTCAAATTGGCAGCTGAGCTGAGCTCTGGAAAATCTTGGAGAGGAGGAATATCCACATAAAGCACAGGAGAGTTTAAGGACTTTTAGGGATCTGGTCTCTTGTGTTTTCCCAGCAGACAGAAGATTAAATACAGCACTTTTTTTTTCACAGGAAAGTCAGAAAATGTATTGGAAAGAAAGGAATTTTAGTGGATGAAAAGTTCTGGGAAGCTGCAAAGATGTAGGAAAACCCAGCTTCCTGGCAGTACGGATGCTGCTCCTGGCTCTGAGGATTCTTCCAACTCAGACCTGGCTCTGCAAGGAAACTCCAGGAATGACAAGGCTCTGATTTCTGGGCTCTGCTGCTGCACCAGCTGCTCCCTTTTCCATGGAGATGATGGAGGCCGGGAAGGAGAAAGGCCCCCGATGCCAAGCACGGAGCACGCCCCACTGCATCCCTGCATCCCTGCCCTGCTGCCTCCTGCCTCCCTCCTCTCCGAGGCCTGGCAGAGAATCCTTTCCTCTCCACGCCTCATCCATCAAGCCAGATTTGCTGGTTGCCCACCCCACATTCCCGGGCCTGACAGCGTCCAGGGAAAACAATGATAAATAAACTGGCACTGGAGGAATTCTCTCCTGCTGCTTGATTTATCTTTCATTTGTGTTGCGATCTCAGCCCCTTCTTCTCTCCCCCTGCACCCCCATCCTTAACTCTTCTCCCTCTGCCTTGGGCTGTTTTCCTACCTGTAGCTTCCAGAGCCAGCAGGTGGATTTTTCCACGTTTTTTATCATCCTGGCTGGATTAGGCTCCCGAAGAAAATCAGATGTACCCACAAAGCCCTGGTGCAAGGTTAAGGAGGTGACATTGCAGGACCTAGGACCAGTTTTATTTCCTCCTGGCTCCAACATGTCTTTCCAAGTGCAGAGCCATCTCCAAGAAAGTTTTTGGAGGAATTTTGGTACAGAAAGAGCAAAAATCCACATGCCAGACAGAAATTGCACCATGCCAGGCAGATCCACGCCTGCCTGGATCCACATCCAGGAGAGGGTTTCCCTAATTCTCACCTGAACTAATGAATTCTGTCACCTTGAACCTCCCACCCTCAATGGTATGAGAAGATTCCATGGACATTTTCCCTGCTACTCCTTTACTCCCTCTTTACAGGATCAAGGAATTACAAAAAGGTTGAAGTTGGAAGGGACCTTTGAAGGTCATCCAGTTGCTTCCACTATCCCAGGTTGCTCCAAGCCCCGTCCAACCTGGCCTGGAACACTTCCAGGGATGGCGCAGCCACAGCTTCTCTGGGAATTCCACTCCAGGGCCTCCCCACCCTCAGAGGTGGGGAGGAATTTCTTCCCAATATCCCATCCATCCCTGCCCTCTGAAATGGGGTTTTTGAATACTCCCAGGGATGGTGATTCCACCACTTCCAGTGTTTGACCACTCTTCCAGTGAGGAAATCTTTCCCAATATCCAACCTGAACCTCCCCTGGTGCAACTTGAGGCCATTTCCCCTTGACCCACCACTGTTTTCCTGGGAAAAGAGGAACGCCAGGAGCCATGAATGACTTTGTTACCTGTGCAGGGCAGTTACTGGCGAGATTTCCGCCCTTCTGCCACCACACCAGGAATCAGGAACCATCCAGGAAAATCTGATGGGCATTCCAGCCCTATGGACAGCTGGCTCGTGCTGGAATTGCCCTGTCCTCTGCATGGGTCATATGGGATTGGAATGACACCTTTAGAGCTCCTCTTTTCCATCATCCCCAGCAGCGCCAAGGCTGGATCCTTCTCTCTCCAGCTGTGGACACCGAGGACCTGAGGTCTGAGACAGCAGCACCAGAGCTGAGGGGAATTATTCCCAAAATCATTCATTTTTTAAAGTGGTTTTTTTTTTTGTAGGAAATCCATAAAATCATGGGAATTTGCCGCAGGAGTCAACTGTGGCCTGTTGAAGTCAATGGGAGATTCTCAAGATTGAAAGTTTTGAGTTTGGCCCTGGAGAAATCCGATCTGTGCCCTCCAAACCCTATCCCTGCCCCTTCCTGGTCTAGGAAAAGTCCTATTTTTGGATTCATCTTCATTTCCAGTCTTGGTGTTCTCAAGATTCATGGAATTCTTTTGGACAGGCCCAGGAATGCTTCCAGCCTTAGTTAGTCTGCACTGATGAAGTCCAAGTGTTGCTGTCACATCTGTCACCATCCCTGGAAGTGTCCAAGGCCAGGTTGGATGGGACTCGGAGCAACCTGGGATAGTGGAAGGAACTGGACGACCTTCAAGGTCCCTCCCAACCAAAACCGTTCCATGATTCCATGATTTACTGTTCCTCATCGAAGCAGGGCCACTTTACCCCAAATATTTAAAAGCCCCTTGTCCAATATTCCACACTCTTTTGTCCAATATTCCAGAAACCTTGGTCAGGACACTCCACAGGGTCAGGACACTCCACAGGGCATCCAGCTGCCAAAATCTGGGCTGGAGCCACCACTGTTGGGAGCCAGGCTTTGGAATGCTACCTGTGACATGGAATCACATCCTGCTCCAAGCTTCATTTTTCACAGCTTATCTGTGCTAGAGAGGGATTTGAAATATTCCTCATAATCACCCCTCCCTGACCATCTTGCTCATGGAAAGCTCCAGGAAAACCTTGGCTATTATTAAGATGTTTCTTCCCAAGGAAGCCACTTCCATAACACCCAAAGCGGTAAAAATCTGTGGAATGTTTAATCAAACATTCCCCTCCTTTATTTTCCTCTCGGTTGCTGGTTATTACATCATCTCCATCCTTCCCTTTTTTTTTTTTTAAAGTGCCATAAAATTAAGTCTGGCTCTGGCAGTCTGGGAGTTTATGATTAATCAATTACTTAATCAATTACTTAGAGGAGTTATCTATTAAAAATCCAAATGTGACGCTCGCTGCACTTCCAATAAAGCCTCATCCAGCCAGAGATTCCTGGGCTAATCCTTTCGTCCTTATTCCCAGTAATTGTGTTCAGAGGATCACAGGAGTCATTGAATAAACAGGGTGCGTTAAAAGTGTGCGCAGCTTAACGAGGAAAATTACTTAATTAATGATAGGGCTGGAACAGATTAATTGAGGAGCCCTTTCCACCAGCTTTCCTCAGCCTGATTCATTTCTTGCTTGGAAAATCAAGGCTGGGTTGGATGGGGCTTGAAGCAGCCTGGAAGGGGGTGGAACAGGATGATCTTTAAGGACCTTTCCAATCCAGATCATTCCATGGTTCCATGATCTGCACCTCTGCAGAAGTGGGCTGGACCATAAACAGCAGAGGATGAGGATGGAACAGGGCTCTGGAATCTGCACTGGCAGCATGAGAGCTCAGAACCTCGTTTTAGGGGAGGAGTGGATGGTTGTGCTCACCTTCCCAGAAAACAGATCCCTCTTCCACATAATCGTGTCCAGGAGGGGATTCCAACTGTTCCCACAGCCTGCAAACCCCAGCCCATGGAGTCGTCACCTCCAGGATCCCAAGGAGAGCTCGTGATTGGAGTTGGCTGGATGTCATCACATCCCAACCCCTGTTGTCAGCAGCACAGCAAGGAGCAGACAGGGCCTGGTGCCTTAATTAGCAAAGACAGCCCCAAATTAACGAGAGGGGTTGGAATTCCCCCCTGCCAGATATTCCCATTTTTCCCACATTTTGACAGCACAGCTGGTGGAAAGGGCTGGGGCCTCTCCCAGGCTCCACATTCCCACTCCCAATTCACGCAGTGGAATTGTCACTTTGCAGAGCTCATTTAGAAACACCGAGCAATTAAAGATCCCACGGAATTCCTGTCCCCCTCGGAGCCTGACATCTCAGGAGCGACAGGGACTGCACTGCAGCTCTGTCCCCAGCCGGGGGAGTGGCTCGTCCCTGTCTTGGCCCACGCAGGCAGCGCTCAGTGGGGCTCATTTGTTTGCATTTGCCTGGTGCCTTGACATGATGAAGTAAAAAGTTTTAATATTCCAGCTCCATGAATTTTTAATGCCTGGCTCCTGCTCCTGTGTCATTATTTGCCTGCGCTTCAGCACTTTCCGAGCGTGTCTGTTTGGATAATGTTCCCTTAAAGGGAAAAGGGAATGGGGAGAGCCTGCACCTCTCTCCCCATAGTGACCATTAAATTCCACACCTGGTGTTCCACAGGTGCTGGCGATGCAAATTCTCCTCAGCCGCCCCTCTTGGAGCAAAAGGAATGGGAGAAATCAGGCCTGGAGGTTGGAAATGAGATTCCAAAGAGATTTGGGGTGAAGAGACCATTTCTGCTTTTTCCAGCTCTTCCTCAGCATCCCTCACACTCCTCCTGCCCTATGGCATGGGAACGAGAGGATGAGGGTGACAAAGAGGAAGAAAGGGAGGGAAAAGAGGGCTTTGGGGGATTTTAGGGAGAGGGGAAAATGGAACAGCACTGGGAGAGGGTGGTGCAGGCCTAAGCACTGTACCGAGGTCTCTTCCTGCAGTCCCACTGACTGAGCTTGAGAAGTGGGAAAAATGGGATAGACAGGATAGATCAGGGGGAGAAATGATTGGATCAGTGCTGCATCTGGCAGGAGAGGAATGGCGTGGGTCCAGGAATTATAAAATACTTCAGGTTGGAAAAGACCTTCAAGATCATGGAATTCCAACCCCCTTCCCCCATGGGCAGGGACACCTTCCACTATCCCAGGTTGCTCCAAGCCCCATCCAACCTGGCCTTGGACACTTCCAGGGATGGGGTGGCCACAGATTCTTTGAGAAACCTCTGCCAGGGCCTCGCCACCCTCACAAGGAAGGATTTATTCCCAATATCCCATCTAAACTTTTAGAGGGACCTTAATGTCCCACCCAACCCAAACCATTCCATGGTAAGAATTCAACCTCACCTTGCCCTTAAACCTTTGACCCCCACCCCCGAATAGTCCCACCAGCCAGTGGTGGTCATACAAGCCTTCCACTTTTTTATCCTTTCAAAATCCCTGAAGAAACTGTTGGAGGGACCACAGAATCATTAAGACTGCAAGGATAATCAAGTCCAAGGTTCAGGAGATGTCACCTCCACTCCTCAAACTTCCAGCTGGCAACTCTGAGCCAAATTGAGGCAAGAATGAATGGATCTGAAGGAGATCTGGGCAATGGATTTTTGCGGGAAAAGCAGCTCCCACTTTAATCCCATCTTTAATTCATCATTCCAACACAGCGGCTGAGAAAAGGGTCAAGAAGGTCAAGTCTAAAGTGCTGAAAACAGACCTGAGGCTCTTCCACGTGGACTTTTAGAGCCTCTCTGCATCTGGAGATTCCAGAATCCCTGGGATTCATCATAGGGATGTAAATGGAATCAATCCCATGGTGTGCTTGGAACAGGGAGCAGGGAACTCATTGAGTGAGTGCATTTCTTCTTTAGTTCCAGGCTTGGAAAAGGCCAAGTTGCCTTTCCTAATGTTGGATCTCAGCACCAGTCAAAGATTAAATGCTTTTAAGGGATTTTAGTGAGCTGGAGATGAGCTTTTAGAAGGACTCCAGGTTTTTTGAAAGCAATTCATGGTTGGACCGTGAACTGATCCTCACAGTTCTTGTGGGAGTAGGTGGAATCCAGGGTTCATGGGATAATTGCCCACCTTACCAAAAAGAAAAAAAGAGTTATGCTCAATATAAATTATACACTTGAGGACACGTCAGAGAATCACAAAATCAGGGAATTATGGAACCATTTGGGTTGAAAGGGACCTTAAAGATCATCCAATTCCAGCCCTTTTCCATGGGCAGGGACACCTTCCACCAGACCAGGTTGCTCCAAGCTGCCTCCAGCCTGGCCTTGAACACTTCCAGGGATGGGGCAGCCACAGCTTCTCTGGGAATTCCATTCCAGGGTGTCATCACCCTCCCAGGGAAGAATTTCTTCCCAATATCCCATCTGAACGTGCCCTCTGTCAGTTTGAAATGATTCCCCCTTGTCCTGTCACTCCAAGCCCTCATCCGAAGTCCCTCTCCATGTTTCTTGTTGGCTCCCTCAAGCACTGGAAGGCCACAATTAGGTCATCTCCAAGACTTCCCTTCTCCAGGCTGAACAATCCCAATTCTCTCAGCTTTTCCTCTTTTCCTCTCTTTTCCAGAGATCCCAAACCAACCATTCCTCTTTTTCCATGCAGTTCTCCCTGCATCAACAATGGATTTTCCCAGCAAGGAGCTGGGTGTCCTTTAGGAGAGCTCCAGGCTTGGAAAATATGGCTCAGAAATACCAGGAGCCTTCATCTCCCTGCGACCCAAGCCTGAGGGAGCTGCTGTCACTTCCTGGTCCTTTAAAAGATGGAGACAGCTCGAAATTGGGATGCCCTTGGCTCTTGTGCATGTCAGCAGTTTCCTGCCGTCACCAGCCCGGTCCCACACGGGGTCTGGTCACACTGGCGGCAAACTGGGAATTACATTTCATCCCTCTCCCTCCTTTATCACAGGGAGATAAGGAAAGCATGGCTCCATTAGGGAATATTCTTAAGTTACCTCTGTCTCGGCTCTGGATATGTAATCCAAGGAAAAGCAGGTGCTGGAGACGAGCACGGCTCTTTAAAGCCCAGGGATGAGCTAAGGGTAGAGGAGGAAAAATAAGGAGGGGAGTTTTACCTCCAAGAGGGAATTAGCACCCTCTGAGTGCTGTTAAAGGATCCACAATCCATGGGCATGTCAGGAACAAGCTCAGCCCTGATCCCTTTCCCAGGGAGCGGCATTAGCTCCCATTCCTGTTCTCACCAACTCCTAATCCTGCAGGGAAACAGGGGGATGCACTAAAGAGAGGCTTGAGTCATGTGATCCAGATAAAAGAGGAATTTCCTTTGCTGGGTGAAATATCTTCCTGGACCCGGTTTGGATTTGCCTTTCCTAATTTTAGGGAATACAAGCACCCATGTCCAACTGAGCAGTCTGGACTCCCAGGAAAGTCAGTGGAATGTGGTGGTCAGGGCTCCTCTGCTCCAAGGAGGCACCAGCTCTGGGATGAGCCCATCACATCCTGATGCCCACTGAGAACTCAAACCAAGGAGTTTAATTCATGGATGAGTCCATTAATCCATATTAATGGGTCGCTGAGCACCTAAAATTAGGGAAGTTTAACTCCACACCTCAGAAAGAAGGGACAGTGGTCTCAGATGAGACCTGGCAAGTTCCTAGAGGCAAGTCCCTAGAGGCAAGTCCCTGCTTTACCAAGAATTTGGAATACAAAGCCTGGCATTTATGGATAACTAGGAGAATGAAGGATTCTACTGCAGGACATTCCACATATAAGGCAGTTTTCCCAAAGTCTGTTACCTGACCTGCTTGCATCCATAGAACTTCATCCCAGAACTCTGTGAGGAATAAAAAGCTGCTGGGACTCTTTCATCTGGGAATTTGATTTCTCCACTCTTTACCTTCACAAGTCCCACTTTATTAAAGCCATCAAGCCCCCCATAAATACCCTGAGGATGATCCAGTGGCCCTTCTTTAACAGACAATGAGCAGCCTGCGACATCTCCATGAAGACATTTCCCACAAAGCCACTGCTTCTGCAGCATTTCCACCCTTCGGATACTTCGGGAGCTGTCACATCACGTCTGGATCCCGGCTGTCCTGATGCAGCTCTTTTCCTCCTGCCCTTGGAAATCAATCCCTGCAGCCTTCAGTCATTTGTTCTGAGATGAACTCGCTGCCGTTTGACAAAATCTGTCTGTGAAGGAGAAGGCCAGGAATGAGCACAACTTTCCATGTGCATTAACGTCGGAGCTGAGTTATCCCTCCGGGATTTTGCATCTTTTTGCTGTTCATTATTTCCAGGAGGCTGTGGGAGGTGGCTCTGCCTTGAAGTGGGAGCTGAGATTGGCAAAAAAAAAAAAGGCAAACAGGGGCTTTTCCCAGATTTTAAGTCTGTTCTTACACAATAAATGTGCCTGGATTGTCCCCTTATTCCCAAGGGAAAACCAGCACTGAACAACCCCAGGTGCACTTTTGAAATCCCTTCCCAAACTGTCCACGGCATGGGTTTGGAATTCCATGATCTTTAAGGTCCCTTCCACACCAAACCATCCCAGAATTCTGTGGTGATAACGGCTGGTGTTTGGTCACAATTCCTCATTCCTTGGAAGCATTTGAGAAAGGGCGTCATATCCCACATATTTTTTAGGATATGATGGGTTTGTGTGGATCTGAATTTGGTTTTATCAGGGAGAGCCCACCAAAGACCTTACAGAATTCCAGGTAAAGGAATAAATGTAGCCATCCCCTTGTTGCTTGTGGCCACTCTACCGTAAAAAGCCACTGGGTCGGTTAATCAACATTTCCATTTTTCGGGTCACCGGGAATGTCACCTCCCTGATGTGACTCTTCCAGGATCACAGAGCGTGGCCTGGCGGCAATTCCAGCCAATTCCTTCAGGATTCTCGGATGCATCCCATCAGGTCCCACAGAACGATGAACATCCAGGTTCCTCAGGGGTTCTGGAACCTGATGTTCTTTTGTAGTGGGAAGGACTTAGCTCCTCTCATCCCCACCTCATTGTCCATCCCCAGGAGAGGTGTGGAAAGAGAGGTTGCCATAAAAACTGTGGCAAAAAAAGTTGATTATTTCATCCTTCATCCATTGTTACCAGTTTTCCAGTCTTGCTTTTGGGGGGAAACACTTTCTTTGACCTTTTCCTGGCCTGTAGAAATCATTCTTATTATTCCCTGCATCCCTTGCCATGTTCAGCTCCAGCTGCACCTTGGCATTCCTGACCCCATCCCTACAAAACCAGGCAATTTCCCAATATTTCTTCCATCCCCAGGTTGAATCCAAGTCCGTGGCTGATGTCGACCCTGCTCTGTTGGCTCCACATCCAGCAGAAGGGTGTTAACGCCCAAAAAAACTGGGAATTAAGGGAAAAACTCCTATCTCCGTTAGCAAAGCCGCTTTCCCTGGGAGCCATATCCCTCTCTCCTCCCGGAGACGTGGGAAGGGACAATGAATTCATCAATCTGTCATTTAAGATTGTTCGCTTGACAGCTCCAAAATGCATCTTCAAAAAAAGCCCCGAACATTAAGGGCTTGAATAATTTAAGTTCCTCTTAAATACAAATCCTTGGAGTGGTTTAAACATTGGGAAGGAGTTCAACGTGGACAGCGATTTAAAGGGAAGATGGATGAGCTCAATTTGGCTGTGCACTGCAGACCTGGAAGGCCAAGGACCTGACATCACTTTGCACTGAGAGTCTCCAGGGATGTCCGGATGAAACAGGGATTAGGTGGAATGGATGCAGGGATATTGACAGTAAAAGCAGAGACTAAGAGGTGTTAGGATTAGTTTTGGTTCCTGCCTGAGCTAAAACCTGTCCATGGAGAGACAAATCTCAGCCTCCTTTGCTGGGAAAAATGACTTTGTGGTTTTCTAAACCAGAGTGCCTTCAGTGCTTCAGAAACATCTCAGGGACAATTTGTTTAAAATCAGGGAATAGTTTAGGTTAGGAAAGACCGTGAAGATCACAGAGTTCAATTCACCCCAGCACCACCAAGGCCACCACTAAACCATGCCTCCAAGTGCCACATCCACTAGGCTTTTACATCCCTTCAGGAATGAGGACTCCATCCCCGACCAGGGCTGAACAATTCTTTCAGTGAAGGAATTTTTCCTTATATCCAACTAAACCTCTCGTGGTGCAACTTGAGGCTGTTTCCTCAGCCTGTCACTTGTTCCCTGGAAGCAGAGCCTGATCCTCACTGGGCTCCTGTCGCAGAGTTGAGGAGAACTAGAAGGCCCCCCCCGCCCCAAGCCTCCTTTTTTCCAGGATGAGCCTCTCCAGCTCCCTCAGCCACTCCTGGTGCTCCAGATCCTTCAAGTGGGACAACACACTTCATCCAAATTCCAGTTTTTTCTCCATTAACTCTAAGAGAAATGAGCTCTTTTGAATTTGTCCTCTGACACCAGATCTTTTTATCAACACTCAAAAATGTGGTTACACCTGTAATGAAATTCCAAAGGGAAAGAGCATTACTGTTCTCCGTGGCAGGAGCGGATTTTCCAGCCCACAGGCAGAGGTTTGGGATCGTGAAGTGGTGAAGAGGAAGAAGAAGAAGATGAAGAAATCAAGTCTGTGGTTCTCCCACTACAGTTACTTTAAAAAAAAAAAATGTGCAAGTCATTTCTGTAAAACAAAAGACACTTGGAAATGCTCACGTGGAAATTCCATGTTGGAATCAATTAAAACAAGGGATGTATCTGTGTGTGTAGGGAATTTGGGGTTGGGAACAATGGATTTCAAGAGTATTCCTGAGGCTGTGAAGGTCCCAGCATCTCCTCATGTCCCCACACATCACAAGTGATACCGTGAGACCTAAAACACGTTTGGTTTTTTCCCCATTCCCACCTGGATTAAGACTGGAAAACTGATAAATTTGGTGCCAAATTGCAAATTAGGATACTCATCCCAGTTCACTGAAAGGAATCAAGGATGCCCCAAAAGCTTTGTGGAGATGAAGAGCCCCAGCACAGAACTGGTGTCATGAGCTGCCACCTTCCCTAAACTTCATCCCTGAGGATTAAACCTGATCCTGCCCCGCACGTTCCAGAGTCATCCCCAGTTAACAAGAGGCTGCTCCATCACTGACTGGAGATTAAATTATCACCACATCCAATTCCTTTCCCTCCACTCCCAGCAGTTTCATTACTCTCCATAATCAGACACCGACTCCCATTCATCCCGATCTCGCCTCCCATATTTCTCCATCAAAATTGCAGGTGAAGCCACGTCTGTGGGAATTAATTTTGGTAAGACAATGTTTGGATGAACCATTCCATTATCGACTTCTGTTTGCTGGGTCAATTTAGAAATTTATGCTCCCCCGGGATGCTCACATTGACCTCGGTTTCATCCCAGGTCAATATTCCCTTCCCAGGTCAATAAATCTCCAAACTGACTGGAGCAGAAGTCAATAAAATCTGCATATTCGGATATTATCCGAAGGTTGGGAATGCACAATTTTGTGTCGGAGGGGTGAGGAAGCACCAGAGACACCCAGAATTATTGGATGAGGAATGAAAATGGAATTCTTGCTCAATATTTCTCCTTCCATCCATCTCTAGAGTCCAAGCTGCCAGCAGCGGAGAAAATCGTTGGTGTTGTTATTTATTTGGGTGTAAACATGGGAATATTCCAGCATGGAGAGACACTGGAAGCAAAGAGGGAACGGGGGATTGTAGGTTCTGGCTCTAAAAAATTTCCAGGTGGGAAAGGTCAAAGCAATGGCGTAAATGTGTGGAGTGTAAAGACCACAAATAATCAGGGAAGTCTCAAAACATCCCATCAAATGAAAAGTTGACACTGGGATGAAAAGAAAACAGAGAGGCCACTTTGGAGGAGCTCATGGGAGGTTTAATCCAAGTCTGGGAAAGCATCAATCCGTCTGCATGGAAAACTGCTCCGTGAGCAATAACATCCCGCTCCTGGGTCCATCAGAGATGGGAACTTCTGGCTGTGATTGAGAGATGGAGACAGACTGAGAGCTCAGACAGACAAAACCAGGAGCTGATGCAGCAAATGGATCCCAAATAAAGCAGGAAAGCTCTGTCCAGAGGCTCCAGGACCAGGATGCCTTTGTGGAGAGAGTCACTTATTGATGGACAGTTTCACAATTTCTGGTTTCTGTGGTCTCTTCCCTCCTGCTGGGATTTTTGGGAGCCTGGAATATCCACATGGCCACAGTTGTCCCTCTACTTTCCAACCTCCTCTTCCCCATCCCTTTCTGTCCAGCCTTTACTCCATGGAGAACTCCAGATTATCTGACCCTACTTTGGGTTTTCACAATTTTTTCAGGAATTTAATTATTTAGAGCCCTCTTTTGCCATCAGACCTGATGAAACCTGGGAATTCAGGACTTACAGGTGCTGGGAATGGCCAACAGGGAAACAAATCCAAACAAACAAACAATTCCTGTCTGTCTCCTAAAAATTCTGCTGGGAATGAAACACCTCCCTCCTTCTGGATATGCCAAGAACCCTCCTGAGTCTCCACATGAAGATAGATTTTGTCCCAAAAGCCCTGGATTGTTCTTCTTCACAACCTTTCCTTTAAATCAGTGTTTTGTCTGGAAAAGTGTATCTGGAATGGGATTTCCCTCTGGCATTTCCCTCGTGATGGGCAATATTCACCCTGCTTGTTAAAAAGTTATCACATCCAGGTTTTTCCAGGAAATTTGTAGGAAAAAGCTCTTATCCAAGGAAATATTGGCAGTACATAGATGGAAGAACAGGAATATTTGTCATTTAAGGGAAATCCTGAAGGATTTTGAACCTTATTCCAAGTCATCCCTTCCAATTATCCAGAGATATCACTCATGATGTGTTGGCTGATGCCAGTGACACATGGAACATATTCCTGGAATGAGAATGTGAGAGAGCCAGGAGAGTGTGGATCCATGGGCAGAGGGTCCAGAGGGATCCATGGAACATGGCAAGATCAGTGTCAGGGCACTGCAAATCCTGGTTTGGGAATTGTGCCATGCTGGGATTGGCTGTGCAAAGCTGAGCATGGAATTCCCATCAGTGTAGGTAGGATAAACACCATATCCATGGTCCACTGAAAAGCCGGGAACAGAACTTGGAAATTCCTGAACAATCTCCTTTGATAAATTCCACATGTCCTGAAGGTGCCCGGATGTTATAGCCAGGCCTCACAACCTTCAAGAGATGGAATTCCCTTGGAGCCACATTTTTTTCCCTTCCAACCAGGAGATCCAGGCTCTGTTTTCCAGGTGCTCCCAGGGCTGGAGCTTGTTCCTGGTCTGATCCCTGTCTCCCTCATCCCTGGTGCTGCTGAGCTTTCATCCCAAGGACTTCTTTGGGATGCAGCCATTCCTGGATAAGGAATACAACTGGATTTCAAGCAAGTCCTCTTCCAGTTCCTGGGCTGAGAAAGCACAGCTGTTTCCTATTGTCTTTTCCTCCATAGCTCTGGAGCAGGATCCCGGATTCATCCACCAATCTTCCCTGCTTCAGGGCCTTCCTGACAGATCCAATGATCCACCAGCCCCAGTTAATGGAATTGTAATTGCCAATTAAAATCTGTCCTGTTAATTGCAGCAGCTTGAAGGTTTGAGTGGGGGTAGGTGAGAGCTCCTGAAGTCTCTCCTGATGGAATGGATGGGCTCCTTCCAAGGAGGTGAATTTGGGAATTCCAGGTATCCTGTGATATTTCCTGCTGTTGAAATCCCACCCAGAATTCCCCTGTGGATTGTTCAAGGTAAGGAACCAACTGAAAACAGGAGAGGAGGATGGAAAGGGGAGAATTTGGGGGAAACAAACAGGAGGAGCCATCCAATATTCCATCAGTCCAGAGGGGGCTCTTGATGGATACTTGGGAAAAGCCCTGCAGATTTACTAATGCAAATAATGGATTACCCAGTGAGGTCTGATAATTCATTTGTCCAGACCCAACGGACTTTTCCCGTAAATCTGAGGGACTTTTCAGCTTCAAGGAAAAGAAAACACCTGAACAGAGGGAAGAAAATGGAATTTTTTTCCTTGCAAGAGAGAGTGGAAACGGTCCTTTTTTTTTGTTTCAGGAACAAAGTGATTTTGAACTTCCTGCAAAATGTGAGCCAATCTCCACACTTCCCTTGGAATCCCGATTTCCTGTTGCTCTTTGTATTTCTCTCTGTGCCAAGAAGGTGTTTGACTGTCCAATTCCATGGGGAATTTCCCCTCTCCCACTGTTTCCTGGGTAAAACCAGACCCTTTCTTCAAATCCAAAATATTCTATGGTGAAGGGTCTGAAGAATGAGTGCTATGAGGAGCAGCTGAGGGAGCTGGGAATGTTTAGCCTGGAATAAAGGAGGCTCAGGGGGACCTTCTCTCTCCCCATAATTCCCTGAAAAGAAGGTGGAGCCAGGTGGGGGTCAGGCTCTGCTCCCAAGGAACAAGGGACAGGATGAGAGGAAACGGCCTCAAGCTACATCAAGGGAGGTTCAGGTTGGACATCAGGAGGAATTTCTTCATGGAAAGAGTGGTCAGGCATTGGAAGGAGCAGCCCAAAGAAGCAGTGGAGTCCCCATCCCTGGAAGTATCCAAGGAATGCCTGGATGTGGCACTCAGTGCTCTGATGGGGATTGGTCACAGGTTGGACTGGATGATCTCAGAGGTCTTTTCCAACCTCAATGATTCCATGACTCCGTGATTTAGGGAGGTATGGACAGCTTGGACACACAGAACCTTACGGAATCAGTCAGCTCCCGCCATTTTGCCTTCCCTGCTTTCCTCCTTCCTTAGGCTGGAAGCAACGAGGTCTCCTTGGATGAGGCTGGATGAAGAGTGCAGGTCCATTCCCAGGGGTAAAGGCTTTGCACGTTGACCACTTGGAGTCCTTCCAGATCCATTGCTGCTTTCCCATGGGATCATCCTGAGTGCCTCCCCTCCACCCCAGCCAGCCCAGGACCCTGCTGAGTGCACTTATCCTTCTCCGCTGCCAGGAGCCTCCAGGATCTATAGCCGGAGGAAATTAGCTCTTTGGCTGGGATTGGGAGACATCCATCTGCCAGAATGGCTCCGGACAAGCTGGGTCCGAGGGGCACATTTATCAGGGGAATAATCCCATTTATCAGGGGAGCTGGAGACATGGAAGGTCGTCAGTATGGGATTTCTCTTCCCTAGCTCCTGGTTTGTATCTTCCCATTCCATTTGGAACAGGGTCTACAGCAGTGGAATTACTGCACCTCTGCTCTGCTTGGAATGTTCTTCCAAGGAACGGATCCTTCTGCCATTTCCCTAGTTTTATCCTGCTTTTCTCACCCCATCCCAGGAGAAGGGTGTCCATACCAAGCCACCAAGGAGGACCGAAGTCCTTCCACAAGGTGGAATTCTTCTTGCCTCGATATTCTTCTCCAACTTTCTTCTGGTCACCTCAATCTTCAGACATTGAGCTGAGCCAGGAAGAGCTTCCCAGAATCCCAGACTCATTTCGGTTGGAAAATACCTCCAAGGTCATCGAGTCCAGCTTTGTGACCCAGCCCAGAGCAGTGAGTGACACATCCAGGCACTTCTTGGATATCTCCAGGGATGGTGACTCCACCACCTCCCTGGCCAGCCCATTCCAACATCTGATCACCCCTTCCATGAAGGAATTCCTCCTGATGTCCAACCTGAACCTCCCCTGGAGTAGCTTAAGCCAAGGTCACCTCATCCTGGCCCTTCTTCCCTGGGTGCAAATCCCGACCCCCACCTGGCTCCACCCTCCTTCCAGAGCGTCTTTATCCAGACCTTCCCTGAAAAACACTGAATACTTCCCTCCTGAATCCACATCTTCTGATAGGAATCCAAATGAATCCTAGAATGGTTCGAGTTGGAAGGGACCTTAAAGAGCCTCTAATTCCAAACCAAGTGCATGAAAAGGAATTCATGGAAGTGGGGTCAGTTCCCTCTCTGAGTCCTTTTTCCTTTGCCTGACCGCTCGTGGGGCTTTTGTTTGTTTTCCTTTTTCCTTTACATATTACCAGAATATCCCTTCCTGCAACTTTCAGCCATGGAGATCCCAATTGCCATCATGGCCATTCCCTGAGTTTTCCACCATAAAACCAGGAGAAGGGGGATGCTTTTACTCTTAAGATTCCTGAGACAACCTGCCTTTGCTTCCAGCAGTTTTCCCAGTCCCTCCCCTGCCCTGATTACCAGGATCTGAGACCCTGGGATATTTTTTGTGGTAACACCATCCCAATCAATCCAGCAAAGTGTCCTGGCAATCCAACCAATGGCCCCCAAATCACTGACTGAGTTTTCCAAATCATGAACTTACCTAAAAACCAGGATATTTTCCAAAGAAAACAAATATTGAGCTCATTTTTATTTTATTCCCTGACTTTGAGTCTGGACATTCCATCTTTTAATGTGTTTATTCCCAATTAGATCAATTAAACACCTGGGTCTGGAACATGAACTCATAAAAATCATCAGAATTTTAAAAAATTACCAATAAATTCAAACAAGATTCTCCTGACATCCCAAATCATGGAGCTGTGGGATTGATTCCCAGGGAATGTTTTGGATTCAGTTTCAAGGGGAGGCTGAGCACATCCTTGGAAAAGAGATCTGCTGAATGTTATTCCATAGAAAAGTGAGAACAGGCTCAGGAAATCCCCTGTGATAAGAACAGCTAGAGTTTGGGACATTGTTAGGAGAGGTTTGGCCTCTCCTTAATTTTTCCATTGAAAGGGCTTTGGGACACCATTGGAACTCTCTCCACTCTGGTGAGATCCCACCTGGAATGCTGCATCCAGCTCTGGGGTCCAACACAGGAAGGGCATGGAGCTGCTGGAACGAGTCCAGAGGAGGCACCAAGATGAGCAGAGGGATGGAGCAGCTCTGCTGTGAGGAAAGGCTGAGAGAATTGGGAATATTCAGCCTGGAAAAGGAAAGAGAAGCTTTGGGGGAACCTAATTGTGGTTTTCCAGTACCTGAAGGGATCCAGCAAGAAAGATGGAGAGAGGCTTTGGACAAGGGATGGAGTGACAGGACAAGGGGAATTGCTTCCCACTGCCAGAAGGCAGGGATAGATGGGACATTGGGAATAAATCCTTCACTCTGAGGTCGATGAGGCCCTGGCCCAGGTTTCCCAGAGAAGTTGTGGCTGCCCCATCCCTGGAATTGCCCAAGGCCAGGTTGGGCAGGGCTTGGAGCAACCTGGGATAGTGGGAGATGTCCCTGCCCATGGAAGGAGGTTGGAAGGAGATGATCTTTGTGGTCCATTCCAACCTGAACCATTCCATGATTCCGGGATTCTCTCTCATAAATCTGTGATGTTTTGAGGCCATGGAAAACTGTCAGGAATGACCACGTTGCCTTTGGCCCTTTGACATCATCTCCTCATCCACTTAAAACCAGTTTCAATAGGAGTTCGAGCCCTTCGGGTTTGGGAGTTGGGAATCTGAGTCAGCAAAGCAGAACTGCTTTAATCTCATTAAATCAAGAAGGCCCCAGCCCAAGGTTTCCAAAGGGATTTGTTTCCCTTTTGTGTCAGCTCCAGGCAGGATCTCCTCTGCCTAATTCCCCTTTCCCAAAGTTTTTTGGGGGGTGGCTGGATCAACAAGGCCATAGAAGGTGTTTGTTTCTTGGTCATTTGAAGAGTTTGAACTCTTTCCATCTCCCCCTCTTTGTACAAAGGGATCCTTGAGCTCAAGGGATGTTCCAAAGGGAAAATTCCCGGGCTCAGACCCTGGTGCTGGTGGTGGGCCCCAAGTTCACATCATTCTCATCACCTCACACTCCCTGCATGCATCCAAAATGAGTCCTGGTTTTCCCTCTTTTCCCTCCTTCCACATCACCATCCGACACCCTCACCAGCCTCAGTCAAAGAAAAACCCCATGGGATGGTTGAAACCAGTGAGGCAAGAATTGTTCCACCTTCTTAGGGATGCTTGGTGGGTGGAAAAGGAATATTCCTATGGACAGCAACAATCCTTGAGCCTCCCCTGGGTGCTGGGGAAGGCAAAGGGAGAGGGGAAGGTTTGGAAACCGGATCAGGAACACCTCTACAAAAAAAAATAAGCTCCAGATGGGGCATGGGGATGTCCATACGGTGCTGTCCCAATCCCATAAACCACTCTGGATTGGAGCAGCAGCTGCCTCGCCCCGTGATCTCCCCAGAACATCCCACAGGGATCATCTCAGCATTAAAAAAAATAATAAATCCTTCTTCTAGGCATTACATCCCCCTGAATCCCAGACATCCCTCCTGCTTGTCAGCACTGAACTGGAATTCCTGACTCCAAAGTCTTTTTGCGCTCAGCTAATTTCATATCCAAGGGAGAGGGTCGGGCAGGGAGCCAGTGCATCCTGCTGCTTCCCGGTTATAGGGGATGCTCCCAGCAGCTTTGGATGACCTGGATCTGCTGCCTGGTTGTCCCTGTCCCCAAAAAAGGGTCCTCAGGTTTGTAGAGAGGTGTCTGGAGGGCACGGGGCTCATTAGAACATGATAAAAGCTTGGATACAAACATCCCTGAGGATTCCAGCGAAACTGACCTGCTCCCTCTCTCCGGCTCAGGTCTGTGTCAGCTTTTTCTTTGTTGTTCCTTTAAGCAGCTTTTCCAGCTGATGTTATTGAGGGAAAAAAACCAAACAAAAAACAACTGGCTAAAAAAATCCCAGGAAAGGTTCGCAAGGCTTGTGGGGACTGTCCCAAAGCAGGCTGGACTTTGCCTGGGATGAGGTCCCAGAGCATTCCCAGATAATTCCCTGTTCCCATAGATCCAGCCCTGCTTTGTGTTCCCAGTCCCGGGCAGCGCCTGTCCCGAGATCCCTCCTTTCCTGGGATCCCACAGACCTGTACAGTCACACAGGGACGGATTTTGCCATCCTGTGGATTCTGGCAGGAGCCTCCACTCCCACACACACAAACACACGGCGTTTCCCATAAGGAAAACTCACCCTAAACCCTCTCCTAACGGGAACCAAGCAGGCGAGGATCCCACCGCACATTCCACCCTCATCCCTCTCCAAAGAGCCTTTCCACCCCAAAATTCCCTCTCCATTCGTCCTCTTCCCGTGCAGCCACTAGACGGCAGATGAGGCTCGCGGAAAGGCTCTTCCCAAGCCGGGAAGAGCCCATTCCAGTCGATTGGGATCATTTGTCCCAGCTCTCCCAAGTCGATGGAGCTGACACTTGGCAGTCAAAGGCTCTGATTAAGATGCCACAGTTGAGTTAAAGCGCTCATTAAGATTTGATGAGTAATTGATCAGCGCATCAACAGGGAAGCGGGGCTGGAAAAGAGGCTGGAAACACCTGGAAAAAGCTCCACGGGCTCCGTCCTTAAATAAAACTTAGGCGGGAGTTGGAATCTTAAAGGGATAATGGGGGGTTTGGAGGAGATGGGAGCGCTCCGGAGCCGCTGAGTGCAATAAACTTGATTTAATAGAAACGGTGCTTTAAAATTCCGGCTCCCTCGGCGTTCCAGGGGCACATCCAGAGGGAGCGGGAGTGGGAGAGAGGGGGCTGGGCTGGAGCTGAGCCGGATCCCTTTATAGGGATGGGAAAGTGCTGACATTGATGGATTCGTTCCCGATTTTCCCCCAGCGTAGCCGGGTGTCTCTCACCCATCCATGAGGGTTATTTAGGAATGGGATGATGATATCCAGCCTTTCCCTTTGCCTTTTAAATCATGGAATATTTCGTGGCTGGGGAAAAAGGAAGGAGAAGTGGCTAGAAATTGGGAATCACTCCCCGATTCCATCAAAGCCACACTGGCAGAAACAGGGATTCACTGCCAGGAAAACACTTCCCTTTAAACTGCAGTCATGGGAAGGGAGCTTGGGAGGTAAAATAAGCCTTTAATAAAAATACACAATTCCTACAGAGAAATCCTGATTTTCTTTTTCCACATATCCCCATAGCCTGGATGATAAACATGCACATGAAAACCCGGGATAAATCCCCAACATCACAGGTGAAGGAAAATCTGTCCTAAATCTTTGTCTCTTCTTCATTTTTCAGGAAGGAAGGTGGGAAAAACGCTGCTCCGCACTCTGCACTGAAATAATAAAATTATCCCTGCCTTAGGAATAAATTCAGGTTTTCCCTCCCTGAGAAAAACAAAGTCCTGGGGTCTGACATTCCGCTGGAACCAGATTCTCCAAAGGATTTTGTGATCAACATTCAAAGAATATCTTGATTTTGGGGCTCATTTTATTGAATCCTTAGGATCCTTCTCCCACCCGCATTTGGGGATTTTCTGTGACAACCCCGGGAAGAGCCATTGGATTTGTTCTGCCAAGGAGGGAAATAATGCCAGTGCCAATCGATTCCTGGGAATTGAGGCAGGGTCTGGCTCTTATTTTTCGTTTCCTCAGTGGGTTTGGCTCCAGAGGACATCGGGATAACAGCACGGAGAGAGGGACACATCCTGAAGGTGCTCCCCTCCTTCAGCTCCAGCTCTTTTAGGTGCAGAATCCCGGGAGATTTTATTTTCTTACGGAGTTCTGGGCTGGTTTCTGACAGTGCCTCCCACATTCTCCTTTAGCACAAGCAGGGATAACCAGCAAACCTCTGGAAAACTCCTGGAATTTAGGTAATATAAGGGAAAAAAAATCCTGACATCCCTTCTAAAGGAATATGAAAGGATTAATTTCTTTTTGCCAGGCAGGATGACTCCAAACCCTCTGGAATGTGAAGTCCTTTTACTTCCACCCAGGAATTTTGTTGCCGAAGATCCCCAGGGCAGCAAATATAGAGTCCAACTGAGATTCCCAAGGAGCACGGGTATGTTTCTACCCAATAATTCCATTTAATGATCATTAATCACATTTCCATGGGATTATTTCCCTGTCCCTAAGTGCACATGGAGAGAAGAAATCCTAAAAAAAAATCGCGTTAAGAGAAAAGTGGGAAAACCCACACAGAAACCTGGAATTATGTTTGGAGCTGTTGTCTAAGTGTACAGCCCATTGTTTTGCTGGGAAATGACATTTTCCTCTGCCTGAAAGTCCTGACACACAGAAATGGGGCTGGAAGTCCAACACCAAAAATACAGGGAAGAATTTGGGATTTATCCTCCGAACAAAATCCACCTGGAAAATTTTCATCTGATGTTGCACTGGTTTAATTTAGCCAAAATCAAAATAGTCCATCTCCCAAGCAATGAAACACATCAGGAATCTCAACTTCCAGCATCCAGTAAATTGCCAAATCCAAGGTTTAAGTCTAAACACTGGGAAAAACCAGGCAGAGCAACAGCAGGAAGTTTCCCCCTGGAATTACAAAATATTTTACTGTGACTCACTTGAAACAACTCATTCCAAGATTTTCAATCCCCAAAAAAATCCCACAATCAGCTCGATCCCCCAATTTCTTTTTTTTTTTTTTTTTTTTGGAGAAGGAGGGGTTTTCCCCTAGAAAATTCCACTCTCCAAAAAGTGTTGACCAGCATTTTGTGGGATTATCCCAAAGGCACAGCTTCAAATAACACGGAGCTGGCCTTAAGATGCATCTTCCCGACTACAAGATATTCCCACCTTTTGCTCCAGGGGGGAAAAAAGATAACTGAGAGGGATTTAGGCCATGAAAAGATGAGAGCCAGGCAAAAACTTGGGATCACTGAGGAACTGCAGCAGGAAAAGCTGTTTTAAATAAAGGAACAGCTCCCAAATCTAAAATTAAGGAGGAAAATGAATCCATGGGAAGGGGAGGGTGGGAGATTGAGGTGGGACAGATTTCCAGGGATATTCCGGATGAGCCAAAGCCGAGGATCCCTGCCTGTGCTACCAGCTCCCACCTGCAGAAATTCCTGGGATGTTCCCAACCCAGCCTCAGTTTCCCTATGGCTCTTAATGCCAGGGTTAGATCTGAATTCAGGGTTGGAAAAACAAGGGCAGGGAAAGAAACTGTGCTGGGAAAAGGGAATTTTTGGCTCTGCGAAGGGAGGTCAGAAGACAAAAATAAATAGGAAAAAGGGAATTGTGCATGGATCTGGCAGTTCTGGTGTGGGATCACCCAATCCACCAGGAAAAAAAGGAATATTAGGGTAAAAATTGCAGGAAAGCCCTGCAATCCCCAAATTTCCCATCCCATCTTGCCAACTGTTTTTCCTGCTGGCTTGGAAGGTAACAACAGAGGCAGGAGGTCAGGGAAAGACAAGGAAAATCCCAAGATTCTAGAAGCTGAGTTTGAAGCTGAAAAGCTGATGGAAGGTAGATTTTGATGGGATATTGGGAAAAGTTCTTCCCTGTGAAGGCAGTGAGGCCCTGGAATGGAATTCCCTGAGAAGCTGTGGCTGCCCCATCCCTGGAATTGTCCAAGGCCAGGTTGGATCAACCTGGGATAGTGGGAGTTGTTCCTGCTCCCGACAGCAATGAGATGATCTTTAAGCCCCTTCCAACCCAAATCATTCCATGATTTTATGATTTCTCCAGGAAAAAAATAACAGGATATTAAACAACCTGACTTTGGTCTGGATTTTTATTCCGCATTTTTTTGAAGGCATCTCATCCCAAGGCAGAATGGATCCAGGGAATTTGGCAGAGCTCCCTGGGACTGCAGCAGGGCCTGGCCCCGGAATTCCGCAGCAGGAATTGGAGGTAGCACTCGGAGTGTGCAATTCCGCACATCCTTTCTTTTCCCATCTCCGCTGGCTCCTTTCAGCCCCGCTGCTCCCGCTCCTCTTTCCTGCTGAGGGCGGCTGAATTCCGTACGCTGCCGGCTTGGCCTGGATTTCATCCCACACAGACACAGACACGGAGCATTCCCAGCTCAAGCTGAATGCAGAGGTGGGAAAATAAATAAATTAATGGATAAATAAATAAATAAATAAATTCCAAACCCTTTGTTTTCCAGCCATCCCTGTTTATTCCACAGGAGGAAAACTGAGGAGAGGAAAAAAGGAGGAATGAGGGCAAAAAAAAAAGGTGAAAAGCTGCCTTATTTCATATGAATATTCCTGAGTTTATTCCTTCTTTTGGCTTTTTTCCTCCTTTCTGGGTTTTTTTCCTTCCTGTTAACTCCAGCCCTGCCTGCTCCAGTGGAAATTCCTGCTGTGGAAAGGTGGATTTGTTCTGTTTTCCTGGATATTTTGGAGCCTGCACAGGAGCAGTTTTGATTCCCTGGAGGCCATTGGATCCTCCCTGCACCTGGGATGTCTCTGAGTGCCATCCAAGTGCCCTTGGATTCTCCTTCTTCTGTCCCAAATCCCTTTTTTTTCTTGCAAACTTGGCAGAAAAATCATTCCCTTCCCTGCAATTCCCACCCCTTTTCCTGGATTTGGTAGAAATCCAGCAATGTGTTGCAGCAATTTTGGGATATTTAAATGTCCTGGGGAAGATGGGTTTAAAGACAGGGTGGATCAGGAAAATATTCCCCTTTCCATGGTTTCTCATGGATTTTTAGGATACTTCATCATTACCTGGAAGGGTAAAATGAAAACAGAGTCACTGCCCTGAGCTCCACATGGGTGTGGGGTCATCCCAGATTCCTGCTGTTCTCCTGGAATGGGGTTTTCCCACCATTCCAGCATTCCAGTGCTCCACTACCAAGGGGGATCAGGCAGGAAGAGCCAAAAAAACAGGGAGAAGGAACCTTTAAAATTATAATAAAGAAAGCCAATCCCATTATTTGAGGAATTTTAAAAAATTCCACGGATTTTCCATCATTTAACAGCTCATAACAACCACAGCAACATCCCCTTCTCCCAAGGGCATTCCTTTGGGATCCAGGGGATGGAGAGGGGACAAAATATCTTGGTTTGGTCAGTGCTGGGCATCACATCCCAAATCCAGGTGAGCCCAGAACAAGGTGGATGCTCTCCCAGCCTTTCCCACAGCAATCCAAGCCAAAGTTTGGAGCGAGGGTTGGAGCTTTTCCAGGTTTCTCCTTGCACAGCAAAATGGTGGCTCCAAGCTCTGGTTCCTTTCCGGCATCCTTTGGATTTTTTCCTCTGTTTTGGACTTAAAATGTGACTTTGGCTTTCAAGTTTAAGGGAAGAGAATCCAGACGTGACATTTGGGTCAACCCAATAAAACATCGGGATTCGCCATTGCTGCTGCTGCTGCTGCTTTTTGAACAGGAGCAAAACAACTTTTGACACTCAGGGCTGGGAATTCCTGTCCTTCCCAAAGCTGCTCTGCAGCAAAACTTCCCACTCATATTCCTTGGAGTAATTTAGATTGGGTGGGACCTCTTGAAATCTCTGCTCCACTGCCTCCTCTCCTCAAAACGGGGCAGCTTTGAGAAATTTTCTTGTACTTGTGAAAAAAAATTGAATTTTCAGTTTAAAAAAGAAATCCGGAGGATTTTTAGTTGTAATTTCCACAGGGAAAACTCTTCAGGTCCTGTTTTGTTTTTTTCTTGGGTTTTTTTTTTTTTTTTTTTGGAAGCATCCCAATATTTTCAAGCATCTAAAAGTTATCCAGGTGAGGATTTCCATGAGCAACCATCCTGGATAACTTTGGGGAAGCAACTGGAGGAGGTTTAGGTTGGATATCAGGAAAAGGTTCTTCTTCCAGAGGCTGGGCACGGGAACAGGATCCCCAGGGAATCATCACAGCCCCACGGCTGCCAGAGCTCAAGGAGTGTTTGGAAAACACTCTCAGGCACAGGGTGGGGTTTTTGGGATGTCTTGTGAAGGGCTTGGGTTGAGACTCACTGATCCTTGCAGGTCCCTTCCGTCCAGGATGTTTTATGATCCCAGGATTCACACACTCATCTGTGACATTCCCAATGTCCCTGAGAATTTCTGGGAATCATTTAGAAAACAACTTTATATTTCTGCTCCCAAATAACACTTTCCAATCCCAAAAGGAGTCCCGAGGATGGGCCTTAACTGCATCCCTGCTGTGTTTACAAACACATCCGAGCACCACGGATCAGCCTTGGGAATGCCAGGGGATGCAAATTGGATAAACTCAGTCAATGAAGCCGAAGGGTTTCCCAGCAGCCCCAGGACCGGCATATTCCAGTGTGCATTTATCCAACTAATCTTCAAGATATTAGGGATAATCTTTGCCATTTTCCTTTAATGAACAGCTGACACACTCTCCTGGAAGCTGTTCCTGCAGGGACCACCAGAGAGAAGGAATCAGATATCCCAGCTCCAATCATTTATCACCATCAGATCAGGGATGGAGCTTTTTCCCAGGTCTCTTCCCTCAATAATTCCCAGCATGTTCGGTTGTTAACCTCACTTAGCCTCAGCAGAGCCTGGGAGACCAAACCGGGAAGGTTCACTTCTTATTCCCTGGCTGCTCCATGTTGGGAATTTCAGGGCAGAGTGAGATAAGGAGGGAGGGCAAAGCAGGAAGGGGGAATCCTTAAAAATCTTGCCCACAGACGGGTTTTCCTTGAACAGTGTCACTCTCCCAGTGACAGCAAGCTCTGCTGAGTCGGGATCCAAGGAATTTCTCACTCATTATCTGCTCCCCACCAAGGGCTGTGACCTCATTAGCATTCCCAGACTAAGGAAAAGGGATCCCAGCCAAGGATGCTGCAGGAGTGAGAAGTTTGTGGAGCAAGGATGCTGCCATGAGCAAGACAGAAATCCCAGCAAGGGGACTCTGCTCCCTCCAGCAGCCAGGTTTTCTCCACACCCATCCCGGTGCTCATCCCCAAGGGTGTCTCCTTTCAGAGCACTCCTATCCAAGCCTGCATCCCACAGGGTTCCTAAAATCCCTGAGTTAGCAGGAGCCGGTGCCATGGAGCTGACCAAATTCTGCATCCATTAACTACTTAACAAAATTCCCTGTGCCAGCCCCCGCCTCCAACACATCCGAGTTAATGCCCTTCCTCATTTCCAGGCCCAAAGCCAAGGCACATCTTTGTTTTCCCTCCTATCCTTGGAGTATTTGGGTTGGGAAAGGCTGTAGGATGAGCACTGCAGCATCCTGAGCTTTCTTAAGTCCACACCTGCATCACACTACAGCTAAAAATATCCAGGAATGTCCACAACAGTTTAATTCCATGAACAAAACAAATCCTCCATGGGGAAAAATCCACCTGCTGTGCTGAGTGAGTCAACGCTTTCTTGCTGCTTTGGGATTGTTTTTCCCCTTCGAGATTCCATCTGGGACCCTCAGTTATTCCTAATCTGTGGGATATGGGAGTTCTTGAAGCTCCCAAACCTGCTCACACCCCATTCTCTCAGCCCATTCTCTGTTTTAGGGTGAATCCTAGCACAGGTTCCACCTGTACTCTGCACCCTGGATTCACCGTTATCCAGCTGGAAAACCACTTGTTGGAAGGCAGCACATCCCTCAGAAAGGGGGACAGTTTAGCAGACAAATGGGATGGGTTTTTTTGGGATACTTCAGATCTCCTGGACACATAAGATGAGCACTCCTAGATGTCCATTCCTGCAGTCACCATCCCAGGAGCCACCACCTCATGTTCTCCCTCAAACTGGAACCACAACAAAACTTCCCATCAAACCCAGTTGTTCTGGATCCACCCACCCCAAATTTGCCCTCCCTGGAATTTTCATCCTCATTCACCATATTTCGGGAACACCAAAAACATTAATTTGGATACTGAAGGGGGTCTGGGAGGAGTTTGGACCACCAAGATTAGAAGCCACCTCAAATCCTCACAGCAGCTGAAGTGACAGTGAAGGGTCTTCAATGGATCTTGACAGCTTGTCCAGATTGTCACTGACAAGATGTGAGTGACAGCTCTTTACTCTTTCCCAGGATTGGAAGGATATGGAGATTGAATTCCGTAGGTCTGAATTAAATTCCTTGGGATAATAATGTCTTTTTTCTGTCATTTTTGTACCAAAACCAACATGGCCAGGAGGACCAGGGAAGGGATCAACCCCCTCTGCTGGAACTTCTGAGGGACCTCAAACCCTGGGATCAGTTTGGGGCTCCTCATGACAAGAATGACATTGAGGGGCTGGAGCATGTCCAGAGAAAGGAACGGAGCTGGGAAAGGGTCTGGAGCACCAGGAGAGGCTGAGGGAGGTAAGGCAGCTCAGCCTGGAGAAAAGGAGGCTCGGGAGGGACCTTCTGGCTCTCCACAACTCCCTGACAGGAGGGAGCAGCCAGGTGGGGGTCAGGATCTGCTCCCAGGGGACAAGGGACAGGGTGAGAGGAAACAGCCTCATGTGCCAGATGAGGTTCAGGATGGACATCAAGATGAATTTCTTCATGGAAAGGGTTGTCAAGGATTGGAATGGGCCCAGGGAGGTGGTGGAGTCCCTATCCATGGAGGTGTCCAAGGAAAAACTGGAGGTGGCGCTCAGTGCTCTGAACTGGTGGCAAGGTGGGCATTGGTCCCAGGTTGGACTTGATGATCTTGGAGGTGTTTCCCAACCTGAATGATTCCATTCCATTGATTGTATTGGATGATCTCCTGGGTAGAGACAACCCAGACCTGTACAGAGACCGCTTGCTTTGCTCCCTGGGATCCAGAATTTGGATTCCGAAGGCTGATGGACCTGGGTATCAGCGATCCTGGGCATGGCATGGAGGGACTGGCAGAGACATTTTAGTCCCTTGCAGACATCCAGGTGAGCTCCTTTGTGACTTCCCAAAGACTCATCCATTCCATTTGCATCCCATTTTGAAGTGGATCCTGGTTGAGGCTCCTGTCTCACCTGCAAGATGGCTTCAAATCCTGCTTTGGATTCCCAGGTCAACCCCCACGTGCAACACTGCGTTAATTGGAGTCCTTGGATGAAGACATGCAATGCTTGTTTTGGTCCAAGAAAAGAAGAAATCCTCAGGAATCCATGAATGAGGAATTTCACAACTTCATAGGATCTTTGAACAGTTGGAGACAGTTGTCCTCTGGAAGCAAATGAGAGACAATCCCTTCACCTCCTTACCTTGAGTGTCTTCTGCTAAAATTAAATTGAATTTTATTGTTGTTCTCACTCCTTGAAACTCTCCCGGGCCTCCATCTTTGGTTTTGAGGTGTCCTTCCCTCTCCTTTGCTCCTCTAAGGCTGGAATGTTCTGATCCATGGGGATTTCCCTACTGCTTTCCATCATTCTTCCAACTGATTTCACCACATCTCCCTGACAGACTTTCCTCCAGGAACAGGACGTAGCAGGGAGGATCCCAAAGAGTTAACTCTCCTCCACGGCTGTTCAGGTGCTCCTCTGGGTGCAGGTCCCTTGGAGCCAGGAATCCTGCTGAGGTTTTCCGTGCGGCGACGGAGCCACTTAGTCCGCGCCGCCGTCAGGAACAAGGATGGGGCTGAAAGCAGATCCCCGCTTTCAGGTGACACTGAGGAGGCCAGATTGGGTTTCTCCTGGGCGAGGAGGGGGTGAGGAGCAGCCCAAGGAGAGGGTGGATGCAGGGGTCTGGGAGGGACAAGGTGGCATCCGCACGGTCACGCAACCTCTGGCCATTTGTTTGACCCATTGCTGGATGACCCCACCAGCTTGAAAAGTGGCCAAGAAGGCCACAGGACCAGGGCAGTCATTGTCCCTTTGTGCTGGCAGTGCTGGGGCACCTCCAATCCTGGGTCACTTTTGTGTTCCTCACGATAAGAAAGACATTGAGGAGCTGGAGCGTGTCCAGGGAAGGGAAGGTGGGAGCTGGGAAAGGGTCTGGAGTATCAGGAGCAGCTGAAGGAGCTGGGGGGGTTCAGCCTGGAGAAAAGGAAGTTCAGGGGGACCTTCCGGCTCTGCACAACTCCCTGATGGAGGATGCAACCAGGTGGAAGTCAGGCTCTGCTCCCAGGGCTCGAGGGACAGGATGAGGGAATGGCCTAAAGTTTCACCACAGGAAGTTTAGGTTGGGTAATGGGAAAATTCCTTCCCAGGAAAGGTCATTAAGCACAGGAATAGCCTGGCCAGAGCCGTATTGGAGTCACCATTCCTGCAGATATTTAAAAGCCGTGTGGATGTGACACCTGGGGACAATATTTGGTGGTGGCCTTGACAGTGCTGGAGGAGGGTTGTACTCTATGACCTTGGAGGGCTTTTCCAATCTGAACAATCCCATGATGCTAAAGCGTCTCCTGGGAAAGAGCTCTGGATTCAGACAAGGACAGCTGCCAACCACATCAATCGTCCCCCCATGGACATGTTGGTGTCCCATGGAGGCCTCAGGGACAGGTCCAGCTACACCCAAAACCCCCATCCAACAGGTTCTCAGTGGTGAAGAACATCAAGCCAGCAGGCAAAGTGTTAAAAGAAACCACCCCATTCCAGAAGGAAAAGAGGGAGGGGAGACTGGAGTCCAGCTGGACCTCTCCTCTTATCCCCCTGTTTGATTTTATGGGCTCTGAAATGTTGCCCATCTGCCCTCGGTGGCCGCTGCTCTTTTTTAACTGGAAGGGACAGAGGGTATTGACGACCTATCAAAATTCATATCTCGGCAACATTTCATTCCCAGTGGCCTCAGCACTCTCCCCTTTCCCCCCTCCTTCCCAGATAAAGGAACTGTCACTTCGATAAACGGCCCCTAATGGTGGGCAGGGAAGGTGGGACAAAAAGCTTTCAGATCCCGCCAGAAAACTTCATCAGGAAAGCAAAAAAAACCCCTCCACAGGCTTTTATTTTTTTAAATAACTGGGAGATTTCATTAATTGATTGACTATTAAGGCTAATATAATTTTGATGATGTCGCCTATCTTTTCTATCATTGATTTTAAGTCAGGGTCCCTTTCTCACCTTTTGGTTGTATTTTTGGGAATGGGGCACGTTGTTATTAAAATCCAATTGAATTTTCACTATCTTTGCACCATAAGCTGAAGGAGCCAAAAAGAAGGAGTGTTATTGGTATTTATTCAATTGAACATTAATTTCTGCTGCTTGGGCTCTTCCTTTTTTTACAGATAGCAAAAAAAAAAGTGCCCTCGCTGTTTATTCAATTGAATTTTCACTTTCTTTCCCTCCACATTAAGCGACTTCTGTAATGGGAGAATTTCTTAATCCAAGGGGAAACAAAGAAAAAGGGAAATCGGATCTATAGGAAAGCTGACAGCAAGCATGCAGAGGTCACCAGAAGGCAAAGAGCTCAGGCTTAATTTTCATTAATTAATTTATCAGTGCCCAGGTGGGGGCTCAGGCACGGGGTCCAGCTGTGCCCCCTGAGGAATGGGCACAACCCCTTTTTTGTGGTGTCACACCTGCAGGTGCTCAGACACCTGCACTCCACCCCACCGTGGCCTTGTGCACTTTCTGTCCCCACAGCAGCAAATAAATGAGGCCAGGCATTGTCTTTGGAGCAGGTGACGCTCTCAGGTCACATCCAGGTGGCTCAGTGTTGTCCCCGGGATCCTACAAGCAGGAAAACAGTAGAACAGTGGACACCACACCTTATCCCTCCACTGAGGGTATCCGGATAAGTTGGATTCCCAAAAACACCACAGGTCTTCAAGTTCAGTCCTCCTCCCAGGCTGGACCAAGTCTGAGTTCCTCTTGATGGAATTAAAACCCAGGCTTGATTTGGAGGCACAAGAAGGTCATCCTCAGCCCGATCTCCAGCCTGGGTGACAATGGGCAGGCAGGAGCTCTCCTTGCCGCCGGGGCTGTCCCTGTGACACATCAGGATGGCGTTTTGCTGCCACTGCAGCTTTAGGACCTTTGTTCCCTGCATCAGCAACTTCCCAGTTCCTGTCAGAGCAATCCAATCATCCTCAACAGCAATTCCAGAGAAGATCGTTGGGTCAAGCCACTAAAGGTGAACGAGTCTTCTTGTCACCAACCAAAACCTCGAGTGCTGATCCCAATCCACAGCCCAGCAACTCCATGCTTTGCCCCAGCTGTGCCTTGAACCACATATTTCATGGAATGTCCTGAGCTGGAAGGGACTCACAAGGATCTGAGTCCAACTCCTGACCCTTCACAGGACACCCAAAAAATCCCAACATGTACCTGAGAGCCAAAGGCTTCCTGAGCTCTGCTGGGTTTGGAGCTGTGGCAACTTCCTTGGGGAGCCTGTTCCAGTGCCCAACCACCCTCTGGATGAAAAACCTTTCCCTAAAATCCCATCTAAACTAACCCTAACCTCTATCCCATTCTGCAGCAGGGCTGTGAGTCCAGAAAGATGGATAATGATGCCCAACTCAAGAGCTATTGGATGTGGAGTTTCTCCTTGGCCTCAGATTTCCTTTCTTGGTGTTCAGGTGGTGCAGAATATCCAGGAATTTTCATTCCACTCATCCCACCTGTGCCACAGGGACACCAGACCTTTCCAGCACTGCCTGACTGTGCTGGTCCCACCTTTGCCATGGTGCTGCCCATGGAAACCAGACGCTCCCTTCATCCCATAAACCTGACAGCGGCAGATTTGGGAAAGACCCTCCAGTTCCTAAGTGTTCTCCCTATCTCCAGCTGGGATGGGCTGTCCACCCATGTCCCAAACTACTTGCCCACTCCAGCTGGGTCTTGGAGCTGTGCCAGGTCCTTAGAGCTGTGGAAGAGGTTGGAAGAGACCTGGAGAATTTGGATCTGTGCCATCAAGGCTTCACTGACACCTCGAATTCTGGGATCAGTTTTGGCTCCTCGCAACAAGAATGACATTGAGGGGCTGGAATATGTTCAGGGAAGGGAACAGAGCCAGAGAAGGGTCTGGAGAGCCAGGAGTGGCTGAGGATCTGGCGGGGCTCAGCCTGGAGAAAAGGAGGCTCAGGGGGGACCTTCTGGCTCTCCACAAGTCCCTGACAGGAGGGTGAAGCCAGGTGGGTGTCGGGCTCTGCTTCCAGGGAACAAGGGACAGGACAAGAGGAAATGGCCTCAAGTTTCACCAGGGGGTGTTTACATTGGATATCGGGAAAATTTCTTCATGGAAAGAGTTGTCCAGCCTTGGCACAGCTGCCCAGAGCAGTGTTGGAGTTGTCATCCCTGGAGGGATTTAAAAGACATAAACGTGGCACTTGGGGACATGGGTTAGTGGTGGCCTTGGCAGTGCTGGGTTAACGGTTGGACTCAATGATCTTAGAGGGCTTTTCCAACCTAAATGATCCTATAATCCCATGATTCTGTCTTCCCCTGTAAGACCACTCTTGCATTAAATGCATTGTCACCTTTTTTGAAGCCTTGGATACCTCCTTGGGAAAATCAGCACTTCTCCAATTTGGGCTCAGGAATCTGCTCTTCCCACCAAACACCAGGAGAGACACTGCCACCAGCCACAGATTTCCTCCTACCCTCACATGCTTCCAGGAGCTGCCTTAGCAGGAAGAAATCCCGCAATTAAAGCAGCATTAGGACATTAGCTTTTAAAACCCTCGTCCTAGGAAATAATGTCCCTGTGTTAGCGCAGAAAGCACTGGGGGCGTAAAACTTTTATTATTAAAATTAACATTTCAAACCCGTACCATGAAGTAATGGGGGAGGTGAGGATGGATAAATCAGATACTTAAACCAGGAATGTAACATTAGCACTTGGAATTGTGACCAGGAAATAAAGTCAAGGTGAGGAGATGGATAAATCAGACGGCTCAGCCAGAGGTTCTTTGTGTTAACGCTTGGAATCCTTGAGGAAAAAGAGGAGGTCAGGAAATTAAACAGGGAAAAATGAACTATGCAGGGTCTGATTCCAAACCAGGAGACACTCAGGAGAGAAATAACATGGGATAAGAGGAGATTAGGGATGTTCAGCTGGTTTGGAGGCTGCAGGGAATTTTCAGGGCTGTGCTGAAAGAGGGGTAGAGGTACTTCATGGCAGAGGCCCAGAAAAGCCCTTTTTTCCTGAATAAAGCTTCAAAGGAAGATATTTAGGGAAGGAACGGATGAGGGTGTTTATTGGAAGCTCCAAACACTTCTGCAAATCCAGAGGAATTCTTCATCCATGTCATCCATGAGACATTGAGGCAGCTGAAGTCCCCGTCACCCTTCAACCATGGGGGATTTGGTCATGTGGGGATGAGCACAACCCATGCCCATGGTGGAGTTGGCTTAAATCCATCCTTCAGCTCCATCTCCTGGGGCAAATCCAGTTGTTGGGAATTTCTAAGTGAGTGACACAACGCCTTGGGCTCTGCCATACCCCTGGCCATGGCTGAAATTTCTGCCGGGTGGTTATAGTAGGACTGAACTGGCCCAGGTTGATCCCAAAACTCCCCAGGAATGATTCCATATGAAAAATGCACTTTGCAGAGAGGAGAAAAAAGGTTAAAAGGAAAATAAGGAGTAAACTTGGGGTATCTGAGTGTCCCAAAAAGTGCAGGAAGGGTTCCACAAGTCACACACAGGAGGACTTTTGGCCTTCTCCCAGGAAAGCTGTTGTTCCCTCCTTGTTGCGTTTCTCACACAATACTGGCAAAGTATCCAGAAAATATTTACAGATCTAAAGAGGTGTCCAAGACCGGACTGGAGAGGGGTCCTGGTCTAGTGGAAGGTCCCCTGTCCATAGAGAGGGTTGGAATTAGATGATCTTTAAAGTCCCTTCCAACTCAAGCTATGCTATGATTCCATGATCTGTTGGTTCCTCTGGATCCTTCCAAGGTATTTTCCAACCCCTGTCTCCCTCCAATACTGCCAATACCACTGCAAGAGTAGACTTGGACACCAAAGGTCATGAATTTCACTGTGGAAGGAGGGGCCATGAGGGGATGCTCAGAAAAAAAGCCGTGTTCCCTCAGGTCTGGTTGCACGGATGGCTGAGCTCCAGGACTGAAGAAAAGGAGGACCTGAAGGAAAGGATTAATTCAGTGGTCACAGGTGTCACCCTCACAGTGACAACCTCCACCTCCACAACCACAGCCACGACCTGTATTCCCACCATGAACCAGCTGGAACAAAATTCCAGCACTATTCCACACTGCAGGATCCTTTCTTGCCTCTTATCTGTGAAATTCAGGCCTTGTTTTCTACTTGGAGTTTTTCTAAGACCTTTCTCTATTTTTATCCCTGCAATCCTTCCCGAAAAAAGGCAACACCAAACTGCTCTCACTGACTTGGTGAAAACCATCCTGGAATGACCAAACTCCCCAGGGAAAGGCTGGAGACAGAAAATAATTCCCAGGGTTTATTCTCCTTCCCTGGATGGCTGAAGCAGACTACACCTCTGGCAAACAAGGATTGAGAATTCTATTTCTAGGAGACGTGGTCTTTGGGGGTAACACAACGTGGTGCCAAGGTGTCCCCAACTCTTTGGATGAGGAGGAACGATGGGAAACAGGGAAGGGAAAGGCAGGGTGGCAATAGGAAAAGAGTGGGATATGATGTCATCTTCCTGCCCCCAGGGGATTCCTGAATTATTAATGGAAACAGAAATCCGTCCCGGCAACCCAAGCTGGGTAGGCTCTGATTTCATCTCTCGACAGCTCTGGCGCTCGGCTGCGCCGGCCAGACCCACTTCCGGAAGGGAATGAGCCTCACAGGGAGGAACGGCGGCACCAGGACTGGAATTCGCAGCTCTGTGGCATCAGCACCAGGATCAGCCACGACCTCCAGCCACAGCCTCAGCCCCCTTGGATGTCAGATGGAAAAACATGGATGACTTGCTCCCTCCCTGTCACCCAACAAGGTCTCTTGGCATGGATGGAGTTCGTTGGACACATCCCACAGGGTCAGGAGGAGCTGTCAGAGGTGTTGGAGATACAGTTAATTAGGAATATGCCAGGAATTTTCTTTATCCCAGGGCTATCCAGCTATTTTTGGATGAATTACATGCAATGAGCTGTGTGGGTCTGAGCCCAGGGGCAGAAAACAGAGCAGAATTCAGCACATTCTGTTTGCCCAATTTCCTCACCCTGGGCCTGTTCTCTCACTCCCATCTTTTCCCTTTCCTCCTTTTCTTTCCATCCATGGATTCCTCAGGTCTGAGTCCTTCTCCTGAAGACCAGATCCTTTCCCACTGGGTTTCCTTTTCCCTCTCTCCACCCCTAAAAATGACAGTTCTGGAATATTTCGTAGCATTTGTGGTACCCAAGGGCCAAATTCTGCCCTTGCCATTGCTGTGGGAATTCCAAAGGCATGAACTGCATTTCCATGCCTTGGTATCCAAAGGGAAAAAAGATGAGGAGGCTCAGAATGGAGTTGCATAATCTCCTAAAACACCTTGACAGCAATTTTGTCTATTTGAGGATGTGAATAATAATTATTTATTTAAATTTTAACCAGTGGAAGGGTAATGAATATCAGGTGGGAGGGAGTTGGAATTTGGGGTTGGAAGTAATTTCTAATTGCAGAAGGAAGAGTAAATTCCCCCAAAACTCAGATTTTTCCAGCTTGGAGGGTGTCCAAACCTCCAATGTTTCTCATTGTCCCACTCCTGCAAAGCAATAGGTGTCCCATCCTTGCTTTGGAATTGAGACAGGGAAGAGGGACAATGAGGAATTCTGACTTTCCTGCTGAGCTGTTCCTGCAGGTCAATGACTGATCCTCTATTCCAAAACTGGGATCCCTGATGAGGAATAAAACTCCTCATCTCTGCCATTGCAGCAGTGAAACAGAGCCTTGGGAATTATCCAACCGAGGAATAACTGAGGAAAGTTCTTTTCCATTTCAACACCCATATCCAGGATTTTCCTGCAGAGAAGGGGGATTGTGGCAAGCCAATAGGTCATTTTCTTCATAAATGTCATTTTCAAGGAAAAATGAGCCATTTGGATAACTGGGTGTCAGGAGAGAGAAATCCACACTGTTTCCACTCTTCAGGATACTGTTGCCTGGTATTTTTTCCATTTTCATCCCTTGGGATCCCACCCATGCACCATCCAATATCCCTCACCCAGTTTCACATCTCCACAAAAGCGCTGAAGGACATGGAGCACTTCCAAAATATATGAGGCCCTCATATCCCACAAAATTTTTATCTAAAACATCTCTTGTCATTCGTGCGCCTGACAAGGTCTTATTCCCTGCATTGGACACATGGAAAATATGGCTGGAAGTGAAGAGGCTTCTCCAGGTTAATCTGAGTGTTTCCTGCTTCGTATGTAAATCCCAACGTGACTCCCAAACTCCCGAAGTGTGTGAGTGGAGTTATTCCAACTGCAATCATGGAAAGAGACCTGACATTCCCAGGAATGTGTACAGAGCGTGTGAAACAACGGACAATTCCAGCAAAACTCAAATAGTTCAGTGTCTGCAGCAGGCAGCACCAACAGGAAATTTTCTTGGAAGCTTCAGTGGGAATTAAGAGGTAAAATTGTGGAAGTTGTGGAAAAGGAGCTGATTTTTATACCAAGGAGGATACAGGAGGAACAGAAATGGGGTCACAGAAAGAAGCAAGAGGAGCTGAACCTCTGTGGTCATGTGAGTTTGTCATTCCAGATGATACGAAAATTATTGGAATTCTCTGGGAAACTTTGAAAAATGTTTAAAATCCCAACAAAATTCTTGCTATCTTCTCTGTCTTTCCATGCTCAGCTTCTTTTTAAACAGCCTTGGAGAGGAGTTTCCTGTTTCCACCTCACCTCTTTCCTCTGCATCCCTTCTTCATCTTCTCTTTCTTATCTCCTGCTTCTTGATCTTCATGGACTGATAAAATCATGGAAGGGTTTGGCTTGGAAGCAAACTTAAAGACCATCCAGTCCCATGGCAGGGACACCTTCCATTATCTCAGGTCGTTCCAAGCCCCGTCCAACCTGGCCTTGGACACTTCCAGGGATGAGGCAGCCAGAGCTTCTCTGGGCAACCTGTGCCAGGGCCTCAGCACCCTCCCAGGGAAGAATTTCTTCCCAATATCCCATCCAAACCTGCAGTGCTGCTGTGACCTTGCAATGAGATTTGGAGCAATATCCATCCCTTGCTCCAGTCTCCTCCTCCCTTTGAGCCACTTCCTTGCAGCTTCCCCACCTGCACAGTGGGATGCTCATCCATTAATTTGGGGCATCCAGCAGTAAAAAAGTCTTTGAGCATCTTTATTGCTTTCAGCTGTGTGTTCGGGGCATGAACTCAGAATACGTGGACACGCATTGGGACACAGAGGTGGGATCCTGGAAGTTTCTGGATAAATGGATACCCATGTGCGTCTCGCCACTAAATTCCATGTGCATATCCGAACCTTTAATGCTTATTTAATCCAGGGCCTGGAACCCAGCTGGGACCTCTTGCAGTTCCTACCACGGATGGCTACTCCAAAAGGCTGATGGAAGCACTTGGATTCCCGGGAGACCTTTCTCTCTCTGCCTCATAAGCAAAGTGGTTTTCCTGAGGGATTTGAGGATGCAGAAGGGAGCTGCTCGCTCAGCAGCTGAGCTGTAGGGATCCTAAAGAGCACTTCCAACAGGGGCAATGGGGCAGAATCTGCCTCTGGAAGGGAGAGATTTAGGGAAGAGAAACATTTCCTGCCTGGTTTTAGGGGATCCTAGTCCAGCTTTAGGGATGTTGTCTTTTGGAGCTGTGTTTTTCCAACAAAAAAACCTGTCTTGGATGTGATTGTGGAAAATTATGGAATCGTGGAATGATTTGTGTTGGAAAGGACCTTAAAGATCACCTCATTTCAACCCCTTGCTATGAGAAGGGACACCTTCCACTGTCCCAGGTTGCTCCAGGCTGGCCTTGAACACTTCCAGGGATGAGGAGTCCACAATCTCTCTAGGCAGATATTCGGGATATTTTACCTCTGAGGGGCCTTGAACAGAAGTCAGTAACTTCCTTATTAATTGTGGTTTCCCAAACTTAAAAACAAAAAGAAAAGAAGAAATGGCCTCAACTTGCACCAGGGGAGGTTTAGACGGGATACCAGGAAAAAATTCCTTCGATGAAAGGATTATCAAGCACAGGAACAGGGCAGTGGTTGAGACGCCATTCCTGGAGGAATTTAAAAGCCATGTGGATGTGGCACTTGGGGACATGGTTAAGTGGTGGCTTTGGCAGTGCTGGGGAACAGTTGGACTTGAGGGCTTTTCCTACCTAAACAATTCCATGATTCTAAGAGCCAGAAGGAGAACTGGATGCGCCTCAGTTTCCATGTTAGATCCAAACATGTAGAGACAATATTTTGGAAAACTGAGTTCTCCCTAAACGAGAACTTTCCCAAGCCAGCAGGACTCCACAAGCTTCTCCCAAGGCTCCATGACTGGGGCAGTGAACAGGAGATTTAAAGTTCTTGGATTTGCAGTTTAACCCACAGATTTTCCAAGTAACATTTGCTCAGTAAAACATTTCCAAGAGTGGGATTTACTGTCATAATTAATAGGTTATGATTAGGTCAATAACTTTCATCAACCTCGCCGGGAGAGAACCTATTAATGAAGCTGTAAAACAACGTAAACTCCATGGAAAGGATGGGAGGGAGGATTTACAACTTCCCAGAAGCCTCAGTAACTAAAGGGACGATTTACAGGAAGGAAAATGATCCGGGTGCCCATAAAACATGATCCAAATGATGCCCATATCCAAACAAGACAAATTAAAAAGGTTTAAGTGGATTTCGCAGCCCAAATAAACCAGAGCATCTCAATTGAGAGGAGGCTTTTTATGGAGTGCGGAAGGGGAAGATGCATGGGAATGGGAGAGGGGATGGAGCAGATCGATCAGAAATCAGGGGCACGGCCTGGCATTCCTGATTTCCCCATCAGGTTCATCCCTTAGGATGTGGTCGAGTGGTCACATCCAACTCTAAAGTGGTACCAGTGTCCCTGCCCATGGCAGGCGGTTGGAAGTTGATGATCCTTAAGGTCTCTTCCAACCCAAAGAATTCCATGATTCCAAGAAGGAAGCACAGTCAGCAGCCACTTCTCCCCACAGCCAAAATACAGAGGTCTGAGGTTAAAATTCATGGAACATGCTCATCCTGCAGCCTGGGGAAAGGAAACCTTTCCGTTTGGGATGTTTTGAGAGGACATTGCCCAGCACCACAGACGTGACCCCATCAGTCATCAGCCAAAGTAGACTCCGACAGCTCAGTCATAAAATCATGGAATCATGGAATGGTTTGGGTTGGAAGGACCTTAAAAGTCACCCAGTTCCACTCCCCTGCCATGGGCAGGGACACCTTCCACTATCCCAGGTTGCTCCAAGCCCTGTCCACCCTGGCCTTGGACACTTCCAGGGATGGGGCAGCCACAGCTTCTCAGGGAAACCTGGGCCAGCCCCTCAGCACCCTCACAGCCAAGAATTCCTTCCCAATATCCCACCTATCCCTGCCCTCTGGCAGTGGAAAGCCATTTCCCCTTGTCCTGACACTCCATCCCTTATACAAACTCCTTCCCCAGCTCTCCTGGAGCCCCTTTAGGCCCTGGAAGGGGCTCTAAGCTCTCCTTGGAGCCTTCTTTTCTCCAGGCTGGACATTCCCAGCTCTCCCAGCCTGGCTCCAGAGCAGAGGAGCTCCTGTCCTTTGATCAACTGAGTGACCTCCTCTGGACTTGGGATGGTGGGACACCAGGTACATGAGGACAACACAAAGCCAATTTATCCTAAATTTATTTAGGTGCAAACCTACAATACCAAAACGTGTCCCAGTTGTCCCTTTTGGTGACAAGTCACAGCCATCCGCTGCCTTCATTTTGAGGAGCCACGTTGGAGTTTATTTCTTCTTTAATGTAAGGACTTGAGTGTCAAAAACCATCAACTTTTCCAAGGTTTTGGATCTCAGGACCTGCCTGGATATTTCTTGGGTATCGCTGTGCCACATGAATGTTGTGGTTAAAGCGCTGGGATTCTAGGAATGGCCCCAACTCCCATTGTTCTTCCCACTTCCCAAATGCCATTTTTTGAACCAAAACTTCTGGATTTCAACATCTCCCCCAGCAACTCAATCCCAAACCTCTGCAACTTCGTTAATTATCCTCCCTCTCCTAATTGCGTTTATAAAAGCTGCTTAATTTGACAAGACCGATTTCCCATAACCCCCTGCTGATTAGCATCATGTTCCTGTAATTCCTTATTAATCGAGTCCTGGTGAGGTGTTCCCTCATTTTGCCTGGAATCAATGGCAGGCAATAATTAACCAAGTCATTCCCATTCCTTAATGTACTGACATGACATCAGTTTTCCTCTTGTCCCTTGGACTTCCCTGCCCTGGGATCTTGAAAACCAACCCTGCTTCTTCTTGGCCACATCCTAGAAAACACTTGGATAGAGTTAATCCCCGTTTTTAGCACGTTGAGTGTTTTTTAAGAGGGGCTATTTGGAATGTCCCCCATTTAATGCCGGCCTGTAAACCATCCCTTCCCTTTAATCAGGAACAAATCTGCTTTTCCCTCCGAATACAAAACAAATATCCCTGGAAAATGCCTGCTTTGCACATTTCCCTTCCAAGGAGGAATCAATACCGGGGTTATTATAGCTCCTTCTGTTCCCAAAGTATTTCAACTCTTTGCTGGCCTCAGCTCTACTGGCCAGAGCCTCTCCTGGCTTTTTGCTCATCTCACTGATTTTCTCCACTTTTGTGCAAATCCAATGTCCTTTATTCCTTTTTTTTCCCATTTGATGTGTCCCTTGTCACTGTCTCTTTGCCTCTAAGCCAGTTTTTCAAACCTGTGTCACTCCTGGTGGGGGGGAATGACCCTTTTGGGGGCACTTTGGTTGTTTTTTAACCATCCCCTCTCATCATTCTCATTTTCCCATTCCCTCTTTTTTTTTTTTTTTTTTTTTAACCGGCTGAATTGTCCTGCAGGAGATTTTAGTTTTCCATGAACCTTGAAAAATAATCAAGGAGCTCTTCTGAGCTAACTCTGAGGGTGGTGAGGCCCTGGAATGGAATTCCCAGAGAAGCTCTGGCTGCCCCATCCTTGGAAGTGTTCCAGAATGGGTCTTGGAGCAACCTGGGATAGTGGAAGGTATCCCTTCCATAGCAGGGAACTGGAATGAGATTATTTTTAGGATACTTTGCAGGTAAATCCTTAAGGTGCTTCTCAACTCCTTTGTTTGGGAAGTGTTATCAAGTGCAGACACCACCAACCTGCAGAATTCCTGTCCCCTCTATTAGGACATTGATCCATAACAATTCCGGATCATTTTTCCATCGGATTTCACCATGGCTTGACACTCTCACCAATTTCCCCCAATTTCCTTACTCAAAATACCCCATAACCAGAGTCTTGAGTGCTCCAGTGGTAAAAACTGGGGGAACAGGATCCTCCAAAAAAAGTTCCCATTGAAGTATTTTTTTTCTTGCAAACAGAGAAATTCTGGATGAAAATAAATTTTTCCACTTCCTGCTGCATCAGGCTCCCACTGAACATTTATGAACTTGAAACTAGTTTATTTTTCAGGATTGGGATTTCTCCAAGGAAAATGTTTCAGTTTGTGCTGTTCTGTTACACTTGACCATCCACTTTCCTCTTTTCCCTCCCTCCTCGCCCAAACTGTCCGAAGAAAAAGATCCTGTGAACCTCTTTTTTCCTGGACTATTATTTCTATTCCCAGCCCCTTCCACCTCTTCTTCCCTGGAATCCGCCAGGTTTGCAGTAATTTGAGATTCCCACTCGAAGTAACTGAGTCGCCACTGGCAAAGACTCAGCATGACCAGGACAGCCCTGCTTGGAGGTGACCCCTTGGCCTGGGCTGGGGCATTTAATCCACCAGATTCCAGAATATCGGGAAGCATTCCCTAATTTCTTCAGTCCCTTTATTCCTTCAGATCATCCTGGAATTAACTATGGACAGAATTTGCCAGTTCACTGTAGCAGGAGGTTTTCCATGGGGATGAAGCCTCAGGGACAACAAGGAGGTATTTCCCTTTCTATTCAGTTTCCTGGAGACTAATAATCCATCCTGGATAGAGGGCTCTGAAGTGTATCCCATTTAAATATGGAATTAAATATGCAAGGAAAACTGAGGCAACACAGACCCCTAAACTTGTGTTGTGCAATCAAAATATTCACCTGAGGGATGGAAGCTCCAACCTCATCTGACTTGGCCAAGTGAAGAGATTCGTGGAAAAAAAAGATGGAAGCAGACCTGAGGTCTCTGAGCAAAGTTTTTCCTGATCCTTCAACAGCTGGAATTTCTCATGGCCTTTTCTCTTTTTCTCTGAGCTTTATGGACCCTTTGGAGTCTTTAAATTGTTTTTGGAATTGCTCAGTTCCACTGATGGAAAATCCCACCACTACGGCTTCAAACGGAAAAGATGGGATATTGGGAAGAAATTTTTCCATGTAAAGGTGGTGAGGGCCTGGAATGGAATTCCCAGAGAAGCTGTGGCTGCCCCATCCCTGAAATTGTTTAAGTCCAGCTTGGATGGGACTTGGATGGGACTTGGATGGGACTTCCCCTGGTCTAGTGGAAGGTGTCCCTCCTCATAACAGGGAGGTGGATTAGATTATCTTGGAAATCCCTCCCAACTCAAACCATTCCATGATTTTATGATCCTGTAAATGTTTTCTCATCTCTTTCTGCTGGGGCTGACATTCCTCCCACAGCTTCAGGCAGCTGACCAGGATGGATCATGGGGAAAAGCAGGTGACAATCCAGGTGACGATCCAGGTGGCAATCCAGGGCCAGGTGATGTGGCCCTTACATCCTTTCCCAACAGCCCGTGGAGCTGCTCCTACTTTCCGTGGGGGTGAACTGAAAATAATCAGGTGCAGCACATGGAACCGGCTGGAAAATCAACAATAATCCTGCAGGAAAGTATTGATGTTAGGCCTGAGTGAAGCTTCACTCCAAAACAAATCCTTCAGGATTGGTGGGAGGGCTGTTTAACACCCAGGTTTTTAATTGGTCGGCTTTTATCCATAAAAATGAATGATTCCATGTGTAAAAACATCATTGCATGTGTAAAAGTAAATTATTGTGCATATAAAATCTTTACTGCACATCTAAAAGTAAATTATTGTGCATGTGAAATAGATTCCGGCATTTTTTCCCCCTTGTACCTCCCAGTCATTATTTTGGGAAAGCTTGTAATCCCTCATTTTGAACATGTGGAAGTTCCACTAAAGATTCCTTTTAAAACAGATTCCCATCTGCTCTCTCCTGAGGAATATCCCAAATATGGGTCAAAATCTGTACGACTACACAGGAATTCCTGGCAATGACGTGTATTAATTATGCCCACAAAACTGCCAGACTCCTGCTGGAATCCAATTCCTTCCCACTCCTGCCGCAGCCGGAGCTCCGGGGTTAAGATTGATGAGGAGTATCTTTGGCCTCCCTCTCACACGAGTTTAAAAGCTTTGGCCTCAAGGGCAGGCCAAGCTCCCATCACATTTGGCATTGCTGGACCAGCACAAAACAGCTCCCAGGCTCAGCACAGCTCATCCATGTTCCGTCCCCATGGCAGCCGGGTGCAGCAGGAATGTGGGAATGTGGTGGTGTGTCCTGTGGGATGATTGATCCAACCACAGATGCGAGAGGCCTCGTTCAGAGCACGGCTTTGTAGTTTTAATTATGCAGATCCAGGGGTTGGGATCGTCCCAGAATATTTCAGCATCAACAAAGAACCACAGAATCCCAGAATCTGCGAGGTTGGAAAAGACCTCCAAGATCACTGAATCCAACCTGTGACTCATTCCAAATTTGTCAACCAGACCAGAGCACTGAGTGCCACATCCAGGCATCCCTTGGGGATGGCGACTCCACCACCTCCCTGGGAAGCTCCTTCCAATGCTTAACAGTCCTTTCCATGAAGAAATTCCTCCTGATGTCCAACCTGAACCTCCCCTGGCACAGCTTGAGGCCATTTCCTCTTGTCCTGTCCCTTGTTCCCTGGGAGCAGAGCCTGACCCCCACCTGGCTCCACCCTCTTTTCAGGGAGTTGTGGAGAGCAAGAAGGTCCCCCCTGAGCCTCCTTTACTCCAGGCTGAGCTCTCCCAGCTCCCTCAGCAGCTCCTGGTAGGACTTACAACATCCCACTGGAATTTCTTTACCACATCCCTGAGTTGTGTTGCTGATGTATTCATCATCCAGCCTTCAGAGGGGAAGATATTCCTGCAGATTCCACCTGCGTGGTCCTCCAGTGAAGTCCCAGAGGGCTGTGAAGCTGCACTCCATGTTTGAAGTTCTGGGATAAGCCTGGGGTCAGAGGGGTCTCAGACTCACTTTCACAAGGAGAAGGATCCATGGAGAAAGTCTCTGTCAGAAGCTGGTTCAGCTTCCCATGTTTGAACTGGGGAAATGGTGAACTGGAGCTGGACATGGAGTCACCTCACATCCAGCCCCATCCTTTGAGTCCATCCATCAGATTTCAAGGAATGGCAATCTCTTAGTCATGGAAATTAGGGCTGTGCACCACGCCATCAGTTTACCTCAAATTATGGGATATCCAGATATCCCACAAATTATGAGATAGCCATGTGTCCCACCAAAAATGCTTCTAGTCTTTCACCCAGTCAGGATGAAAATCTCCCTACTAAGGCACAGCAAAATGAGGCGGAAACTTACTGAGATATCCAAGGATGTCACCAGTTTGGGATGGAAGCCTTGACACACCCAGATGTTCAGAAGGAGAATGATGAGAGGTGTCACAATTTTGCCTTGAAATTGACACCTTGTACCAAGACCTCAGGATGTCCCAAAATCCAGAGGGAATTCCGGTATATCAGGGAGTGGATTATTCAGCTGTGGAGATATCAGCATGCTAAGGAAATGTAGTACAGCCTGTCCCTTGAGTGTTTCCCAGTGATCCCGTGAACATTCCAGGGCAATATTGCCTTGAGGATGTTTCTCATTCCCATGAGTTAATTTGGTAGCTTTGTCAGGGCCTGGAACTGCAGTGGCAACAACCTGGAATGAACCCCGAGTATTTCTGGAAGTTCTCCAGTATTAGATTCCAGTGCTGGAAAATTTTTGATTCTCTCTGGGAAGGAATTCTTCCCTGGGAGGGTGGGGAGGGCCTGGTTCAGGTTGCCCAGAGAAGCTGTGGCTGCCCCATCCCTGCAAGTTTCCAAGGCCAGCTTGGACAGGGTTTGGAGCAGCCCGGTCTAGTGGGAGGGTTGGAACAAGATGATCTTGAAGGTCCCTTCCCATCCAAACCATTCCATGATTCTCACCACCCAAACAGTGAAGAATTTCCCCCCAACACCCAGTCTAAACCTACTCTCTGTCAGTAGGAAGCCATTGTCCCTTCTCCTGGCACTCCAGACCCTTGTAAAAAGTCCCTCTCCGTCTTTTTTTCAGCTCCTTCTGGTCCTGGAAGGCCACAATTAGGTCACTCCAAGCCTTTTCTTTTCCAGGCTAAGCAATCCCAATCCTCTCAGCCTTTCCTCACAGCAGAGCTGCTCCATCCCTCTGATCATCCTGGTGCCTCCTCTGGACTGGCTCCAACAGCTCCATGCCCTTCCTGTGCTGGGACCTCAGAGGTGGATGCAACATTCCAGGTGGGATATCACCTAAGCAGGGCAGAAGGGTAGAATTCCCCCTCCTCCCCTCCTGCTGCCAACATTGTGGGATGAGCCCAGGACACGATTGGATTTCTGGGATTGGAACACAACATGGCTGGGGCATGTCCAGCCTCTCACCCACCAGCACCCCCAAATCCTTCTCCCCAGGGCTGCTCCATCTGCTCATCCCCAGCCTGGATTGACACTGGGATTGACCCTCACTCAGGTGCAGCACCAGCACTTGTTTTTGTCAAATCTCATGAGATTCCCACGGCCCCGCTTCTCAAGCTTGTCCAGGTCCCTCTGGATGCATCCAAAACTGGGAATTCCCATTGGCTCACGCATCATTTGCAGCCTGAAAATGTCTCCACCCTGGTGAAACGTCCACATTTCAGCAGGTGACTCAGGTGACACAAACCACAGCTGCCAAGTGGAGCATCCCGTCAAAGTGGCAACAATGGTCCATCTCCTCTCTTCACCCACTGCATCCTCTCCCATAAATCCCAGGGCAGTTCGATAACCTGTATTCCCAACCTTTATTGCTGGAGTGAATGATCCATAGGGAGCAGCTGATTTACCGCTTATCCATAAAACCTTTGGCACTTCTGATGAATGACCTACAATGGTACAAACTGGGACAATGTAATTCCTCGTGTCCCACTTGCTCCCTGCCCACAGATCCCTCCCTCTCCTCCACCTCCTCCCTTCCCCCTTTATTCCTTATCTGACGAAATCATCAAATTTATGGCCAAATTGAAATGAAATGCAATTTAATTCCCGTTCTGCTTTCCGTCCATCACCTCGCCGGCCGCTCCCAGAGGATCTCCTAACCCAATCACTGGATGGCCGTAACTTCATTAGTGCTGCCAGCAATTCCCTGCTTTCTGCTGCGTGTGGCTCCTAGAAATCATGGCTGACACCTCTCCCTGGGAATTACTGGAAGCAAGAGCTGTCTCAAGTTTTTGCTGGGTTATTTCTGACTTCTGCTCCATCAGCGGATTTACTTCCGCGGGGTGATGGGATCACCGCGGCTTGGCTGGATGATTCCCACCCAAAAATCCTTTCCAGCTCCCAAGGTGGAAAGACGGGAGAGAGGCTGAGATGCAATGCCCAGAAAGCTGTGGATGCCCCATCCCTGGCAGCATGGAAGGCCTTGACTGGATGATGCTTGGAGAAACCTGGGATAGTGGAAATTGTCCCTAGCCATGGCGGGGGTTGGAATTGGATGATCTTTAAGGTCCCTTCCAACTGAAACCATTCCGTGATTTAATGAACACACATCCCAGGTCACCTTGGAATCTGTGGAGCTGGGAAAAGCAATGGCAGGGAAATCTTTGGAGAGGGAACTCCATGTGGCTCCACATGGCTCATTCCAAGGAATGAGCTGTGAAACTCCCCCATCCCACTGTGGAAATCCCAGAATCCACTCATGTTGCCTTGCGAGCCACCCAAAACACTGGAAAAACATCCAGGTGGATATTTATCTTCCCTGTCTCCTGTCCCATGGGTGAATCCACTCTCTTTAAGCCCTCCTTGACACATTTGTCCTCCAAACCTCCATCCGTGGAGATCCCACCCTTCCCCTCCTCCCAGAAATTAATCCCAGCTCTTCTCTATCCCACAGCTCTAAATCTCCTTTGCTGTTTTTAAGCTCCTTATTCCTTGTCCTATCCACAGGGAAACATGTCCCTCCCCTTCCTGCAGAAGCCTTTTATATAATTGCCGGCTGTTATCCCATCTCCCTTCATTCTTTGGGATAAACAATCTCCTGTTTTCCCAATCACTCATCACAGACCATATTTGATCCATAGGGATGCCACATTTGGGTTTATTCCTCAATGGAAAAATCTGGTGCCCCTCAGCTTCACGTGGCCCTCAGAGCTGGATGCTGGAAGGAGAAAATAGGGAATGTTGTGGACTGACAAGGAGCTGGATCTCCTCATTCCCACTTCCCACCAAGTTCTTCCTGGGATACCCACAGTGTTGAGACTTTTGGAAGCAGGTGAGGGAAGCCAGGGGATTTTGTAAATCCTTACAAAATATCTTGTGCCAATTCCCTTGGGAGAAGCACAAACACTTTTATGGCTCAAACAAATAAACCAAACAGGAAGAAATAACAAAAGGACATTTAATGAGTCTAATTTGGCACTGGATGCAAATGAAGGGCTTTGGGATAACGTGGCTGCGGTCCTATCCTTAAAAAGTTGGATCATCTCCCAGTTAAAAATATTCAGAAAACACCAGAGTGGATTTCTCTGGGTTTCTCCCAGTCTGTTTTCGAGGAATTTTTCAGTGTTTAATCAATATTAAAAGGGTTGTGCCAGGGCGGGAGCTGAACCAGATGTGGAAGTCTCCAGCTAACTCCCTAAATCCTTGGCTGAAACACATCCAGGGACATGTTCCTACATAGGGACACTCACATATGGAAAAATCCATCCACAGGAAGATATTTCTGCATCTACCTCTGCTTTAGCAAATTCTCCAACATTTAGCTTAAATTCAGATTTTGAGGCAATATTTACCTAATTTATTTCATTTCCCACACATGCTCCAAGAGAAAACCTGGATCTGGGGAGGCATCAGGCTGGAGGTGCTGTTAATTCCCAAAGGCAGGAAGCAGAAAGATCCCAAGGAAGTCTCATTAACACAAGCAAATCTGAACAAGCAGAAGCGTCTGGAGAGATCAGGAGGCTTCCTTGGAGTTAAACGTGCTCCTGCCTCTCCCAGGGAGAAGCAAAGAACACAAATAGCAATAAAATAGATTGAGAAATGGGAAAAAAAATTAAAGAAAGGAAGAGGTGAGGGAGACTCAGTAGGTGGTGCTCTTCCCTCTGGATCTGCACAGGGCATGGGGAGAGGGTGATTGGGAATGCCCAGGTGGAAAAACAGCTCCAAACCCAGCTCCTAGTCCTGACTCCTGGCCCCAGGTGGATGAATCACCTCAGCACCATCCTGGGAGCAGCTAAATTTTGGGATGTGATGAATTTCAAGCACAATCCAGGTGTTGGCTTCTCATAATCCCTAAATCCACACAAATGCAATAAATGTCAGCAAGAGGCTTCAGTCAGGAGTTGAAATCGCAAGAAGAATTCAGCCTCCACCTTGTTAGACTCAGCGGATATTTTATCCCATCTCCAGCACATCCCAGGACAAAATCCTTGCAGGAATGGGAAGTGTTGATGAATGTGGTGTTTTAAGAGAAGGGAGTCGAGTGTCTCCAGCCCTGGCTCCTCACAGCCCCCACGATGGACGGGGAAGAGCGGGATTGATCCGGGAACAGGGAGCCATAGATCAGCACAGCCTCTCCCATTATTTTCCCTGATGGATTCCCATCCGATGGACTGATCTGAAAGTGATAAAGGGAAGACCGGAGCGTTTTCAACACCCCACTAACTCCCAAACCGGGCTCAATAACCCTGGAGATTGATGGCTCCTAAGGAATGGGGAGGGAGGGATGAGCTGGGAGGGGAGTTTATTTAATCCAGAACATTTATCGGGATAAATGAGGGGGCAGGACAGGCCAAGGAAATGTTTCTCCTGGAAAAAAACAATTTGGAGATTTCAGGTGTGGTCCTGGGACTGGTGAGTTCTGTCCCCAGGAATGGGGGATCCAGGATAGGAAACCGGAGTTTGCCTGCAGAAATGAGTTTTCCCACAATTCCCATTTTCCCCCTTCTTCCTCGCTTTCCATGTCCTTTGCAGAATCTTGCCTCAAACACTTTCAGTCCAAACAACAAAGCCCTGGGAAGTGCTGGGACCTTGTTTTCTTGTTCTCCTGGATGCAGGAATTTCCATTCCCACTGTTTTCAGGTTCAGAATGGACCAAATATTCCCTGAAAGGTCTCACATGGAACATGTTTTCCATCCAAATCCCAGAATCATGGAATCCTTTAGGTTGGAAAAGACCTCAAAGGTCATTGAGTCCAATTAATCCAGCACTGCCAATTCCACCGCTAAGTCGTATCCCTAAATCCCACCTCTCCGTGGCTTTGAAATCCCTCCAGGGACGGGGACTCCACCACTTCTTTGGGCAACCTTTTCCAGGGCTTGACAACCTTTTCCATGATATTTTTTCCTAATATCCAACCTAAATCTCCCCAGGTGGAACCTGAGGTTATTCCCTCTCATTTCTCCCCAGTCGAAAGCCGCTCCCTGATCCTTCAACAAGGAGGCTTCCCACTGCTCTTCCTGGATTTCACAAGTCCCTGGAATACAAAACGCCAATCCCAGCTGGCATCCTCATCCTCCATTTCTCCACTCCCATCCTCCTCAAGACCTGGAGCCAGGCGGGATTTCGATCTCAGGAGGCAGCTATTGTGCTGTAATTAAACAGCAATTGATTGCAAACAGGGTTCTTTTGTGTTTGGGATTAATGAGAGGCGAGAAGATAAATTTGGTCACCAGTAATTAACCCCAATTACAGAAGCAATAAATTAGGAGCTCCGTGGTATCCACAGCCTTTGGAGGGCTCTGGATCCTTCCCCTTTCCTTGATTTTTTTTCCTACAATCCTGTGGGGTTTTCAGAAGTGAAATGAATCTTGGTAAGGGCTGTGGGGACTGGTGGATAGACCGGGATGTGATGAAAAGTTGGGATTTTGGCTGTGGAGGGAGCATGAGGATGCTTCCATGATGAAAACAAGATGGGAGAGCCTTTTTTATCCCTAATTCCCCCAGCAGGGAATCGATGATTTCACTGATTTGAAGCCCTAATCCCTGGGAATTTTTCCAAGCTTTGATTTTGCAGGCTGGGTGAGCAGGGGCAGACTTTGTGGGATGGGCAAGCTGGATGTGCTCAGTGCAGAGAGCATGGAGTGCCTGCTGCATCCCAGGGGTGAAATCCATGGATAGGAAGTGGGGTCCACCCCCTGGAGCAATGGAGAGTGCAAGGTTGGAATTCCAAAGATTTCCCTCCGTTTATTTCAATCCTGGAGGAGAAACGCTCAAGTGGAGTACCCCAATATCCCAATCCCAGCATCATTCCCCAGGCAGGGACGGGTCATTCCCTGCCTGCTGCTTCCCTCTGGCTTGTGTGATTCCAGCTCCATCCTGCCTGGTATCCAAAAGCATTTCCAAAGGATTTCTGGCTTTAACCTCAGCTGTTTTCATGGTTCAACAGTTTTGGGGCCAGGCGATTGACCCCTGCGCCAGCAAAGCATTAAAGCAGATGCTGAAGGCTTTCCCAGGGCATTCCAAGCTTATCTCTGCCTGAAAACCCTGGCATTGCAAAAAGGATTCAGCCCCAGCCCAAGGAAGTGCAAACCCCCCAGTCCTTCATCACTGCCAAGGATATCACAGGAGATTTGGGATTCAGGGACATCCAGAAAGTGCCACAGGTGTGGGGAAGGCTGCAAAAAATCCCCACAGTGTCTCAGATTCAAGCAGCCTCCAGAGGAAGCCAATTCCTAAATCCCAACTTTTTTTGCCAGTACTATCCCTGGAAAACTGTGGCAGGCTGGGCCGCACTTGGAGATTTAATCCAGGTTTAATTTGTGAGTGATGAGACCCCAGCCCTGTCTCAGCAGAGGATGGGAGGTGACAGTGAGGGTGCCTCTCCCATCCTGCATCCCTGGGTGGATCCTAGGGATCCAAGACCCCAATGTGGGGTCCCGAGCATGGACACGGAGTGGGAATTTGGGGATGTGGGAAAACGGGGACACTGGGAGGATTTGGGGACAGGGGGCTTTGGGATGGAATTTGGGGATGTGGGAGACATTTGGGGACATGGGGGGATTTGGTGACATGGGAAATTAGGGACATGGAGGCAGAATTTGGGGACACTGGAAGAATTGGGGGAATTTGAGGATGGGGAGGGGATTTGGGGACATGGGGGAGGTTAGGGGATGTGGGGCAGAATTTGGGGACATTGGGGGGAATTCAGGGACATTGGGGAGGGATGTGGGGACATTTCCAAAAATTCCCTCATGTCCCCAAATTCCCACCCCGTGCCCCAAAAGGGACCTGTTTCTTGGATCACTGCCGTGCTCTTTCCCCCTGCAAGGAAGAGCAAAAACGTTGAATCCCATCCTCTATCCCACTTTTCCCTCTTGCTGTCCCCACTTTGGGGGTGCGGCCACATCCCCAGAGGGGTCAGCGGGTGCCAGGGCAGATCTCCATGGCTAATTCCATAATCCTCTCCTCTTTCAGGCAGCAGGAAAGGCCCGGCCGGCAGGATCCCTGTGCAGACAGGGTGTAAAAATCCATGGCAGCTCCAAAGCAAACACTCCCACATCTTCATTCCTTCCACCCTATTGGCCATTGATTCCAGATAAATTTCCGGGAGGCCCTGACAGGGCTCAATTCTCCTAATTATGGCCCTATTGACATGTGATCTTTGGCTGCTCAGCTTGTCAGGAGCCATCCATCAGGCAGACAGATTCCTTTGGCTCCCGAGGAAATGAGATGGGAAGGGGGGAGAAAGGAGGAGCAGGGAAACGGCTGGAATGGCGTGCCAAAAAAATGCCCCGGGCCGGATTTTATTTATTCCCAATTATGTTGTGGAAGATGCTAAACACCAACATTTAGGGGAAGAGTTAAGAGCTCCCAGTTTGGGAAGAGCCTGTGAGGATCATTTCCAGTGATTGTTGGGATAAATGTCTCGGATTTCACAGCTCTTCCCTTTTCACAACTGAACTGATTTTTCCGGGTCTCAGCAAAGTTTTCCCTCCATGTTGGCTGTTGAGTTCCAAATCCAGGGAAATTCCTTGCTCCAGGATGTTGAAAACCTTGCATGGATTAACAGGCACATTATAAGGGAAAATCCATCCACTACCACAGTATAGATGGAAAACTGCTGGTTCGAGAGCAAATTGTTGGCAACAGGGAGAAAACTCTGGGAATTCTCTGCTTGTCCATCCTGCCTTGCATTTCTCCTGATCAGAGACAGGACGTGGATTAAGGCCCAAATTCCAGCTGTTTTCTTCTCCCAGTCCCAGCTTGGACTGGTTAGACAGGCTGATACCCAAACTGGAGCCACTGGAAAGCATGGGAACGTGGCCAGGAGACCTGGATGGGGCATAGTTGGGGAACACAAACCTTTTCCAGCTTTCCTTGTGGTGTTTTTATAAACTGGATTTTATTGGGCAGGAATCAGTTGGACTGGAGGGTCTTTCCAGTTCCTTCTCCTGTCCTGTGAATTTCATGGACAAAGCCAGAAGCTCTGTGGACCAGGAAAATTGTTTGAGCCACCCTCAGAGCCCAGAAATTAAGGGATAATTCCACGTGCCTTTTCCCTGGCTGTTTTCCTCATAACTTCGGGGTGAGCACACGGATGCCTGGGGAGCTCAGTGGCTGCAGTCCCGGATGGGATGAGGCGGAATCAGGAAGGATGGATAGGGACGGACGCCCTGGCTGGTCCTTGTCCCCAAAGGAGGTGTCACCCACACCAGGCAGCGTCAGCCAACAGCACAAAGTGGTGCTGGGCCGGATCAGGGAGAGATCCCTGCGAGCTGACTCATATCCTGGTTGGAATGTCTCTGTATTGTGAGAGGATCCAGACAGCCGGGAATGTCTGGAGATAACACTGGGAGCCCTGAGAGCTCAGGCTTCACTTACAAAGCTCGGCTTATTCCAGCTCTCTCCGTATCCGCGGTATTGATCCGCTCCCCCCTGCCCCGGCCTGGCTGCAGGATCAGCCCATCCATGGAAAAGCTGTCTGCTCCCATCCGGCTCGGGTATCCAGCACATCCTCACTCCCACAGCACTTCACCAGCTTCAAGGATTGGCTCTGCAGAAGTGCTGAGCTTGGAAAATCCAGCCCTGGCGGAAGAAGCGAAGCCCGAGCAATTCCCGTCTCTCCCCCGCGGGTGGGAAAGGAGGAACTGCTCCTTCTGCTGGGGAAACTGAGGCACGGAAAGGAGTGAATTCCCAGCGGCATCTCCCAAATTTCATAAAATCACAGAGAGCTTTGAGTTGGAGAGATCTCAAAGCCCATCTCATTTCATTCCTTGCCATGGGCAGGGACACCTCCCACTATCCCAGGTTGTTCCAAGCCCCGTCCAGGGGTCTTGAAAAACTTCCAGGGATGGACAGCCACAGCTTCTCTGGACAACCTCATCCAGTTCTTCACAGGGAAGAATTTCTTCCTAGAAAGTAACATCAAAAATCCCTGGAAATATCCCAGTATCCCTGGCTGATATCATATCCATGATAACCCTGCATGTGGCACGGATATCCAGAGGCTTTCCCTGCCTCCTGATCCAGCAGAACCCCCCAGAAATCTTCATCCCTGATTCCAGCAGATAAGGAGCAGGAATGTTTAAGGACAGATTCCCTAATTTTTCAGTGTCCAAGCAAAGCTTTTCTTTCAAATCACCCCAAGCAGAAAGAGAATGATGCGTTTCTTGTCAAATCAACTGTGGTGTAAATTTGAATTTCTTTGACTCCTCAGTTAAGCATAAAATTCAGGAAAAGCAGGAGGCTTTGGCTCAGCCCTGGGAGAGCTGCTGGCAAATCCAGAGCCTCATTGCTGTATCATTTTAGTCCCCACTGTCTGAATTTTGCAGGGATTCAGGTGATCAGCTCTGGGCTATGGTTCCAGGCGGGCCCTGCCTCTCCAAGGGGTTAATCCCAACGGGAAAACCTTATGAAAGCCGGGAAATCTGGGCAAAGTCGTGCTAGCTCCAGGCACAAGCCCAGGCAGGGATAAAACAATTTGAGGGCTCCAGAGGGAGGCAAAGGGGATTCAGAGGAATGGGAATGCTGGGTCACAGCTGGCTCATCTTGTTGTAAGCCGTCCCTCAGCTCCCTGATCTTTCCCTCCATCCTCATTGCGGGAATAAATGAGGATTTTCACCCTGGGAAGTTAAAATCCAACTCAGAGCTGTTACACAGAGGGAATGGCAACTTCAATATAAGGGTGAGGGACTTAAAGTGGGATTTAAGGTGGAGTTCTCTTCTTGCACCAGTTTGACACCACTGTGATATCATTGAACCCTAGAAATGTTTGGGATGGAGGGGATTTTATGTCATCCCAACCCCCCTGCCACGTGCAGGGACATCTCCCACTAGACCAGGATACTCCAAGCCTAATCCAAGTTGACCTTGAAGTCATCCCTGACTCCAGGGTCAATTAGCATGATTTATGCACGATCTGCATGATAAAAGCCAGGCCCAGGCACAAATTCCTGTCACATCCCTCAGCCTGGATCGGGATCAGCGCCCGGGGGGGGGCGGGGGGAAGCAAAGGAAGCTGGGCACAGCCCCGCAACGCAAAACTCGATGCTCCAAACGCCGTTCCGCGTCTTTCCAGGCAATGGAGCGGCGGCTGCTGAGTCAGCATCCCCATCCCGCCCTCCCTGCACCGGTGACATCCATCCCGGGAAAAGGCAAACCCCCTCCCGCGGAGCCGACACGCGTCTGGATGCAGAGAAAAGCGCATCCGCTCCCCTCTGCCCCCGGCAGAAGCACAGGCAGATCCTTCACTTTAATGTTAACTGAGGTTTTTAGCCTTGGCCCCGGGCTCTGCCTTTTCTCTCCAAGGCTGGGAAAAGCGGGAGAGCGGAGTTCATCAATCCGCTCGTGTGTCGCCTGGAATCAGCGCTGGGAATAAAGTGGAGCTGTCAGGGAACGGCGACCTGTGCCAGAGGGCTCCTCACCATCCCGACGGCTCCCGGGTGGCGTGTCCGAGCTGTCCTGGCCACAGGGAGCAGCGTATATCCAGCCCCAGCTGCCCAGCCTGGATGCTCTTTCCAGGGTGGGAATATTGTTTTTTCCTGTGCTGGCTCAAGTTCCAAGCGGTTGAAGGACAAACAATGAAGGTGGGAAGAGCAGAGCACCTCCAAGGGCAGGCTGGACGGGGCTTGGAGAAACCTGGGATAGTGGGAAGTATCCCTGCCCATGGCAAGTGGTTGGAAGGAGATGATCTTGAAGGTCCCTTCCCACCCAAACCATTCCAGGATTCCATGAAAAAGGCCGATTTACGATCTCAGAGAGCTTTGGGATCACCCATTAAAAACCTTCTCCTGAGACTTCTCAGCTGCAACATCTGGAGGTTCCAACCTCTCCCATGGAACACTTGGATACCTCCAGACAGCATCCCAACTCTGGGAGGGGAAAACACGGCATGGCAAGGAGGGAAGCAGCACTCCAAGGTCGCTTAGTTAATCCATGGCAGGATCCCAACAGCAGCTTCCTGCGACTGCTGGCAGAGGGGAATTGATTCCAGCCAAATCCCCCGGCAGGCGCGGGGGGCTTCGGCACGGGAAGATTTCCTGTAAGACGGGAAGTTTTCCTCCCTGCTCTCCCCGATCTGCTCCGGCTCTGGGAGGCAATCCAAGCGCTGCATATCTTTAATTATTAAGGAATCACCCATTGTAGTTACTTATGTGCTGCGGAGGCTCCAGGATGTTCCTGCCGGCAGTGCCGGAGCGAAAAGAATCCCTGGATGCTTCCCCGGCAGCAGCTGAATCTCCTGGCTCCATTAACTTCCATCCACAACAACCCCACACCAGGAAAATCCCCCCCGGCCACCACACCCCTCCTCCCCATCCTCATCGACCCCCTGGGAGCTCCCCGGACACGGCTTCCGATGGCAAAGCAATTCCAGGAAAGCAGGCAGAGGTTCACGCTCATCCATCATGGTCCAGAAGGAGCCATGAGGATGAGGAGCACCCTGAAAATCAGCAAATTGTGGTGGCTCCGGGGAAGGGCCCAAGGAAGATTTCCCTGTCCCTTCCTCATGTTTGTTGGCTGGATTTGCCTGAATTCCTCCTCTCTTTCCCCAAAAACGCAGAAAATTCCTTAATTGGAGTCACCAGCTGTTTTGGGGAGGCTCTGCAATGGTTGCTCGTTGTGGAATCATGGAATGGTTTGGGTGGGAAGGACTTTCAAGATCATCTCGTTCCACTCCTTGCTGTGGGAAAGGAGACCTTCCACTATTCCCAGGTTGCTCCAGGCTCCATCCAACCTGGCCTTGGACACTTCCAGGGATGCAGCAGCCACAGCTTCTCTGGGAATTCCATTTTAGTGCCTCACCGCCCTTCCAGGGCAGAATTTCTTCCCAATATCCCATCTAGCCCTCCTCTCCTTAAATTTGAAGCAATGCCCCCTTGTCCTATCCCTTGCTGCACGAAAGGACTTCCTAGATTGTCCCAGTGTCACCTGCAGGAAAGACTTACAGGAAGCAGCTCTGGGGTCCAACAGCAGAAGGACATGGAGCTGCTGGAATGAGTCCAGAGGAGGCCACGGAGATACTCCAAGGGTTGGAACCCCTCTGCTCTGGAGCCAGGCTGGGAGAAAAGCTGGGTATGTCCAGCCTGGAGAAAAGAAAGCTCCAGGGAAACCTCAAAGCCCCTTCCAGGGCCTAAAGGGGCTTCAGGAGAGCTGGAGAGGGACTTGGGACAAGGGATGGAGGGACAGGACACAGGGAATGGCTTCCCACTGCCAGAGGGCAGGGATGGATGGGGTATTGGGAAGAAATTCTTCCCTGTGAGGGTGGTGAGGCCCTGGAATGGAATTCCCAGAAAGCTGTGGCTGCCCCATCCCTGGGAGTGTCCAAGGCCAGGTTGGATGAGGCTTGGAGCAGCCTGGGATAGTGGAAGGTGTCCTTGCCCATGGCAGGAGGGTTGGAATTCAATGATCCTTAAGGTCCCTTCCCACCCAAAGCATTCCATGATTCCATGATAAGAGGGTGCAGCGATGTCCCCTGACCTCTGGCCACCACTGCTGGCACAACGTGGGACCATTTCCGGAGCTCTCCATCTCCTTCCCTCCATCCTCCCTTCACTCCTCTCCGTCCCTCAAACCTCTCCAGCACAGAATTACCGGGAAAGATGCTGCGCTCAGACCATGGGAGAGAGACTCCTGCCCCGTGTCCCAAATTCCAATGTCATTCCACATCCTCCATGACCTTTACTGGGCTCCCACCCCGCTGATCTCCCTCTTTTCCAACACAAGCTGTGGAGCAAAGCAATTTCCAGCAGCCCAGGGCAAGGTGAATCCCTTGCCTTCAACTTCCTTGTAGCTTGTGGTTTCCAGAACAGCTGAGCAAATATTTTTCATGGAGCATCAAAAAAATGCTTGGACAAGTTTTGAATGCTTCCAGGGAACGTGGAGCAAAGGAAAAGTCTTCAGAGCTTTGCAGGAAAACTGGGAAGTCGGGGTGTGGTTTATTTATGATCCCAGCAGGAATCCCTGACACAAACATGATTCCCCTTTAGCTTGGAGCCTGTTCCTGGAAGAATTATGCTCTTCCCATAGTCCCAGATTGTGCAGCTTTCCCAGATTTGGGGAATGTTTTAATCTTCCTTAAACACCATTTAAATATCAGGTTTTATCTGAAGGGTCTGGATTCCGCTTTCCATGCACTGAGCAGGCAGAGTATGGAAAAACATGGATTTACCTTGCTGTCCTGAGCTGTTTATCCCACTATCCAGGTGCATGGGAAAGTTTAGGAAAAGTTGGAATATAAGGGTGACAGAACAGCAAAGCATTTTTGGATACTCCCAGGTCGTTTTTCCACTGGATTTGCTGTTTGGGGCAAATCCCTCAGCAATACTGGGAAAAATTCAGTATTCCCAACCTGGAATTCCTTCATTCCTTTTTGTTCCACTCACCAAAGGGATTCTCCCCCTTCCACAATCCTCTTTATTACATAAATTCAGGATTTTTATCACTGCATCGAGTTAAATTCCCAGACTTGGGGAAAAATTGCTCTTTTTGGTGAGCTTTTAATTGATGCCATTTGGCAGCTTAGGTGGGCTCAGATTATGCAGAAGGAAAAATGGCTGTTCCCAAAACATGCCATTCCCTGGATTTTGATGGACTCTGTGGAGCCACGTAGAGCTCCCATATCCGCTAAATGTATGGATATGATCCCTAAATTAGATGTAAGGAAAAGGTTTTTTACAACAACGGTGGAAAAACACTGGACCAGATCATCCAGTGAAGCTGTGGATGCTCCATCCCTGGAAATATTCCAGGCAGGTTGGATGGGGCTTGGAGCAACCTGGGATAGTGGAAGGTGTTCCTGCCCATGGATTGGATGGGCTTTAAGGTCCCTTCCAACCAAAAACATTCCACGATTCAGTTTTAAGTTTCTGGACGCGTTTCCACTCAGCTGTGCCTGATATAATCCAGTTTTTAGATGGAACACTGGCAGGTCCAGTGGGATATCCGCAGGTCCAGGGATGGGGCATCCACAGATTCTCTGGAGACAGAGTTTTTTAGGTCTCATTGACATCCCTCAGCTTTGCCATTTCCTGGCTTTGCCAACCAACAACAGGACAACGTGTTGTTCCTCCAGGTCATCCAGAGCAGATTCCCACAGGTCCGTGGAGAGGAGCTCACCATCACTAAACAGGTGGGAAAACTGGAATTCAAGGCTGGGAAGTGACTTGACCAAGGACTCCCACAGCAGAGCCACCACATCCCAAATCCTGTTCCCGCATCCCCCAGTTTTCCTGTCCCCTGAGTTTCCCTGCCTTTCCTGAAGAGCTGAGTTTGAAGAAACCCCCCCTACCCCCATCCCCAGGAGTCCTCCTGCCTTTCCAAAAGCTTGATTAGCTGGACTTGCACTTCCAAGGGTTTCGTTGGACTCCTCCAGCTCAGGAGGGAGCCCAGACCACTCCACAGCCTCAAACAACTTCTTGATGTTCAATTCCCCAATTTCCCAGGGCTGAATCCACCTTGAAATTGGTGTCTAAAACCTCTCTTTGCAAGCAGCCAGGAAGGGGCTTAGGAGAAGGAGGGGAGGTGGAAGGGAAAAGAAATTAGATCCATTTTCCACAAGGAGAAGAATTAAAAGGAAAATTTCAGCCTCGGGAGCAGAATAATGGAACTGTGGCTGGGAAACGATTCCTTGAGAAGGGGCAAGGAGGAGAGGTAAAACAGGGAGCAGGGATGTGAGGTATGCTGGTATCAGGGAAAGGACTCCAGCAGGAAATTTGGCATCTTCCCAGGTCAGCCCTGGCCAAGGTCAAAATCCAAAATCCAGCAGGGAAGCTCTGGTGAGGTTTTCTGTCAGGGAGTGCAGAAATATGAGAGAAATTTAGCCACAGCCACAAGAAATATTAAAAAGTTGCTTTTTTCCATGTTTTCCCACTATGTGGGCATCTAGGGATGGGCTCTTCCCATGGAGAGGGTCACATCCTCTCCTGGGATGAGGGATACTCCTATTTCAAGTTCAAGGGATGAGGTTCCCATGAAATGGTGGGGGGAGGAAACAGGATTTTATCCAAAGGGGTTGCTGTCCTCAAGGAAAACTCTGCCTGTCCCTGAAGGAGACAATTTCGGCTCTGTCCAGAGATAAACAAGAGCAAGATCCCCTTAAAATCAGAGCTGGATTGAGAATGAACCATGGAATGGTTTGGATTGGGAGCAACCTTAAAGATCTCATCTAATTCCAAGCCCTTTGCCATGGGCAGAGATAATAGATCAGGAAAGGGATTCTCTGCTGGTGGGACGTGGGGACATTAATGGCACTGCCAGGCCATGGCTTTCCTCAATTCTCCTTGCAAAACCCTGGCAAAAAGGGTGGATTGGCAGCATCTTCAAAGCTGGAAGCTTGTCCTTCATCCAGCCCTGCCGAAGGCAGGGAAAACACCCAATTTCTGTGAAAAGTGGGTGGATTCCAAATCTTTTGGGATTTATGGACTGATTGGAGGTGATCATTGGAAATATTCTGAGCTGGGTACCAGCACTGCCTGGTTTTGATGGGAATCACTCATTTCGGGGGAAAAGCTGCTTCTCCCTCCTCTTTTCTCCCCCTTCCTCCCCTTCAGCTGCTCCAATCTTGACAGGGACAGGTCAGTCCGTCCGTCACCACTAATCCTTGGATACTTTTAGTGTCACTCTAATGACAGCACCTCTGCCAAGCCGAGGAGCCTCGGCAGTAAAAGCCTCTTAAGGGCAGCAGCCCCTCTGAGCAAAGCGATTTGTCCATTCCTGGGGTTTTTCCTTCCCCCTGGAAATGGCATCTCTCCGATTAGTCCCGCTGCCCGTGACAAGAATCAGATGGGAAACCTTCCACTTTCCGATGCATTAAAACCCTTCCTGGAAAGCGCTCGGAAATGCAGAGCTCACCCCTGTCATCCTCCCTCCCTCCCAACTCTCCCTGCTCCCACCTTTCCTCTCCACTCCACTTGGGAGATGCTCTGAGGTTTGGTTTGTTTCCCACACATTTTTGTGGGTTTTGGGACGTGTTTCCTCTCCATTAGGATGTTGGGGATCTGTGGTGCTTCGGGGTGGTTTCGCCATGGAAATCCAGCCGTAACTTCCATAAGAGAGACTCCAGCTCCATCCAAATTGGGAAATTGCAGGGTGTCCCTGTTTTACAGGGTAAAAGGATTAGACAGTGCAAAATATCCATTTCTTGTCCATCAGCCTTTGAAACAGGAACTGGGAATGTTTTAATAGAGAAATGAGAAATACCTGAAGTGGTCATTAGCCCCAAATCCGATCTTCTTGCCACCTGTATTCCCAAGGAAAATGGAGTCAGATGGCAACTGGTTTTCCAAATATCTGTCTCCACTGGGATTTGGCTGTTCCAGTGCTTGGTTTCGCCCCCCCCCCCCCCCCCATCAGCAGCCAAACATGAGTGAGAGACAGCAGAAAACCATGGAATCATGGAATGGTTTGGGTTGGAAGACACCCTAAAGATCATCCCATTCCAACCCCTGCCATGGGCAGGGACACTTTCCACTATCCCAGGTTGCTACAAGCCCCATCCAACCTGACTTTGGACACTTCCAGGCATGAGAAATCCACAGAGAATCCTTTTGGATGGGATGTGAACCACATAGGATGATGTTTCTGTGCCTGGGGTGACAATCCAGGGCTTCCAACAAGTTGTCCCATCCTAATTCTATCCCAAGCCCTCTGCTCCTTCCTCAAGGGAGCCGGGATGCCATTCCCACTCCAGAGCTGTGCTGCTGCCCTCGGAACGAGCTGATGAATGAAGTGTGCAATGCAATTAATAATTAATGAGCTCGTCTGCTGGTTTAGAGGATTCTGTTCTGCCGCAGGGCTCATCACAGCATCCGTCGGGACCTGTTGCATCCAAAGGCAGCGTCGCATCCCTAAATCATTCCACCATCTCCACAGCACAGCACAAATCCCAGCTCTCAGCATCCTGGGATGCAGGGAGGCAGCACAAGCTCCGGGATAACTCCATGGCAGCACAGCTCTGCCAGCATTTCCCCTCATCTCCCCTAAATTTGGGGGTGAGGGGAAAAGATTGAGAGCTCCGTGTGGTTCTGCTCAGCTCAGCAATTCCAAGAAGTACACCCTGGGGAAGGTGGGATGCGCAATTCCTGTGCCCTGGCACATGTCCCAGGCACTGGAGGGATGAAGTCAGCGGGGGCAGATGGATGTGCTGAGAGCTGGAGGCAGCCGGAATGAACTGGAGTGTGGATGAGCCAGAACCAAGAGGCAGGAAGTCCCCGGGAGTCGGGAAGGGCACAGTGGGAAGCTGGGATTGCATGAGGCAGCCCCAGCCGTGCAGGGAATTGCGACGGGATGCGCAATGCATTCACTTGGCTCCATGCAAGGCTTTGGGAAGGTTTCAGGCTCTCACACTGGAAAATAATTTCACCAAACTTCCTGAGGCACTGGGCTGTGTCAGGATTCAGGCAGTGGCAGGGAATGGGCTCAGGATTGGGATCCAATCGCTGCTCCATCATCAGTGCAGCCCCTGGGATGTCATGGAGCAGCCCATGAGCTGCTTCCCAAATGTTCTTAAGGATAGTTCTGCATAAATCACAGGACAAGATGCCATTCCCAATAGCCATGGAATCACAGAACCATTTCCATTTGAAAAGATCGTGAAGATCGTGAAGTCCAACTGTTTGCCAGCACTGCCAAGGCCACCACCAAACCATGTCCCCAAGTGCCACACCCACGCACTGCCCTGGGAAGATGTGCCAGGGCTGGACAACCCTTTCCATGAAGAATTTTTTCCTGATATCCAAACTAAACCTCCCCTGGCATAACTTGAGGCCATTTCCTGTCATCCTATCCCACATTCCCTGGGAGCTGAGCCCAACCTTCCCTGGCTCCACCTCCCATCAGGGAGTTGTGGAGAGCCAGAAGGTCCCCCCTGAGCCTCCTTTTTGCCTGGCTGAGCCCCTTCAGCTCCCTCAGCCTCTCCTGGTGCTCCAGACTCTTCCCCAGCTCCATTGCTTTCCCTAGACATGCTCCAGCTCCTCAATGATTTTTTTTCTCCTGAGAAGCCCAAAAGTGATCCCAGGATTTGAGGTGTGGCCTCAGCAGTGACAGCACAGGGGGACAATCCCTGCCCTGGTCTTGTTGCCACCCTGTGCCAGATACAAGCCAGGGGCCATTGACCTTCTTGGCCACCACTTTGGGAGGACCCCAAGGATCCCCAGAAGGATCTATCCCAAGAAACTGGGAGAGACCACGTGATGCAAGCTTTGTGGGGTTGAAGGAAACTCAGAAGCCATAAAAGGAATAAGGAATTCAAGGTCATTCAGGATTAAGGGACAAGTCTAGCTTGGGGTTCACCACAAGGACCAGGGAGATGAAAGCACAGAGCTCTTGTTACAGCAATGGATGGAAATTCCCGAGGCCCAGAAACCATCCCGGCTTCCCCACACATGAGCTCCCTTCAGCACATCCAGGAAGCTCCCGAATTTCCTTGGATCCTGCTTTTGTTTCTGGCTCTTTCTGCACGGTGTGTCTCCCATGCAGTCAGTTAGAGCCATGGATCAATTAAGCATTAATGGGCAAGGAAGATAAATTACTCAGATGGGAAATCCCAGAGTCTGGAAGTGAAAATTCCCTGGTGCTGATTCACATGGATTCTCCTGTTTTTCAGGCCTGATCAGATGTTCCTTCAGCTCCCAGCCTCATCCAGGTCCGAGGTACCGTGGAGTTTGTGATGGGGCTGATTTTCCCTGATTTCCCCAATTTTCATTCAGATTCCATGAAGAGACACATTTGATTCCTTCTCTCCTCTCCCACATCCTCCCCAACTCATTCCCAGCAATTTTTTGGCTCAGAAAAAGCTTTGTGAAGTGAAAAGGAGCTGAACCCATTCCTACTTTTCCTCCTCCAAAAGACAAGGATTTGGAGATGCTCATCCACACCTGCTCTTTCCAATGAAAATCCGGACAAGGAAGTGTGTGTGCATTTACATGTGGATATTTGGATGTTGCCAGTCCTTTCCTGGCTGGAATGAGTCTGCACTTTCGGATTTGCTCTTCCCTACTAATTGGGAGGTTGAGTGGGGAAGGGCTGGTGAAAGGGATAAAAGAAATCTCCATCAGGAATTCCACTCGTGGCACAAATCCCCATGCAGACATGGATCCCTAGGCTCGGGACAGGATGGGAACACCAACTCCTGAATCCTTCTGGGGACAAATTTTGCAGCTCTAGTGACCCCATAACTCAACTACATCACTTTCAACGAGGTGTCCTGGTCAGGGGCCTTTTTGGGTGTCTGGTGTCACCCACTCCTGAGTTTTAGCAGTTTCTGACCATCTTTTTCTATGGAAGGTCCTAATTTTGGCCCTAAATTTATTCCTAAGATAAGGAGATTTAAAATCTCCACTATTTTTAATACTTTGGTGTTTTATTTATCCACATCTTCCTTGTTTGGGGGCAACTGGACACTGAATTTGCAGCCTGCGCAGGCAAGACAAGACAGTGAAAGGAAAATCTTGTCCTGCTTCATCCCTGTTTTTCCATTCCTGAAACCCTCATGCAGAAACTCTTCCTTCCCCTCCACATTCCTCCTCCTCCTCCTCCTCCTCTTTCTCCCCCTCCAGCTGCTCGAGAAATTCAAACCTTCTTCCTATTAGGAAGAAAAAAGGGTTTGCTCTCAGGTTGAAAGGAAAAGCAAAGGAACGGGTTAAAGGGGTTTAAATTGGAGTTTTATGGATATTTCTGCCTCTCCTTCCTTTGTGAGTGCATTAAACTTTTCTTTCGTTAAAAACCAAGAGGATGGGAACGGGAAAGGAGAGGGGAGAAGGGAAAGAGAAGGTGGAGGGGGGAAAAAAGCCCTCAGATATTCATGTGTGACACAGCTCAGGGCGCGAGACGTGCGGCTGATTTGCTTAATGCTGACAGGTCTTTCTTCTTCTTGGAAAGAAAACACAGCAGGGATCCTAAAATGTGCCGTGTAAAGGTCCATGGCAGGAGCATTTCCAGCATTTCCAATCTTCCGCGGTGATGCTGCGGGCCAGGTAATTCACACAGGGAAAATAATACAAAAAGTTCCTCGCTAAGCACCCATTAAGCCGCTGCCGATGGAAATGCGGAGGCCAAAGCCGGTACAAAGCGCCGGGAATGTGTGAGCTGGGTGTGATCCATGTGAATTCCAAGCCTGCCGGAGCAGGGCAGGAAAAAGGGAGGAAGAGGGAGAAATAGGAGTGGCAAAGCGAGGAGGGGTGGAGAGAAAGGAAAGACAAAGAGAGAGGGAGGGAGGCTGAAAGCAGGGAGAGAAAATAAAGGTGAGGGTTGGGATGAAGGATGATTCCCATAGTCCTGGGCATGCTCAGCCAAGGAGAATTGGGAGAATTTGGGAGGTGGGATTCTTTGTGACCCCCGTCCTCTGGCCAGCCTGATTGTGCTCCCTGCCTCGGATGGTTCTCCCAAGGGATTGCACATCCGCCTTTCCCACTCAGCGGACAGCGGGATGTGCCACAACGACATCAACACACAAAGTGACCCAGCTGATGGTCCCCAGTGGTGGGATGGCTGAGATGTTCTCCAGGGAGAGTCTCCAGGGCACCCTCCCAGCTGCAGGTGGGGCCGTGGTGATGGCTGGAATGTCACTTGTCCTAGAGGAATATCCTTCCCTCTATTCCCCTTTCCATACCTGTTGGCAGAGCCTGGCAGCTCCAGTTGTAGGGTCAGCACCTGCATCAGGTTCCAGGTGTTCAATCTCTGCTCTGAGAGATAAAAAAGGAATAAAAAATAGGTCAGATCTCAGGGTGATGGAAAAGCAGCGCTTGGGAACGCTTTAGGGCAGAGGACATGTCCTTCCCAGAGCCGCCAAAGAAACAGAAGCACAAAAAATCCCATTTTTCACAGGGTTCTTCTCACACCCACCATGTGAATGCTGTTTCTGTGGCATCTTCACCTGAGCCAGGCACCTTTGAGTCTCTTTTTGCTTCCTAAGAAGCCCAGAAAAGGAATTTTGGGGTCTTAAAGGGGACCTAGTTCAGACAAATCTTCCCTACATGCCATCAACTGCCCCACCTCTCGTGCCATTCCCATTGGGAAAGAGAAGGAGCTTTTCCAGTCCTATCTCCAGCAGCTCCTGCACACGGGATCCAGGGCACGCTGGCCTTGGGCCAGGTGACATTCAGATGCCACCAGCAAAGGATCCACGAAGGCCCCAGGGAGCAGGACCTGGTATTAGCAACCAGGTCTCTTTTGGGAGGGTCTGGACAGACCAGGACAAGCAGGAGGTGCTGGAAGATGTCCCACCATAGGAATACTGTGGTGGATCCCATATTTGACCCCACATTCTCTCATACCTCAAAGAGAGATGAAGCAGAACATTCCAGCGACCACCTTGGCCATTCCCTTCCTGGATGTCACTCTGGAGTAGCAATGCCTGATAAAGCCCCTAATTTTCCAAACGCTTTTACTTCCTCAGGGAAGGGAGATGGATTTCAGTCCAGGATTAAAGGAGGGAATTCTGCCCCTCTACCTCACTCAGGTGAGATCCCACCTGCAGAGCTGCCTCCAGCTCTGGGATTCCCAGCACAGGAAGGATGTGGACCTGTCAGAACGAGTCCAGAGCAGGCACCAAGGTGATCAGAGGGATGGAGCAGCTCTGCTGTGAGGGAAGGCTGGGAGAACTGGGATTTTTAAGCCTGGAGAAGAGAAAGCTTGGAGTGATGTGATTGGAGTGATGTGATTGTGGCTTTCCAGCACCTGAGGGAGCCAAGGAAGACGGTAAGAGCCAATTTTTGGGAGCCTGGAGTGACAGGATAGGGGTGAATGGCTTCAAACTGAAAGTGGGGAAATTTGAGTTCAATTTACAGAAGAAATTCCTCCCTGTGAGAGTGGTGAGGCCCTGGCACAGGCTGTCCAGGGAAGCTGTGGCTGCCCCATCCCTGGAAGTGCTCAAGGCCAGCTTGGATGGGGCTTGGAGCAACCTGGGATAGTGGAAGGTGTCCCTGCCCATAGCAGGGAAGTTGGAACTGAGTGATCCTTAAGATCCTTAAGATCTCTTTCAACCCAATTCCATGATAAACCCCACTGACCACAAAGGATGGTGGGGATACAGCTCATCCACAGGTCCCTGAAGGTAAAAGAGGAATGTCCCACCCTGGATTCTCCTTTTCCAATGACTCATTTTTCCATGTCTTCATTGCCTATCCCCCTAAAATGGGGGTAATGGTGTTGATCTCGTTCACCCAGCGCTTGGAAATGATGAGAAGGTTGATGGTGGTTCCTGCTTGATGGTTATGCAGAGGGATAAATGGTGAGAGTTCAGGATTCAGGAATGTGACCATGTGGCCATTCCCAGCTGTTTGGTTGATACTTCCCAAATTTTTGGTGTCAGTCATTTAATCCTTGGTGGGAGAGAGTAGGGGAGAGAGAGGCAGACTCGTCTTGAAGTGTCACAGCAGGAGGACAACAGGGAGAATCAGGAATACGGGAAGTCATGGCTGATAGGAGGAATTTTTCTCCCCGTCGGCAGGATCCCAGAGAGGCTGAGGGGTCCCTTCTCCTTGGAAACAACCTGAGCACAAGACAAGTTGTAATTAACTACCTGGAAAACAGCTCCTTGTCCTTCCCAGAATCTTTTGCCAAGCTCTGGGCCCATCCTGTTTCCCTTCTGGGAAAGCCAAAATTTCTTTTACATGTGGGACAGTGAAGAGCTTCCAAAAATTTTTTTTCCTGGATTTATCCAAGACTGCAGCATCCTGATCCCATTTTGGCCCAGGTCTGTCCCATCCTTCCCTCCCACCATCTCTGACAGACAGGGATGAGGTTAAGGCAGAGACACTCAGGAAAAAACTTCCCCCCAAAGTTATTTTGTTTATTAGGTTCATTTAAAGCTCTCCTGTGGGGAATATCACCTGGAAAACTTAGGAGCAAGATGAAGGGAGGGACAGAGGGTTTCTCCAGAGTGTAATTAAATCCTGGAGTAGCCTTGGAGCTGGGATTCACCCTGGGCTGGCCACACCTCGTGTCCCTGCAGGGCTTGGACAGAGGGGACACAGCCCAACAGTCCTTACTGGCATTTTCCCAGTCTTCCCAGTTTCACAGCCTGAAGACTGGGAGGGAGAAGGTGGCTTTGCCAAGCACCCTGATTCCCATTTTCCCTGGGAATTCTGTCAAGCACAGAAATCCAACCTCCCTTCCCTGGTACCAGTGGGAACAGAACCAACTTAGAAAAGGACTCAGTCCCTTTGCTCTGCTCCCCTTCCTCCACCTGCCACCATCCCTCCTCCCAGCTCACAGAGGAATCAGGGAAACTTCCCATCACTATGGAATCAGGTCTCTGGCTTCATCCTACATCGGTGTCCCCCTCCCCAGTCTGTGATCCCCTCTTTTGAGTGGGAATCCTGGGAATCCAAGGGGAGAGAAATGCCCCTCTTGGCTCAATCCTTCCTTCTCCTCCCAGGTAAAGCAGAGTCCCGTGTGGAAATGAGCTCTGCTGCTCGCTCCTTCCTTCCCTTTTTCCCTCCTCTCCTCTCCATCACTCCAGTTGTTTCATCCTTTGAGAACTTTCTGCTTCTCCCTATGGGACCCACTTTAAAAAACAAGGAAGGGGGGGACCGGGGGGAGACGGAAAGAAAACTCCATTGTCTTGTCAAAGGGAATAAGTGAGAAGTTGCAAGTGTCTCTCCGCAGGTTTTGGCTCCTGTGTGTTCTCCTTTCAAACCCTGCCAGCCTCAGGGGCTGTCATTCCGCCTTCATCTCCTTACGGATCGCCCCGTGGATTCCCACCGCTTCCCCTCCCCACCTTCACGGAGCAGGAGCTGCCAGGCTTTTCACGGCCACCGCCGGCTTGATCCCGCTGACAGGTTCCTTCTCTTTGCTTCCCTTTCAAAGCCGGGCTCGGGGTCGCTTCCTTCCAGCCTTTCCCTTTCCCTTCCTCCCCTGCCCCCTTCACTTTTCCCAATTTTTCCTTTTTTCTGAGGAGAGCCGCCAAGGTGCTTGACAAGGCCACATGCGGCGGAGTCAGGGCCCAATTAAATAAAAACCCCTCTTTAAGAGCAGCCTTCGTTTAGAGAGCGACATCGGAGCTGTCGGAATATTAATGAGCTCTTGCCGCTGGAATCTGGCAGCGGCATCGGGAAGCTCCGTGTGGTGGAGGGGTGCAGGTTTCCACACTGGGATGGTACTTTGGGCAAGACCTTCCAAGCTTGGTGTGCAACTGGTGTGCCAAGCGTGGTATGGGTTAAACCAGTTTATTCCAGCCAGGATGGATGGATTTATGTGGGAATGCCAAGGATGTGTCATCCCCCTTCCCAACAGGCATCACCCATCCATAGGGAGGCATCGTGGTTTTCTGGTTAGAGCAGGAAAGGGTGGTTCTGTCACCAACTCTGAAGGTGAGGTTTGTCCTCTGGGTGTCCCAGGGTGTCCCAGGGTGATGGAGAGCCACAATCCCATCACCTTTCCTCATCCCTGCTGCCGGGAGGGGATTTTTTGGGATGACCAACAGCAAAGTTTCTTCCCATGGCTGATGTTCACCCAGCATTACCATGGGTGATTCCAGGGATTGGCTTCAAAGCCAATTGAGGCCTCAGAGAGGAATAAGACAGGATTTGGGGCTGGAAAGATCATGGAATCCCAGAACGGTTTGGGTTGGAAAGGACCTTAAAGCTCATCTCATTCCAAACCCCCTGCTGTGGGCAGGAACACCTTCCACTACACCAGGTTGCTCCAAGCTCCATCCAACCCGGCCTTGAACATTTCCAGGGATCCAGGGGAAGCCGCAGCTTCTCTGGGCAACTTCTGTCACCCACTGGCCACTTCCAAGGTCACTTTCACCCTTCTCGTGCCACTGGGCCGTCCATGGGGTGCAGAGGTTGGGGGGATGGAGGGACCCACCCAAGTTACTTTAGTTTAATCTTTTCCTGGGAGCTTCCATCCACCAATGATTCCCATTCCCTGGTGCCTGGTGGAGATGAGGTGGTGTGGGAAGGAGATGGAAAACCCCACCATTAAAAGGAAAAGAAGGGAAGGGAAGGGAAGGGAAGGGAAGGGAAGGGAAGGGAAAGGAAGGGAAGGGAAGGGAAGGGAAGGGAAGGGAAGGGAAGGGAAGGGAAGGGAAGGGAAGGGAAGGGAAGGGAAGGGAAGGGAAGGGAAGGGAAGGGAAGGGAAGGGAAGGGAAGGGAAGGGAAGGGAAGGGAAGGGAAGGGAAGGGAAGGGAAGGGAAGGGAAGGGAAGGGAAGGGGAAGGGAAGGGAAGGGAAGGGAAGGGAAGGGAAGGGAAGGGAAGGGAAGGAAGGGAAGGGAAGGGAAGGGAAGGGAAGGGAAGGGAAGGGAAGGGAAGGGAAGGGAAGGAAGGGAAGGGAAGGAAGGGAAGGGAAGGGAAGGGAAGGGAAGGGAAGGGAAGGGAAGGGAAAGGGAAGGGAAGGAAGGGAAGGGAAGGGAAGGGAAGGAAGGGAAGGGAAGGGAAGGGAAGGGAAGGAAGGGAAGGGAAGGGAAGGGAAGGGAAGGGAAGGGAAGGGAAGGGAAGGGAAGGAAGGGAAGGGAAGGGAAGGGAAGGGAAGGGGAAGGGAAGGGAAGGAAGGGCAGTCTCTCTCCCAATGTCATTTCTTCTATTCCAGGATTTGGTCGCTATTGAACTCAGCCAGGCTCTCCCACAAACACATCTGAACTCTCCACTGGGAGCACTCACATTCCCTGCCTGACTCGAAGGTTCTGCTTCAACTCATCCCATGGATTTCAAGAGGAAAAAATCTGGGATGAACATCTACCTCACAGCCTTATTTCCCACCCCAAAATCCCCCTGAGCTGCTCAGGAGCCTGGAGCACATTCCAGGACTGCAATGGCCTGGGGTGAGACTCCAGGTCAGGAACCCTGAGGATGTGGTGGGCAGAGGCACCGAGCAAGCCCCAAAATCCATGGAAAAGCCCCTTCCCAACATTTCCAGCACATTTAGAGCTCTGAGCAGAAGCTGAAATCCAGTCTCCAGCTGGGCTAATGGCATCCAGCAGTTGCCTCCCAACATGAGAGACTGCAAGGAAGCAGGAAAAGGCACTTATCCTTGTGTCAGAGATGGATTCACCCCACCAGTTCCTGCAGGGATTCCAGCCCTCTCCAGTCACACTGGGAAACAGGTTTTCTCCCTAAAGAATTCCAAACTCCTTAGTGCATTCAGGCATCCCATGAGTTAATTTTGGGGAAAACAGAGCTGAGGTGTGTCTGTTTCCAAAGGCTGGGGCCAGGACAGGGAAGGAAAAGTAAACTGAGGAATGATTCGATGTTTTGGGACGACTTACTTGTGCAAATTTCTCCGTCCAGCAACCCTGGGAAGGTGCTCCGCTGGATATTTCAGGATGACAATATCTGGACCTGAACTACACAGCAACAACACCCCCAGGGATTCATCCCTTGCATCAGAAAATCAAGAAAGGCTGGAGAAGAAAGGTGTGGTCAGACCCGAGGAAAGGCGATCACAACATCCACAGGGAGCGGACAACAGGGATCGGATGATGCTGGAAGAAGGAGCAGCTTCCAAAATCCCACATATGGGTTGTGCAAGGCTCTTAGGGCCAGATAGTCTTTCGGAGGGTTTTCAATCCCATTTGGACTGTGGTGCTGCTGTCATTTCCCAGCTTCCAAAAGGTCTGGGAACTCTGGGTCAGTAAAACTCCGTCCTGGAAAAGGACTGAGTCAGGAGATCAATGGAAGTCCAATCCTTCTCTTCCCTTCTTTTTCTGGAGGTAAATCACCAGGATTGTGAAATCCAAGTGTCCCAACACCTCTGTTTTCCAGTCACAGAGAAATTTACAATGAGCCAGAGATTCTGTTGGAGTATTCCGGGAGATGGGATGACCCGGGATGGGACAGGCAGGGTGAGGGAATGCACACACAAAGCCTCAAGGCTGCATCCCTCTCCTTTCCATCCCCACATTCCAGAGAAACAGGGAGGGGGAGAGCGACCTGCAGCCCCAGCCCCGCCAGCTCAGCGCTTTTGTGCTTTTCTGTCAGGGGAAAAAAAAGGAAAAAGAAAAACTAAAAAGCCCCTTTCTGTTTTGTTCCCGTTTTTTGTTTGCTAATTTATTGTTTTGTCCTGAGCTCGAGCTTCTGAAATCCCTTGTTCTTGGCACTCATTAAAATATTTGGGACTCGCTCCGGTGCTGCTGTGCTCTTTTTGTGTTTATTTTTCTCTCCTCCCCAGACCCCCCCCCTCTCCACAACCCCGCGGTCAAAACGTCCCTGTGTTTTCCATGTGCTGATTATCCCGAGAATCAAGGCTCCTGAGCAATTTGTGAGTCACTCCAAAGCAATCAATTATGCATCAAATGACTTTTTGATTCTTTACCTCGTGAGCGGAGAGCTGGAAGAAGAGGCTGCTTTTTATTCTCTTCCCCTCCTCTATATTATTATTATTTTTATTATTATTCCCCACTCTCTCTCTCCTTTTTTTCCCTCCCTTTCCGTGCTCCAACGGCTCTGCCTGCTGGCATTGGGATTATGTCATGATCAAATGGTTTGCTCTTAATTGGCAACTGCTCCAAGATGGGAAGAAGGCAGGAAGATTAAAAGGAAAAGGCCACGGGAGCTGGAGCAGATTCTTGGGGGTGAGGTGCGAGAACGGGGCTGAGCTGAGGAGACTTTGGTATAAAAGTGATTCCCTGTCTCCACCAGCAGGGATGACCAAGGAAATTTGGGGACAGGAGATGGGCTGGAAGGTGCAGAGGTCAAAACAGCAAGATTTTCTTGGGAATAAGCTGTTATCCCCCTCCCCCAGTCTAAAAGCTCAAAGATAAGGACATCCAAGTCCTCACCTTCAGGCAGGGCTGCAGTGCAGGAATATCAGCAGGGAAGAGAGAAGACTGGGATCTAACACACCTCGAGGAGTTTCTCCAGCATGGTGCACAGTGCCGGACGGTGCAAGGTCCTGGATTTATCCATGTCCTGCTCTAAAGGAGGGAAAGGTGCCCATATCCAGCCACGAGCCATCAGCAGGTGCCAGATTTTTACCTGCAAACCCAGAGGTTGTCCCTGTTCATGTCCCTCAGCAGGAGCCACGTCCTTGACCCTTTTTCCTTTGCAATATCCCTGGATATGTTTGTGTGACACTGGCCTGGGCTATGGTGAGCACAGGTCTCTCCTCTCCTTTGAGGAGGAGATCCCCACAATTAGGTTAAAAGAGATCCATGGGGAAATATCCAGTTTAGGGGGTCTAAATGTCCCTCTTGTCTCCATCCTTGCAGCACCAGCTTGACATCTTCTGAATCCAGTTCTTATAATAGAGGTGATTGTCCCAGGATTATCCATTTGCCAGGACACAGGAGCTGTTCATACTCTTGATAAAAAAATAAGAATTAAAAAAAAAAAAACAAAAAACAAAATAAAAATAAAACACAAACAAATGAAAAGTAAAAAAAAAAAAAACCAACAAAACAAAAGAAAAAAAAAACCCCAAAACTCAAACGGAAAAACAGGTTATGTTAACTAGTGCTTTACCTCTGGATTTTCCATCACATCCCAAAAGGGGTTTTCCTCAAGTTAGGAAAGGTGATGTTAATATTCCGTCCTCTTCTGGTCTTGAAGATGAGGCTGACAGAGCATCACCCAATAATCGAGTTCTTCAGAAGCACCAGCTGAACAGAACTTGGGAATGCAGCTCCTTTCCAGTCCCTAAATGACGTGATGGATATGACAACGACCTTCTCCATGATCCCAAAAATCCCCGAGGGCATTCCCCACAATGAAATCCTCCATTCCCCACCTGTTTCCATGGCTTCTCATTCCAGATGTTACCAAGGTGATGCCCCAGGCTGTGGATATCCTTTGGAGCACACGATAAGGATCCAGCTTGGATCAATTGCCTCCTTCAGCTCCATCCCTCTCAGCCAACTGCATCCCAGGTTTTATTTGCAAGGGAAAGGGAGGGATTTGTCCCCTGGATGTGACACTTGGGAGGACAAATCTGGAGTAATGAGCTCAGCTTCAGGGCCCCAGTGACAAAATAGAGCAAGTCCGGTGAGGGACACCAAGATGGGTTTTGGGAGGACACCAAGATGGGTTGGGGAATAAAGTGTATGAAGTGACTAAGATGAACTGGAAAGAGGGAAGTTAAGGAACACCTTTTTTCCACCTTTTTCACAGGAGATGTTCATGGAGAGGAGGAAGTCAGGTTCTTCTCCAAGTTCCACAGCAAAGGAAAAGTGGGGACAATCACAGGGGGCACCAAGGGAAAATTCCCAACATGAGGGTGGGCAGACCCTGGGAAAGGCTGTGGAATCTCCATCCTCAGCTCAACAACGCCTCGAGGAGCTAAGCCTGGTCTAATGTTGAGGTTGGCCATTCAAGGGGTTGAAATGGAAATGCCACCACTCTCTTCTATCCTAAATTATTCCATGACCCTGACTAACCCCCAGCTGGGCAGATCCCACTCAGGTTACAATCAAGATCTATCCTGATGTCCCAAAACCAGTCACTTAGAGCTCTGTATTCCTCCCATCCCTCCCACTTCATTTGGAGAAGAGGGGATTATACAGCTTGGGAAAAGCCTCCTTAGGAAATCAGTGAAATAACTGCGAAGATCCAGATGCTTGGAAGCCTTCCTCAGCTTATAGCAACAGGGCTTTTTGGGGAAGTAAACAGCAAGAGGAGAGAAACTCGTCCTGAGGTAGTTCTGGCTACTCAAAGACTGGTGGCACCATCGAGCTGGATTGTCCCTAATCCTCAACCATCTTGGCAAAGCCACCAAGCTACATTCCCTGCACCACATGAGGAACTCCAAGATGACGCAGGACTCGGGGCAGAGCCAGCAGAGCATCCCTTGCCAGCCTGGAATAGGAAGGAAGCAGCAGGATGAAGGGATCACAAGCTACAGCCGCTGATGGTGACATCTGCAACATCCCCGTGGTCTCACTCAGGACCTGGAGAGGCAGAAGAAAGGAATGAGGTCACTGGTGAAATTTGTGGATGATCAGGGTGGGAACAGGAAAGATGATGGAGAGGTGAGGTGAGGTGAGGAGAGCAGAAGCAAAATCCAGCATGAAAGCCGAGGTTCTTTCCAAGGAAGGACGTTCTCCAGTCCAACCACTGAGGACACACTAAGGAGAGCATGTCCACGGATTTCTGGCAGCATCACAGAAGGATTTCAATATCCCTGGAATATTCTTTGGCTGGGAATGATGTAACAATGCAGACAGCCCTTTCTCCCAAGGTGAAGGAATCAGGTCTTGGCTGAAATCAGGCAGTATGGAAAAGATCTGGGCATGGATTTCTTGGTTGAGTGGATGAATCCAGCTCAATCCCTCTCCATATGCTCTCCACAGAGTCAGGGCAATGACAGAAGCAGTTTTAGGGAATGATTCATCTCACACAAAGGATTCATCTTAAACTCCCTGCAGGAATATCTTTATTTCCAGTGCCAATGAATTTGAAGTATCATGGAATCATGGAATCATGGGATGATTTGGGCTGGAAGGGGACTTAAAGATGATCTTGTTCCAAACTTCGGCCATGGGCAGGGACACCTTCCACTATCCCAAGGGTCTCCAAGCCCCATCCAACCCGGCCTTGAACACTTCCAGGGATGGGGCATCCACAGCTTCTCTGGGAAACCTCTTCCAGGGCTTCACCACCCCTGAGGGACATTTTCCTTGAAGGGACAGGAATTTCACTCACTGGCAGAGAATGAAGATCCCTTGACTGCAGGCCATGGAGAGACATTCCCTGGGAATGTCATATTGGAAGCAAAAGTTACTTGAAACTGGTATTCAGGAAAAAAAAAGCCGAAATAATAAGGAATTCTTGATTCCTGCAATTTCCCAGGAATTCCTTGGGCCATTGGGGTGAAGGGCTGAGCCATGCAGGGAGCAGCTGTCCAAACTCACATGCTGGGAGGCTCTAACTAAGCATGACCAAGAAATAAGGATTATGGGAAGAGGTACAGGGATAGCACATCCTGCTGCCATCCATGTCCCTGCCCTGATATCCAACCATCAGCAACAGCTGCTGCACAGGGAAAAGGATCCAACAGGTTGGAGAAATCACGACATGACACAGGAGAATCAAGCCCCTGCTCCATGGAATTCAGGGAAGGTGCACAGAGGAAATTGATTGTTTAGTGAACTGCAAAATTTACTAGGAAAAGCTCTCCTGGGACTCATATTCCTTTTAATCCAACAAATGTACTAGGAGTTTCCCATTGCTGCCTGAACAAGTGTTTGACAAGTCCCAGGTAGATCCTATCTCAACTTTATAGCTCTGCTTCTGACCACGGTGGGGAAGGCAGAAGAGAAGTTTAAATAAAGTGCCTGACTGGAGGATAAATTAAAACCATTTAAATGAAACAGGGCTGGAGCCAGGCTGGGAGAGCTGGGATCATCCAGCCTGGAGAAAAGAAGGCTCCAAGGAGACCTCAAAGCCCTTTCCAGAGCCTAAAGGGGCTCCAGGAGAGCTGGAAAGGGACTTGGGACAAGGGGTGGAGTGACAGGATAAAGGGGAATGGCTTTAAACTGACAGAGGGAAGGTTTAAATTGGATATTGGGAAGAAATTCTCCCCTGTGTGAATGGTGCGACCCTGGCACAGGTTTCCCAGAGAATCTGTGGCTGTTCCATCCCTGGAAGTGTCCAAGGCCAGGCTGGATGGAGCTTGGAGCAACCTGGGATAGTGGAAGGTGTCCCTGCCCATGGCAGGGGGTTTGGAACTGGATGGTCTTGGAGATCCTTCCCAACCCAAACCCTTCTAGGACTCTGTGAAACTTCTGGAAAATGAAGTCAGAATAAAGCAACAGATCCTCCAAATACTTGTGGACAAGAGAAGGAACAGATGAATGGGCTCTTAAATCTCTGACAGCTCTCCATTTCACATAAAAAAAAGATTCCATTTGTGGAAAGCCATTGGAATATTTGGGAACTGTGCTGCTTGCTGTTCAATACTTCTCAGTGACTCTCATTCAAACAGGGACCTCAATCCATGGATGTTCCATCTTGAGAGTAAGAGAAATTACAGGGATTTCAGGGGATCCTGGAAGCGTTATCTAGGCATCGGACATGGTTACTACACAGGGATTTTAGACGTGCTCGCTTTTCATGGAATCTTGGGAGGCGCTTGGGGAAACAGGACTCATCCTGTGCCACTGGCACTTGGAACAAACCTCGTGTGTGAAGGCTCCAGTAAAACTGATCCACGTGGAGTATTGGGGTGGATGATTTCAAAGCTCTCCCGTGGGATTATCTGTTATCCATGGTCTGGATTCCAGAGGGCTCCAGAAGAACATAATTTACAATGATTTACACAACAAAGATATGTTTTTTACATAGAATCATGGAATGGTTTGGGTTGGAAGGGACCTGAAAGATCATCTTGTTCCAATCTCTGCCATGGACAGGGACACCTTCAAGTATCCCAGGTTGCTCCAAGCCCCATCCAGCCCCATTAGATCATGGATTGCAGATGGCCACATCCTGCTGCACCGGCTCTGCCCAATCCCAATTTATCCCTGAAAAAGCCTGTGGAATAAACCATCCAAAAGGAAAACCAGGGCCACTGCAGAGAGCCTGCATCATTCTGCATCTCTTCCAAACCTCTGGAGACCACACCAAGGACCATCCTTTCTCTCCCATGCAGCAAAGCACTTGGAAACAGCATTCCAGCCCTTTCCAACCTGTGCCAGTGAGAGAGACAAGCTGTCACCCTGCCCCATCATCCTGATGGACAGCAGCTTATATCCCACACCGGCCCCAGGAACCACCACTTCCAGCAGCTAATTCCAAAACAAAGCGTGCATTGAGGGGTTAGGTTTCAGTTTTTCCGGCTGGGAGAAGAAGAGGCTGCCAAACCAAATAACACTGACAGCTGCTCCAGGAGTCAAGCATGGCTCAGTGACCTCGGCTCCTTCTCACGGTGACCTCCCAGCAGATCCTGGCCAGCAGTGCCACCGAGCATCAGGACAAGCAGTGGTGGCAGCCAGAGCCACAGTTGGAGAGGTAGAAGGCACAGCCTAGCAGCTATGAAACACATTCCCTCTTTCCAGCACTATCCATATCCTTCTGCCCTCTCCATGATGTTCTCCCAGGAAGCAGCACTTCAGGATTGCTTCTGGACACCTTTGTGTCCCAGTGATTTTTTGCTAAACCAAAGGCTCTTGGAAGTGCCAGCGGTTTGAAGGCAGGATGCAGCAAAGGGCTCTGAAATATTACAATCATGGGCAGAAAGAGGGAATTTTCTGATGTCAAAAGGGAATTTTCCTGATGCCACACACAAACAAAGGAGAAACTCAAAGTGGTTTGCAAACCCCTCCCTTATCTTCTTCCTCACCTGCTGGGCTATTGAGATGGATTGGAATATCAGCCATGAAATCCTGTCCTGTGCCTTGTTCCCATCTCAAAATGAGCCGGGATGGACTCATGGCACAGAGATTGGGACATTTAAGGAGTGTCATCCTGGGGGAACAGTTTCCATCCTGTCATCCTGGGGGACCAGTTTCCATCCTGTCATCCTGGACTGGGAACAGTTTCGACCACAGCGGATTTGTTCAAATCTACCAAAGCTCTGGTGCTGTCCTGATCCTACTCCAAAGTGACAAGAGAAGGTATTCCCACTATTCCCGTTGGATCTGCTGGGCTTTCCTGCCTTTTATTTCCAGCAGCTCAACCCAGTTGTCTGCACAGGTGTCTTTGGAGATATCTCAAGTTATCCTTGTTGACTTGCCAGTCCCAAAGGACTCATGTCTCCCAGGTGGATTCTTGGGGAATCTCCTGATGACTTGCGTGATATTGGACACCACAGATGTCAGTAGGAATCATCCTTAACCAGCCAGATCCAGCCTCCGAACTGGATAATTCCAGAGGGAACTTCGACATTTGAAGATTGATTGATTTTCCAGCTGTTTGAAGACCATGATCACCAATGTTTTAGGGCTGTTTCATGGAATCATGGAATATTTTGGGTAGGAAGAGAACTTAAAGATCACCCCATTCCAACCCCCTACCATGGGCAGGGAACCTTCCACTAGACCAGGTTGCTCCAAGTCCCTTCCAACGTGGCCTCGAACACTTCCAGGATCATTTGTTGCTTCCTTTTCCTTCTTTCCGATCTGTAAGTTTCCAGTCACTTCTTGATTCACTTCCAAGCATTGTTTTAACCCACAAAAATGTAAAAAGTTGGGCAATGAGTTGGAGAAACAATCTCCAGATTGCTGTGTGCTTATTCCCAGGTGAGACACCAGTTTAAAGGTCTCCAGCTTGGGACTGATGTGGTTCAGAGATTGGGAATTCTCATGGAGGTCTTTGAGCCAAGCTTTTTCCATAATCCTTGATCCAAGGCAGTTAATGTTTTATGACTGCTGTGTCCTTAAAGAAGTTGGAAACTTCATGGATGCAGTGATGAGGAGAGAACATGGTGACGTCAGTTATGTTCCCTATAATCCAGCAGCAGGATTTATCCCTGAGATTTTCTTGCAGCAACAGGCGACAAAGTCCTTCCAGTTTTGTGTGGTGGAGGGAGCTGCCCATGGACTCGGGATTTTGTCATTTTCCTCCTGGATTTTCTGGCTTCCTTGTGCCTGTGTTTTTCCAGCATTCACAGCAGTCCACCCTTCACAACACTGAATTAAACAAGGAATTAGCAGGAGCCTCACCATCAGAATGTCCAGCAGGAGACCGTGCCCATGGAATCCCAACTCCGAGGAAGGACAGGACACACATCCAGAGTGGTCACCTGGAATCTCAACTCTAGCACATCCAGTCACAGCACCTGAATGCCCAAAATCCCTGAGCTAAGAAGTCCTTGGGTCATTCCTTATTCCACATATTTACAGGACACAGAGAGGTCACTCTAGGCTTGGGTGAACCTTAATCCTTGGAAAAACCTGGATAAGGGAAACTTCCCTGGTTTGCTGGGCAGAAAAACTCCCATCTTCCACTGTTTCCTCCCTGTTCATCTCCCCGTTCTTTGCAAAGTGGAGACGGGAACAGATGTTTTTCTGCTTTCCCTCCACCAAACCCCCCTTGCTGAAGCGGGAAAGCCCCGGAGCACCTCCTTGGCACCTCTGCAACTCTGCGTTTCCTCACCTGTCACACGAGCTGGTGACAAGATGAGCAACACCCCCCAACCCGCCAGCCACCACCACGAGTCACTGCGGGAGAGAAAAAGGAGGTGGTGGGGACAAACAGATGTGCCACAAGTTGCTTCCCAAAAGCGTGTTTGTGCATGGGGAGGTGTGAAAGGAATCCACACCTCCCTCTCCCGGTGCAGGTACCGGAGCAGCTGCCAACGGCTCCGGATCCACCACCTCATCCTCACTGTTTCTGTGGGATGTCAAACATGCAGTGCTAAGCAATGATCTGCCATCTGCCAAGGTGAACATGGGTGGGGGGGGTCACATCCAACAACTTGACAAGCTCTCATCCCCCTCCCTTTTTTCTTCCTTTTTTGTTCGTTTTTTTCCCCCTTTTTTTCCTTTCAAAGAGAGATAAAGGAGAGAGGAAACGATTCTGCATTAGTTCAGAGACTTCATCCATCACTGCTGCTCTTTATCTGGAGAAAAGGAGGCTCAGGGGGGACCTTACTGCTCTCCACAGCTCTCTGACAAGACGGTGGAGCCAGGTGGGGATCAGCCAGTGACAGGACAAGAGGACATGGCCTCAAGCTACGCCAGGGGAGGTTCAGGTTGGACATCAAGAGGAATTTCTTCATGGAAAGGGTTTTGAGGCATTGGAACGGGCTGCAAGGGGATGTGGTGGAGTCCCCATCCATGGAGATATCCAAGAAAAGAGTGGACATGGCACTCAGTGTTGAGTCAAAAGTTGGACTCCATGATCTTGGAGGTCCTTTCCAACCATAATGATTTTGGGATTCTCTGGATGTCAGAGCAGGAAGTTCATTTAAAACTGGATTCTCTTCCATTCCCAGCCAGGATGGAAATAGGATAGGCAAGCGACTTCTACCCTGAAAGTGTCACCAAATTTCTTTGGGATTAAAATGACCCTGTCAGCCCTGGAAATGCCACCAACTCCAGAGGCCATTTTCTCTTGGAAAGAGATGTCCAAATAGATGTCTTTTGGAAAGAGTTTGCTTGCCTGGCAAGAGAACTTTCAAAACCATGGACAATGAGAAGAGATTTAGGCCTGAGAACTCTCTCCCCAGCAAGATTTCAACCAGTTTGTACTGACCTGACCTTTTGGGGGAATTTTGACAGGGATTGGGCAGTTTGCCATGGCAGATTTAAGGGAATGGGACCGGCTCCAGTGTCGACCCTCCTGCAGAGATACAACCCTTAAATCCCAGCTTTTGCGGCCTGTCCTTGCAATCTGTCTGGAGGGGACTGGGAGAACTGGGACTCCTGGATTCCTGGTTGGCTTTGGGAACGGGTTTATGGAGCTTGTGTGGACTCTTCTCCTTGTCTTTATGTCGCAAGTACAAACTGTCACATCCTTGTCTCCTCTCCTCTCCCTCCACCAGCATTCCTTGTCTGTAACATTCCCGTAGATCCTTTCCAGGTGCTTGATCTTCTCCTCATTGTACCTCTTTTTCCAGCCTCTCTTCCCATATCTCCCCTCAGTCTGCTGAGAGCTTCCACAGCCGACATTTCCATGGGGGTGTGGGGTCCCTTCTGACGGCAGGATTATCACCCTGGGAACATGATCCCAGTCGATAACTATTGACTGATAAACCAACAATACATTCCAGTGCCAGCCTGTCGATTTCTCTGATTGATTTATCCACCCCTCTTCCCTGATTTACAGGCAGGGATGGGAGGCTCAGGACAGCCAGGCTGCTGCTCTCCATCGTTCACAGATTCAGCTGCCAAGGATCTTTGATTCCAGAGGGGGACAGCAGAGGTGTTTGTGGTTCGGGTGAATCCAGGGAAAGGGACAGGCTCAGAGGTGCAGATCTTACACCGAGGTCTTCAGTTGGGTCTCTGGTAGCCCCAGGTTGGTTTTCTTCTCCTGGCTTGTGGTGAGGGCTGGAATTCCCAAAAAAGTTGCATTTCCAGAGAGCTACTCACCCATCTCGATGGAGGCCTTGGGTTTCCATCACATACTGGGAGTGGAATCCCTGGAGGATAAGGAATGGCTGCTACTCCTGGTGATGGAAAATGCCCTGCTTCCCTTCCAGTGATTGTGGTGAGGACAGAAATCCCAACTCTCAGAGTGGGAGTGGTGGGAGAGACAGGGTAGGAAATCCCGAGATCTCTCCCTAACCCAGGATGGGATAATTCACCACAAGAATGTCAGGACTATGTGGATAAAATGTCTGCCCCTTGGCATCCCATGGGAAACCTTCCATGATCTCCAGTTCTGTCCCTGAAGATGCTTCACATTCCTTTCCTGCAGGGTCACCAGAGCTCGGAATTTTGGTTGTAAATTTTGGTTGTAAATTCCTTTTACAAGAGCCTGTAAAATGAAGGATTGGAGGATGGATGATGCCTCAACCCCAGAAGGGGTCAGATTGGATGGAACTCAGCCAGGAGAAGAATTTCTGAGTTTTGGGACAGACTCACCTACTTGTTCACACAGCAAATATGCCAGTCAGGCTGCCTGAGAAGGGAATGCAATCCCATCTTAGGAACTGCTCCAGATCTATTATCCAGGATATTCCGTGAGCAGGTGATGCCATGATGTTAAGTACCCACAGTGCTGGGTAAGTGAATTGCGAGTCTTTCGAAGTTGCATGGGATTAATTTTGAACTAAATCCCTGGAAAACCACATTGCTGCTGACATTTCAGTTGACCCCTGTTTTCCAGGCAGATTTCTGCTCCGAAATTCAGGGCTCAGATGGTCATGGTTGTGGCTGGAGAGCTGGGAAGATTTCTACTCATCATCACCATCATCATGGTCATCATTATCATCATCATCTTCATCAAGAATGATTTTTCTTTTGAGCCTTTCCCACCTTTCTTCCCTCCCTTAGAAACTTCCATTTAAATTGTTGCATCCTAGAAATATCCCTGCTGTCTGCCCTCTCCAAGCAGGTATTGTCTGGACTTTTCCTTTGCTTCATGGAACAGCAGAAGGAACCTGAGGCAGGTACAGATGTTCCTCTTGTAGTAATTCCAGAGGAGGCCACTAATTTGATCACAAGGCTGGAGCATTTCTCCTACAGAGGAGCTGGAAATGCTCAGTTGGAGAAGAGAAGGCTCCAGGGAGAACTTAGAGCCTCTTCCAGTGCCTAGAGGGGCTCCAAGAGAGCTGGAGAGGGACTTTGGACAGGGGACAGAGGGACAGGACACAGGGGATGGCTTCCCACTGCCAGAGGGCAGGGATGGATGGGATATTGGGAAGAAATTCTCCCCTGTGACAGTAGTGAGGCCCTGGCACAGGCTGCCCAGAGAAGCTGTGGCTGCCCCATCCCTGGAAGTGTCCAAGGCCAGGTTGGATGGAGCTTGGAGCAACCTGGGATAGTGGAAGGTGTCCCTGCCCATGGCAGGGGTTGGAATGAGATGATCTTTGTGGTCCCTTCCCACTCAAACCATTCCAGGATTCCATATGGAGTAACAAGAACATCAGGGGAGGTTGCAAAGGTTTGGGTGAACATTAGGGAACCGTGAGCTTTCCACAATCCAACAGCAGAGGTACATGAGATGCAGCTTCCCGGGTTTCCGGGACAGCTTCAGTCCCTGCCTTTGCCAGGTTCCAGAGCAGATCTGCTCCTTCCCAGCTTGCAGACCCTAGATTGCAACCACTGGAGAAGGAAATATTCCTGTGTCTGGTTTCTCCCATCCATTATTTCCTGTGTGTCCGAAAACAGAAATATTCTCCTCTCCTGGAGTTTCCCAGTGCTACTCTTCATTCCAACACCTCTATAAACACAGACAGTTTCGTGTTCCCAATCTCCCATCAGATGAATTGGGTTTTTCCAGGAAAATCTCAGCCAGGAGTTCCTCTTATCCTTGAAAAAAAAACAGTTCAAGGCTTTCTCACAATGCAGGGCATTGCCTTTTCCTGCCTGGCAGTGCACAGGACCAGGTTGGGAAGAAAGGGAAAGGGAGGGAAAAAGGGACTGGAGAAAGAGGGAAGACTGTTGATGCTGGGGGAAGGAGAGAGGTGGATTTTCAGGAAAGAGGGGAGAGCCTGGAATTGCAGCTAATGCCAAACACATCTTAACCCTTCAGGGATCTGGTATCACCAAAGCAAACACTTTGCAGGAATTTTTTCTTCTCCCACTTGTCCACTTTGAAAATCCTTCCCACAGATACACAGCACCATCCCCTGATTATAGGATCATTCCCTCCCTCCCTCCCTCCCTCAGGTCCCATCTTGCTCCCACCACATTCCTACCTCAATCATTCCCTAAATCAGCTCTTTGGGAATCCAGGCTGATCATGCTTGAGCACTGCCCTGTCTCCTTTTAATTGGAGCCTTAATCTCCATCGTTGTGATGATGGGATGGGTTTCTCCAGACACTTTGGGAATGTTTAACTGCCCGTGTCCTCCACAGCCCATTAGACAAAAAATCTGCCAACTGCTCAAATTAGTTGGGAAAAAGTTTAGCACAGGGAATTACTGAAGATATGGGGACAGGGGGACAACATTCGTGGGTTTTGTCCCAACCACGGTGGTCCCAGAGGGAAGGAAAATCTGGAGCTTCTCTTTGCAGATCTTGGGAAAAGGAGCAAATAAAGAAAATGGGCTCTGGAAGCAGGGTTGAGTGGTTTGGGATTCCTGGGAACTACTCTCTGTTCTTAGGGGATTTGGGAGTTAGGAATGATCTCTGGGAGTAAAAGGCAACCAGCAGGTGTGAGGGGTATGGATGAGAGGATGGGATATGGGAGCAGCATCCCAGATTTCTACCATAAATCCATCAGTGAAGCTCTCTCTCCACATAACCTCTCAAGGGGTCTCATCATGATCCTTTCACTGCTGGTCCTGGAAAAAATCATGGAATCATTTAGGTTGGAAAAGACCTTTAAAACTCAAGTCCAAGCATTAACCCAGCAGTGCCAAGGCCACCACTAAACCATGTCCCCATGTGCCACATCCACACCTTTCTTGAACACTTCCAGGAATGGCAGTTCAGCTGCGAAGGGTGACTGCTCCAATGCTTGACCATCTTTCCATGAAGAACTTTTTCCCTAATATCCAATCTAAATCTCCCCTGGTGCAACTTGAGGCCGTTTCCTCTTGTCCTGTCCCTTGTTTCCTGGGAGCAGATCCCGACTCCCACCTGGTTGCACCCTCCTCTCAGGGAGTTGTGAAGAGCCAGAAGGTCCCCCCTGAGCCTCCTTTTCTCCAGCTCCAGATCCCTCAGCTGCTCCTGGTGCTCCAGACCCTTCCTAGCTCCGTTCCTTTCTCTGGACATACTCCAGCCCCTCAATGTCTTTGTTGTGAAGGACCCAAAACTGACCCCAGTGCCCCAGCAGTGCCAGCACAGCAGCACAATCACTGCCCTGGTCCTGTGTTCCCACCACAGTTGGGACAAACCAGGTGCCCTAGGACTTCTTGGCCACCTGGGCACACCTAGGCTCATGTTCAGCTGCTGTCAACCAGCATTCCCGATTTTCCAATGAGAAGATTTCCAGCCACGATTCCCCAAGTCTGGAGCATTCCATGGGATTGTTGTGACCCAGCGCATGACCCATCACTTGGCCTTGTTGAACCACATCCCACTGGCCTCAGCCCATGGATCCAGCCTGTCCTGATCCCTCTGCAGAGCCTGCCTGCCCTCCAGCACATCAATGCTCCAACATGGTGTCATCTCCAAACTTTAGGATTCCCTTGATCCCCTCATCTAAATCACTGATAAATCTATTAAACAAGATTTTTCCCAGTACTGAACCCTCTGGAACACCACACCAGTCCCAAATGGATTTCACTCCATTCCCTGCCACTCTTTGGGCGCAGCCAGTTTTTTTCCAGGAAACAAGGCATCCATCCAAGCCATAAACAGCCAGTTTTTCCAGGAGAATGATGTGGGAAACAGCATCAAAAGCTGTAATAAAATCTAGGCAGACACATCCACAGCCTTTCCCTCATCCACTAAAAAGTTTGGGAAATCATGAGATTCAGACAGTGGAATGATTTCCAGGTGCGATCATGAGAATGATCCTGTGAGCAGCAACATCTCCAGGGTGGTTCTGCTGTTCTTCATCAAATCCAAGAGTGGACATGAAGTTGAGTTTTCTCCTCCAGCTTTTCCAGCATGAAGCTCTGAGGGCAATCCAAGAATCTCGGAATCACTAAGGTTGGAAAATACCTCCAAGGTCATCGAGTCCAACTTTGGCCATCACCAACCAGAGCACTAAATGCCATGTCCAGGCTTTCCTTGAACACTTCCAGGGATGGAGGCTCTGGTTCGATTTATCTTGGGCAGATTGGGAGGTACAATTTCCTAAAAACCCCTCAAACTCAAATGGAAAATGGGGATTGTCCCCCTAATGTCAGGAATCTCAGCACAGCCCTCCTTAAAATCCTCACAAAGGAACAGCTTCCCACGGGAGCACTTTAGGAAGCCAAGCCCTGATCCTGGCAGCAAATCTGACAGCCCTTGGCTTTAATGAGGGAATAATCCAGATGAAAGAATTCTTCCTCATATGCAAAACATGGGAAAAGGGGAAAGAAAACATGCGCTGGCTGTAAACATCTCCAATGAATGTCCTATTTTCCCAGGCTCAAAGCTTATTGATTTAAGTCTTGCCCTGGAAGGCTCATCCCATGCCATGTTTTGATGTCCCGGAACAACAGCATCCAATATCCAGTGTTACTCTGCAGCTTCTCTGAGGAAAAAAATCCCATTTTTCACGTGAATTTGAGAAATAGAGAAAAAACATTGAATTTTGCTACTGTTTTGAAAATATCTTTATTTTTTAAGTGGTTCTGGAGTATTTTTGTTGAGATAAGAGAAGAATCAGAAATTTCAGCTTAAAGGGTCAAAAATATTAGGGAATTATAAGCAGGGCTGGTCAAGAATAGTTTTTAGGGTTTTTTGGTTTACTTTGGCTTTTTGTGGGTCAGGTTTTGGGGGTTTTGTTGGCTTTTTTTTTCTTAATGAAAGTACTTTTTTGCCAGAAAATTTCAGCTATTGAAGGCAAACCTCACACCTGACCTCCCACTGTTTAGAACATTCCCTCCTGCTCCCATAAATCCTTTATTGGATCAAAGTAAACAATGCCTGTAGGATCAGCATCAGGAGTAAATTCCCATAAGGGAAGGACAGGGAACAACCAAACTAGTTCAATATTTGGCAAATATCCTTTATTCACTTCCAAAGAAACATATCCAGAGCCATGAGCGGTTCAGCCCATGGATTATCCTGCTCCTTCTCCCTTTCCCTCCTACCTGGGATGTGTCTGAGCTCGAGTTTAACACTTGTTCCAGGTGATTTATATTCCCACTGTGGAGCACGGGCATAACAAGGCAGAAAAATCCCCCAGCAGCCTCTTAAACAACTCAATAGAGGGGCCAACGGTTTTGGTTTATTGTTGTCCATAAAATTTTATGGATTGGAACTCGCTGGGTTTGTTCCACAGAATTAAGGGAAGTGGTTTCTTTATTTTCCTGTTATTTTTTCAAAACTGCACTAAGGAAAAAGCTCCTAAAGGCCTGGACCTGATTCCCCTCCTCTGCAGGGAGCGGGGCACCAGGGCAGGAAAAGCCAGAAGAGAAAAGAATGAAGGAATCTTCTTCCCTTGGAATTCTGCAAGTGAGTTATGGCAAAGTCCCAAAGATGGGGAACCAAGTTTAATGTCATGGCTCAAGAAGAGGACACAGCTCCTGGAGTTATCCAGGGAAAGATGCCAGAGCCAGGGCTGACATCCATGACCAGCTGGTCCCCACAGCAGGGACTGGGATGGGTTCTGGCCTCACTGCCTCGTTCCAATGCTGGGTTCCATTGTCACCATCCTCAAGGGAGAAGATCCAAGTTGAAATGGAAGAGGATACAGCTTGACACGTTTGGAAGAGGAAGGTGGTCACAAGTTGGAACAGGCTGTCCAGAGGCCTCTTGCTCTTTTCCAACATCACTTATCCCAGGATTTTGGAGAGGAAACCTGGGCTGAGCACAAGGATTGGATCCAGAAATGCTTTCCCTGGATTACAGTGGCTGCCTGTGCCCAGCACACACTACTCTTGGAACTGGGAGGACCAGTAAAAACACACTTGGGTGGTGCATAATCCCCAGGCAGGGATCAGAATTCCCATCAGAACTCAAAGCACCATCCCCATTGGTTTCTTATCCATGGTGACACTTCCATTCACCTCAATTCCTTCTCCAATCCTCTTCTCCAGAAGGTCTGAACAGAGGGAATAAAGCCTCCATCACTGTGTGCTCTGCTAGGTCAGGCTTTGATCTTAAATCACCTGAAGGAGCAACTCCTTGATTCCAGGAAATTCTCCCGGAGCCAGGGAAGACCTTCACCTCTGGTGGCATGAAAGGTCATCCCAAAGGCAGCAGGAAAAGGACTAAAATCCTGAATATCCCAGGCAAGAACACCCTCCAACTTCTAAATTCCAAAATACCAGCGTTTCCCATCACCCACCTTTCATCAGAGGGAGCTGTCGGAAAACAGAGCTGGAGCAAAGCAGGAAATTAAACCCAAATTGACTTTGTGGCAACACAAGCCATAAATTGTGGTTATTGTGGCCAGGGCTTGGCATTAGCCCACTGCCAATCCATCTTTTCCTTTGATTAAACATCCTGCACTAATTCCATTTCCAAAGACCAAGTTTATTTCCAGAGAATCAAATCCCCTCCCTCGTTAATCCGTTCCCATCTCTGGGCTGAAAAACGCAGCCCCGAGATTTGACATTGAGGTGTTCCTGGCAGGAATGTGGCATCACGGGGAAAATCCTGTGGAGTGGGGAGAATGGAATAAATCCCAGCATTCCCTACATCCTGACTCACTCGGGGTCAGGTTTTTCCAGCTGGATTAGATGAGTGTTGCCCCCTCACATTCCCACCAGCTCCACTGAGCTTCTTGCCCTGACTGAGCTGTACAATTTGGAATATCATCCCACTTCCACATTTGGACTCCTGCCCGTCCTCACAGCTCTTCCCATGGTCCCAGAATTCCTGGTGTCTCTTGGCCAGCCTGGCCCAGCAGAAAAGGATCCTCCCCAAGCTTGTTCTTGGGGGAAAGCAGATCCCTGCAGCATTCCTAAATGACTGCTCATGGTTGTTCCTTTTTTATATCCCAGTTTTAACCTGAGTCCCTCCTTCTACATCTTTTTTGGGAATCTGAAACCAATTAACACAAAGCTATTTTCAAGGCTGGCTGTGGACACAGGGATCTTTCTTTTGTCTTGGAAAATTAGATAATGGAGGATATGTGGTGCCACCAGAGCGCAAAACGTTCTCTGTCCTCCCTCCATCCCTTTCTCCTCTCTTTTGGGTGGCCAGAAGGCAATGAATTTTTCCTGGGAAGGGGTGAACACGGCTGCCACGTTCACCCTCAAGGTCCCACCATGCCACCACCTCCACCTTGGAGCAGGAGCATTCCCATTCCTGCCCCAAAATCACCCCTCCCAAACTAGCCGGGAGCGCACGGCCTCACATTTTCCCGCTGCAATCCACGCCTGGCTTCTCCATTAATCCTCCCACTCTCCTCAATACCTGGGCTCGTCCGGGTGTCTGAGAGGATTTGGAGAAGGCAGGGGAAATATAATTAGACAAGATGTTGCCCTCGGAGTCAGAGCCGGGGCCGGCTCATTGAAGGGCAGCGGTCAGCAGAAGGAGCGGAGAGGAGTCAATTTCGCACGGATAACGGAGCCGTTCCGGCTGATTAGGGATTTGATGAGGGAAGGGGTTTGATTTTGGTGGAGTGACAGAAGCCTTACGGTCAGTTGAGATCTTGTTTAAGGAGGGCAAGCGGATCTGGACTGGGGATGACAGATAGGGAGACAGGGATGAGCGGGACAAATTGGCCTGGTTTCCTCCTGTTTTCCTTCTTGTTGTCCCTGACCTCATCCAGCCAGGGCTGGGCACCAGCAGGGAAAGGCAGCCAGGAATGCTGCCAAGAGCTCGAGGAAAGGAGAGAGGGAAAACAGCAGTGATAAAGAACTGGAGGAGGCAGAAAAGACAGGCAGAGTTTGTGGGATCTTCCCTGGAATCTTGTCTCAGCCTCAGTCATTCCCATTTTCTTGTTCCATCACCTCCATCTTCATCCCAAAATTCTCTGTGCACCAAGGAGGAGAGCAGAAGTGGAAAAAGAGACCCAGCCTCACAGGAGGCTTCTCCAACATTCCCCGTCCTGGTTACTGCTCTGGGAATTGCCTTCTGGGAATGGGAATGGAAGGGCTGCTGCTTGTACATCCTGCTCCCATCTCTTCCGGGGCCAAAGCATAACAGAATTCAAGAATCCTGGAATGGTTTGGGTTAAAATGGATCTCAAAGATCACCCAGTTCCAAACTCCTGCCATGGGCAGGGACACCTTCCACTATCCCAGGTTGCTCCAAGCCACATCAAACCTGGCCTTGGACACTTCCAGGGATCCAGGGACAGCCACAGCTTCCCTGGAAAACCTGTGCCAGGGCCTCACCACCCTCACAACTAGGAATTCCTTCCCAACATTCCATCTGACCCTGCTCTCTGGCAGTGGGAAGCCATTCCCTGTGTTCTGTCCCTCCATCCCTTGTCCGAAGTCCCTCTCCAGCTCTCCTGGAGCCCCTTTAGGCACTGGAAGGGGCTCTGAGGTCTCCCCGGGGTCTCCTCTGCTCCACGCTGGACACCCCCAGCTCTCCCAGCCTGGATCCAGCCAAATTTTCACCTAGGGCTGTCAAACCTCCCCATTAGTTGTGATTCCACCCTCAAATATCCCACCCTCATTCCCTCTGGAGGCTGGACTAAAGCCAGGGAGAGGAGACTTAGTGGGATACCAGGTCTTCATTCTGATGGAGAAGTTTAGACACCACCTGGAATTTTCTGTGAGCCTTGAGATCACAACGTGTCATGAACAAGGTCACACCATTGGTGCAGGTAATTAATCCGAACTGTTAATTGAAGTTGTTGTAAAGAGAGAAGGATTTTTGCCCTCACTTGGTTGCACAGGTAAGAGACAATTTCAGGCACCTGGGAATCTCCGATCAGGCTGAGCTGCTGGAAATTCAGCCCCAACTCCCTTTTCCGTTGTTGCAAGGGGATTAAGTGACTTTTCCAGGTGCTCCGGGTGTCACATCCAATCTCCTAAGCCCCCACTGATTCCATAATCATGGGACAAGCCCTCCTCCTTTAGCAGGAAACCCAGCAGCACCTGGGAAGTGAAATTAAAATGTGAAAAATCAGGAAATGGGGTTGACTTTGCCTTGCCAGGGAGAAAATCCTGTCCTGGATGTAATTTTGATTTTACACCAAGTATTTCGATAACACCAAGTGTTAAGGAATTTTGCCTGGGAAGAGGGTCTGGACTTGTAACACTCCAAAAATCACTCCCATGAGGATGAGGATGCTCAGGGATGGAGGCCACACCATCAGCAGGAAAAGCAGAGCTTCCAACGATCCAAAAAAGCAAAATCCTCACAGTTCTGGTGCTCTAATCCTCACTCTCCTGCATCCAGCGGTGCTGAAATGAGGCTGGAAAAGAGGTTCAGCCTGGAAGTCAGCAGGAGTTCAGTGCTCAGAAAGAAAGGAATTGCAATCTCCAGCCAGAATCCAAAGGAGGGAAACATTCCATGTTAATAAACAAAATAAAAGGGGAAGTTAAACTCATCCTTCTCCCTCTTGTCCTGGTGATGGGTTTGGCTTTCAGTTCTCCTTGACAATCCCTAAAAATTAACCCCGGGGGTTGTACAATTGTTGGATGTGAGCGGGGCAATCAAAGCCTTTCAAATCCATGTTTTGTCAACAAAAATACAGGAAGGTATTTCCATGAAAATTCCCCCAAAATATTGGCCCTTTTCCCCCTGCAAAGCTCAGAATCTCATTTTATATCATCTCTGAAGTTCTTTTTTATCTGTCATCATATCTTAAAATGATAAGAATTAATCTCAGTAGGGAGTTATTTCTTCGCTTCTCTTGCAGCTCAAAATAGAAAACACTTCCCCCCACCCCTTAATTTGAAATAAGTTTAATTTCATCAGGGAAAATTCGTCACTGGAACAGAGAGATCAAATCTTGCCTCAGAATAAAGCAGGGAGCTCTCACCTGGTACCTGCTGCCCACCAGCTTCCAAAGGCAGCTCCAATATAATTAAACAACAATAATCCTGGAGATACAAAGCCTGGAATTCTGCTTAAAGCTGTGCCACCTCCATTCCAGACACCTGACTGTGACTGCAGGTGATTTATTTATTATATATTTGATTAATTAGCTCAGGAAGGATTCTAGCAACCTTTCCCTGCTTTTTCCAGAGGCTCCATCCAAAGCCCACTTAAGCCAGTGTAATAAAATCCTTTGCCTTCAGATAAATCCATGGGCACATGCCAAGGGTTAATTTCTGTTTCCGTTCCTGCTGGGTTTGCTCCTCTGCCATCCCTGGTGACTTCCCTGGAGTTATTCCGTATTATCCAAAATGAGTCAGCCCCCGGAACACTCACCTGGATGAGGAGGAGATATTGTCAGTCACCTTCCCTCAGACACAACCACTTTTCTGGAGCAACCTTCCCCTGCTTCCCACTCTTCGCAGGGTGGGAAAACTCTGGAAATTAATTTGGGGCGAAAAAAATGAGGAAGGAGGGGAGTTCTAAGGAACAGAATTCCCCCAAAGATTTCACACTGGAGCAGAGTGGTTTGGCTGGCACAAAATGCCACCTCCCAATCCCGAGGGGGCTGGCATCCCTCCAGAGCCGTGATGTCATTCCCGCCACGTTCCCAGAACTACCCTGTCTGATTCCCAAATCTGCCTCTTGAGGGGGTCCATGCAGGCATCTGCCTCTTCCCTGAATTTAAAAGCTTTGGGATGGTTGCACCCAGAAGTCCCGGGGTGGCACATGTGGACCATGCCTCTGTGACTCATCCCCATCCATCACCTTTCCCCTTTTCCTGCAGCTGGAAAAGGAGGATAACAAATATTGGTCCCTCTTGGGTGGCTACTTGGGGATGGAAAAGAGGGACTTTATCCAATTTTTATTGGCAGAGAAGGAAGAGAAACCCCCTCATCCACCCCTACAGGGATGGGAGCCACGCTCCGAGACCAGGAAGGAAATTGCTTCTCCCACTCCAGTCCCTGGGAAACCTTTCATAAACGTCTCCGCCAACTTTGAGGCCTTGTCCAATCTTGACAAACTGGAGTGGAACAAATCCTGTTTGGTTGCAATGCAGCGATTCCAGGGAAGATGGATCCGAGGGAAGATGGATCTGAGGGAGATGGGAAGTCCTGCGGAGCCGTTTAACATCTTCTGGCCGGGGGTGACAGCAGTGAGGAAGCACCACTGGAAAAATGTTCTCCTCACTGGGGAGGGACAGGACAGGATCCCATTGGGATGCTGGCTGGGGCTTAGGGACATTCCTCCCCAGAATGCCAACTCTATTCCCAAAAAGATGCCTCCCATGAGGGCAGCTCTCACCTCACCAGAGAAGTGTGAGGTGGTGGAAATTCCTTCCTCAATCCACCTCTTGAGGACTTAATTCCACCCTCTCTCCATCCTGGGATCCCCCAAATTTATTTTTAAACCCAGCCAGCTCAAGGAGATTCCTGGAGTGGGGAGAGGTGTTGCCTTCAGCTGTTTTTCCAGGAAAAAAAAGCATCCATCAGGTGGGAAAATTATCCCTCAAAATGGATCAGGGATTTGGTACCAGGATCTCATCCCACCACCTGGGAACTGAGGGATATCAGGAATCCACTACTAGATCCAGTTTTATTTCTGATCCCAAAAAAATCATGAATTCGGGAAGAAGGGGAAGAAATTTTTCATTCCCAAATACACAATGATATCCCAATAAAACAGGAATTTGATTTAGGGCAATTAAACCAAAGTAAAGGATTTCGGGAATGGGATAATTCTGCTTTAAAACACTCCCAGAATTGCACTTCCAACAGCCTCCCGCATCCAGGTATAACTTATTTGTTGGGAGCTGAATTGCAGAGCAAAGAAAAGAAAATCCCAAAATGTACCACCTCAGGAATTTGACCTGGAATAAGCTGGTTTACTAAATCTAGGACTGAAAATATATCAAGAAAGGGATATTTTGGAATTAGGCTGGGTCACACTTTCAAATTTTCTCTCCTGCTTCATCCCAAGTCAAGATTTATATTTATTTTTACAAAAAAGACACGGAGAAATAGAAATGTATTTTTAATTATATTTTTAGGTGTGTCTATATGGAAATACATGGAATTTTTATGGAAGGCACATTCCTAAAAATATCCCTCAAGCCATCCCTGCTCTGATGTTTCTCTTCATTGAAATGTCCTAAAAATCATAAAATCAAAATGAACTTTCCTGACTCATCAAAAAGCCATAAAAATACAGGGATGTGTCCTGGCAAAAGCTGGGTTTTCCCTAATTTCTATCAAGCTGCCCTATCCCAATGGAAATCTCCCACTGGAATATGCTCAACAAGCTCTGTTCAATTAATGCAAATTATATTTCTTTCTTGTTGTTTATCTAATGGTTTGGGTTTTTTTTAGTCTGTTTAAGATTGGTTTTCCACAAGGGAAAGTGGAACAGGACACATCCGGGTGGATTTTAAGGCAAATCCTTAAATCAGGATCATCTGGCCAAATTTTGGCATTATTAGACCCAAACAGATACCCAAAAAAAATCTATAAATATTTATAAAATAAATATAAATACCATTAATATCTCTAAGACCAGTATTTACATCCTCATTTTGCCTATCCCATTAGGAAGAAGGAAAATTATCAGGAAAACCTCTTAACTACTAATTTACACAAATCATTTCTCCCTAATTTTTAGGCCATGGAGAAGACACAAATCTTATGTCTCATCCCCAAAAGTTTTGGTTGTGGATATTTTGGGAAAGAATATATGGAACAAGGGAAGTGCAGAGCAATCCTTGTCCAGACAGATCATTCCAAATCCATCCAGTGAGTGGATTACGGATCATTGGATCACTTTGATCTCTTCAGTTGTCAGGGACATGGAGTCAAATTCCTGCTGTTCTACTAAAAAGTGAGGTTTTTTACTATGAGGGATGTGATTATTGTTTTTTCCAAGGAATATTCTGCAAATAAGGGATAATCATGGAATCGTGGAATGGTCTGGGTTGGGAGGGACTTTAAAGATCATCCAGTTCCATGGGCAGGGAGACCTCCCACTATCCCAGGTTGCTCCAAGCCCCACCAAACCTGGCCTTGGACACTTCCAGGGATCCAGAGGCAACCACAGCTTCCCTGTAAAACCTGTGCCAGGGCCTCACCACCCGAGCAGCCAGGAATTCCTTCCCAATATCCCACCTATCCCTGCCCTCTGGCAGTGGGAAGCCATTCCCTGTGTCCTGTCCCTCCATCCCTTGTCCAAAGTCCCTCTCCAGCTCTCCTGGAGCCCATTTAGGCCCTGGAAGGGGCTCTGAGGTCTCCCTGGATCCTTCCCTTCTCCAGGCTGGACATTCCCAGCTCTCCCCGCCTGGCTCCAGAGCAGAGGGATTCCAGCCCTTGGAAGATTTCCGTGGCCGCTTCTGGACACTCTGCAGCAGCTCCACGTCCTCCTTTTGTTCTTATTCCTTGGAAGTCTTGGCCGTGCACAGCCATCTCCATCTGGAATTTCTCAAAAGAAACACTAAAAATACGCCAGGCATGGGAAGTTTCCTTCCAGGTTTCATCCCTGCCTGCTCTCCCCATGGAGTAGCTGAACTCCAATGCCAAAGCCACCAAAATAAATACTGGAGAGAGGGAGTTATGGACTTTCATGGGTGCTGCCCCCAAATCAGGGCAGGATGGATGAATCTTTGCTGGGAACAAAATTATTCCAGCCAAAATAGGGCAAAAATCTCATCACTTGGAGTAGAAATGGGATGTAAAACAATTTTTCGATGAGGCACATTTCATGATTTTAAGCATGGAAGATGGGATAAGGGATGAGGGTTTTTTTACTGTGTGTTTCTTGAGCCCAGAAATGAAGGGAATAATGTAAAAAGATCCATCCCCCAGGGGAATGCCAAAGTCCACCTCTATCACGTGGGAGGCTGTAACCCTGAGGAACACTTGCATCCTCAGCTCCAGGATTACTCCCAGATTTCCAGCTGCATTCCAAAACTCACTTTTGGCCTCCACAGATTCTCACTTCTCTAGTTTTAAACATTCCCAAAGAAAAGCAAAGTTTGAATAAAAGCTCCTCACTCCCTACCCAAGTACTGAGCTTGCCCTGGTTCTCCTTGGGTGTCTCCAAATGGGAATTCTCACCTCAATCCCTCTGGGAATGCTCCAATCCTCGTGTTGCAAAAAAGAGAATTGCAAATTCATATCAAATATTCCTTCATTTCCTAAGATCACTCCCTCTCTTCCAAATCCTGCCACTCATGTAAACAAACTTGAGAGATCCTGAAGGATTTCTTGGGCATGGGTTGGTTGAGGAACAACAAATTCCCTAAGGCCAGCTTCCCTAAAATAATCCGGAGACCCAGTAAGAGAGCCAGGACTTGATTCCAGATCCCAGATAAAGATCCTCCTTCAGCCGCATGATCACCATTCTTTTCTTGATTCCTTATGAAAATCCCTGTCCTGGTTTTGGATATAAAGAGACAAATCTTTTTCTTCATGGATCATGGGGATAGACCAGGAAGTTCTAGAATTCAGGTCAGGTTAACATTTTTCAAAGAAAATAAAAAAGAGGATTTGAGCATTGGGAATTAGAGGATGGAAACCAGATAGGGCAGGAGAAGTCAAGGAACCGCCACTCAGGGAATTTCCGATGTAAATATGAGCCATCAGGTGTCCCAAATTTCTATTGGAAGTCCTGCTTTGTCTGAGCAGGGAACGCAGGAATGAGCATCAGATGGGGAATGAGGAGACACCTGAGTTAGGGCTGTAGTGATGGATGAGCTCCAGGAATGTGTGGAAAATGGGAGCAAAGGCTGGGAAACCTTGGCCACGCTGAAACAAAGCCCAGCACAACCTTGCTCCTCCCCATCTCCCAATCCATAAATCTCCGGAGCCACGGATTTGTCTGGAGAGGGAAGGGAGCTGCACTTGATTCCTAGTCCCAGTGCTTTTGATGAGCTGCGGTATTGCCCTTCATACTCCTCCAGTCTCAATAAACCTGGCTAATTAGCATCCTGACCACTCAATTAATTAGGCAGGACACTTAATTATGACAAACTCCATTATCCGCTGGAGCCGGGAGTCCGATGGACATCAGCGTTGGGATATGTTCGGTAACAATTTGATTCGAGAGGGAGTTTATTGACCAGAAAAGACAGATGAGGAGATTAAAATCATCAGGAGAAGCAGCTCTGAGCCGTGGGCTCGGGTTATAAAGACATCCAGGATCCCAAATGAGTCGCTCCATCCTCATTAAGAGCCACGGCAGGGATGGGAAGATTTTTGGGAAGGGAGAGGCAGCCAAGCTTCTAGAGGGTCCCAAATAAGGTGTGACATGGAGGGTTTGGGTTTTTTCTCAGTCAGGATCCTGCTCTTTGCCAAAGGAAAAGCCCAGAGTGGAAAACGGCTTCACCATGTCCAAGAATCCCTTGGGAAGGCAACTCCTTTTTTCCCCAAAAAAAATCCATCCCAAATACCAGTGTCCCAAAAAGGGGCCCATGTGATGCTTCCTCTCTGACAAGGTGACATTTAAAGGATGAGGGAAAAGCTGTGGAATCTACCCGGATTTTAGGAAAGCCTTTGATGCATTTCCCACAATATTCCCCCAGAAGAAATACGATGGAGCATGTCCCAAGAAGGGAATGGAGCTGGGAAAGGGGCTGGAGCACCAGGAGCTGCTGAGGGAGCTGGGGGAGCTCAGCCTGGAGAAAAGGAGGCTACAGGGGGGACCTTCTGGCTCTCCACAACTCCCTGAAAAGAGGGTGGAGCCAGGTGGGATCAGGATCTGCTCCTGGGGAATGGGAACAGGATGAGAGGAGATGGTCTCAGGTTGCACCAGGGGAGGTTTAGGTTGGATATCAGGAGAAAAATTCTTCATGGAAAGGGTGGCCCAGACCTGGCACAGCTGCCCAGGGTAGAGGTGGAGTCACCGTTCCTGGAGGGATTTAACATCCATGTGGACGTGGCACTTGGGGACATGGTTTAGTGGTGGCCTTGGCTGTGCTGAGGAATGGTTGGACTCAATGATCTTAGAGGGCTTTTCCAACCTAAATTATTCCATGATTCTGTGCTAATTTTCCAAAGAATCAAGAAATGAAGGGAATAAGGCTCCTTCCTTTGAATTCACAGGATGAATTTTCCAGGAGTTAGCCCAGGCTCAGTTTCCTGATTTTCCACTCGTCTGTGGAAAGAAATCAATGAAATGGCCAAAGCTGGGAGAGCTGGAACATAAACTGGGTGATATTTCATAGTCAACATGTCCAGGGATAACACCCATGGGAAAAAAAAACTAAAAGCAGCCCAAAAAATATGACAAAAAGCCCAAAAGAACAAATAAACAACACCCCCCAAACAAAACACCTAAATACACAAACAAACAAACACAAACGTGGAAAAAAGAGGTTCCTGGGTGTGGGGAAAGGAAAAGGATTCACTGGGAAATTCAGCCTTTCCAGCACAGGTTGGTTTTCCCACTTTCTCCTGGCTCTGGTGGCCAAAAAGGTGGGAGGATCCTACATTTGTGGATCTCCTGCATTTCCCTCAAAACTCTGGAGATTAAAGTTTTCACTTTAATCAGATGTGCCTTCCAGGATGAAGAAGACACCCCAAAATGCCACTTTCCTGGCAGATTGGATGGGATCATCCTGCTCCAGGATTTAGCCACATAGACGTGGATTTCCCTCAGGAGCCAGCTCTGTTTATTCACCATTAGGGATTTAGTCCCTCCCAGACTGTATCCAAGTATCTCACCACGCTTCCAGCCTGTCCCCAGCCACTCTTAATCCTTTCCCACCTATTCCCAATTCCTTCCCAGGAGGTGTTCACCACCCAGATGTCTCGGTCGGGGATGTGCAAAGTGGAAGATTTCCATAGGACAATGAATCAGACTTGTCCGAGGAGAGTTTCCAAAAAACAAACTGCTGCCTTTTCTCCCAGTTCATCCTTTCTCCCAGAATATGGAAAATTTTAATATATTCTATCTAATTTGATGAACTTTTTGATTTTCAAGCTTCTTGGGAATTTTTTTGCCATTATTTGACATCAGAAATAGAAACATAATCCCCCCCTCCTCAGGAACCTAAAAATCAGGGAAGAAAATGAACTTAATTTTAAAAGGCTTTTCCGTGTGAAAAAGTAGAGAGAATATTCCTGTTCATCCTCCATAAGAAAATACAGATTCCATCCCAATTTCCAATTATTTGAAATGTGATTGGAAGTCCAGAAGGGCTGGCCCAGGGCTCTTTGGATCCTGGAAAACACCACCTTAAAATACTGGATTTATTTAAAGTTTCACATTAACTCTGCATGTCTGGGTTTATTGCCTCTGGCTCTGGGATAATTGTACCATCCCTATAATTTATTTTCCCATAATTACTGATATCCACTGCCAACTTCCACAGGGTGTTAGGGCTGATGCCACAGTCCCGTGGGAGAAGCTGGTGATCCCTTCTGTTGTGAATGGCTTGGTCCCATTTGGAAAAATAAGGGGCATCCATAATTACTTTTTTAATTACTCTGGACTAAAGGCAGGCCTGGATTTAGTCCTGTGAGAAACAACAAAGGAGCCTTGGAAAAGGCTGTATCCTTCAGGCTTCCCCGAAGGAGAATCTTCCAGTTATAAAGAATAATGGAGGAGGAATAACCATGAATCCTAAAGAAATCCTATTCCAACACGACACATGCCCAGTTTTGAATTTTGAATGGAATTTCAGCCATACACAGGGTCCAGATCCACCTTTTCCCATCAACATCACCAAGGGCAAAGATGGAAATAACTGACATCCAACACCAGTCTGAATTCCTATTAAATTCCTGTTAAACTCCTGGGCTAATGAACAGGTTTCCTACTAATTCTTGTAAATATTGGTGATTCCCACAGAGCAAGCCCTGGGATTTGGGAGGGATTGGTCATACTCCATGCATGGGATGAGAAAGCCAGACTTGTCTCCAGAGCAAACATCAGCTGCTGCCTCTCCCATGAGGAGTGGGTGCACTGGGGATGCTGCATCCCTGGAAGTGTTCAAGGCCAAGTTGGATGGGGTCTGGAGGAACCTGATCTTGAACACTTTCCACTATCACAGGTTGCTCCAAGCCACATCCAACCTGATCTTGAACACTTCCAGGGACAAAGAGTTGTGTCTGGCCACCTCAAGACATCCAGGCTTGGCAGATGTTTGTCCCAGGTGGAAAGGACACTTCTCAGGTCTAATCCATGCCCAGTCTTTCCAGGAACTCTCTGAACCACGAAGACCCCACTCCAAGTCCCAGAACTCCTTGTTTCAGGATTTGTTCCCCAAAACCAGGGGTAAAACTCAACCACGTGGCCCCAAGGGCACCACGTTTCATTTTCCCATGATTTATTTCCTATGGACAAGGAAAGCTGGACCAAACAGCTGCTTTAGTTCTGTGAAATGGAGAGAGATGGATGGGCAGAGAATTGGATCTCCACACAGGAGAAAATCCAAGAATTTCATTCCTCTTAACAGCTAATTTCCAGAAATGAAACCTGGGAGAAAACACTGAACTCGGAGGCAATTCCTCAGTGAGAACGATGGAGAAATCAGGAGATGGGAGGAGGGTTGCTCTTCTCCCAGATTTCTCCACAAAGACATCCACTGGTCTTTCATAACTACAAAATTTATCACTCCAAATTTCCCAGAGAGCAGAGCTTGGGGAGAAGTTTTCTCATGAAAAATCTCTTAGAGCCGAAAAACGAAAAAAGGAGTTTTAACAATATCGAAGCATTTCTCAACCACATTTCAATTCCATTGAATTTTTGGTGCTCAAATTGCCTTCCTAATTCCAAGAAATTAAAATTAGAAAGAAACGCATTAAAAAAGACATTTTCATTTTGCAGCTGAGAACAACTCTTGAAATTCATCTTGAATTTAAAAAAAAAAGACCAAACTTGGAGCCAACTTGGAGCGTTCCTGACTGAAACAAGATATTGCAACCAATTGCTGGGAGCCAATCGCTCAATTGGCCTCCATTATTTTTTTCCAAGGAGTCAGTCTGCTGGAATACATAGAGAAATGTTCATTTCCATCCCAATCCAATTCCAAGAATACTGATGAACCTGATGGTTTTGTATCTGCTCTTCTTTAAGGAGATACACGGATTCTCTGCCTGTCCAAATTTCCCTGCTCTTCTCCCTGCAGCCTCATCTCCCACTGGATGATCCCATGGATTCAGGCAGGCTGGTTGCATCACTACCAAGAGCATCCAAGTTCATCCCTCCACAACTTCATCCCATCTCCAGCTTCAGGTGGTCAAGGTGTCCTTGTCCATGGGGGGTTGGAACTGGATGACCCTTAGGGTCCCTTCCAACCCAAACCATTCTGGAATTCTAGGATTATTATCATGATTTTCCCTTCCTTTTCTGTCCTAGTAAACTGTTTTTATCTCAAGTCCCCAATTTTACCTTTTTTTCCTAATTCTTTCCCTATCCCACTGAATTCAGGGGGGATTGAGGAAGTCACTGTGGGACACTGATGGGTTAAACCACGACACTTCCAAAGAGACTTAGGCCAATGGCTTCAAATCCAGGATGGAATGCTTCCCAGTTGCCTTCTCCCAGTCAAGGATGCTTTCTGCTCACAGATAATCAGATCATTCCATGCCTTATTTTTCCCTGGATCACAGCTCCTGGTTCTGGCCACAGCCAGAGCTTTCCCATGGAATTCAGGGCTGGACCACAGCCAGGAAACATGGTTTTCCACCAAAGTGCCTTCCAGAGGCTCATTCCTCTTGCCTGCAGAGAAGGACACAGAGGGGAGGATCTTCAGGATGAGATAATGGTGCAGGGAGTCTGTGTATGGGCCTATCCCAAGGATATCTGGGTTTTTAAAGAAGACAAAGGTCTGGAGCACAGATCTGATGAGGAGCAGCTGAGGGAGCTGGAAAAAAGCCTGGAGAAAAGGAGGCTCAGGAAGGACCTTCTCACCCTCTGCAATTCCCTGAAAAGAGGGTGGAACCAGGTGGGGGTTGGGATCTGCTCCCAGGGAACAAGGGACACGACAAAAGGAAACGGCCTCAAGTTGTGCCATTGCAGGTTTAGGTTGGATATTAGGGAAAAAATTTCCTCACTGACAGGCTCTCCAGCCCTGGCACAGGCTGGACACCATCTCTGGAGGGATTTAAAAGCCATGTGGATGTGGCACCACATGGTTTAGTGGTGGCCTTGGCTGTGCCAAGGAATGGTTGGACTCAATGATCTTGGAAGGCTTTTCCAGCCTAATTCTGTAATTCCATGACACATCCAAGACAAGAACGTGCTGCTAAGTGATGGGGAAAAGCACTTAACAGACCATGCAGGAATCATCCTGGAGCTTGAAAAGTGGTAACATGGAGACAATAGGACAGAGAATGCAAATTTGGGAACCGGTAGGAAAGAGAAGGAAAGGGAAAGGCACAAATTGATGCACTGAAGCAAATCCTACAGAGGCAGGAGAAGCAATAATTTGCTCTGCTGACCATTTGGGAGGGGAGAGGGGCCTGTGGGATTGGCCCCTCCCCCCCAGTCTCTCTCCTCTCCCTCCCTTCCTCACAGACAAGGGAGCGAATTAAGTTTGTCGAGTTCCGTAGGAGGCATCGGCGTCAGCTCCAATTACTCACCCTCTGCATCATAATTACTGCAAATGGTCCATTAAAGGAAAATTATCATCAATATGATTTTATCAGACAGCGGGGAAATGAATAAAGGAAAGTGCTTATTCTTCCATTGTCCTGTTAATACAGACGTCTTTGAAATGGAGGATGTGAAGGATTCCACCTCTCCCAGGAATGTGGGATGCAGAGGGGAACTGCGGGTGATCACACACAAACAGGCTCCATCTTTTGGGATGGAATCGGAAATTCGGATCGGTGCCTTCCTGTGATTATCCAAGCAGTGGATGAGGAGCTGGGATTCTTGAGCAAGGTGTCAACTCTGTCATCTCAGGACACCCTCACAGCAGCGTCCCTTCTTCCCAAGGGATCCAGTGTCACCTTCAGCTTCAAACTCAGCATCAAAATAATTTTAAGGGAGCTAAAATTCTTTTGACGTGGTGGTGTTCGGTCAAAGGTTGGATTTGATGGTCTTGGAGATATGTTCCAGCCTCACTGATTCCATGATTCTATGAATCCAACCCAAAATACAAACCCAGGGCCAGATCATCCTCATCATCCTCACCTTGCTGTGAGGAGACTTTTCATTGGCCACATCTGGGATCAGCCACACCTGGAGAAGATGGGATCAGAGTTCCTCACCGTGGAATCATTTTGGTGCTCATCGTGCTGAAATTAGGCCACAATTGCAGAAAAACATCAGATAATTCCAGCTCTGCATCAGAAGAGGTGATGGGTCTGTGCACGCTTGGATTCTGGGATGCTCAACCTCCACCTTTACAGGTGGGAATTGAGATTCTGGAGGCTGGAAAGCTCGACTTCACAGGTGGGAATTGCGGTTTTGGAGGTTGAGACGCTCGAGTGGCCCACAGAAGGAGAAAAATGAGTCACCAAGACATGTCCTGTATGTTTAGACCACCAATTAATTCTCTCTGCCCAATTATCTTGCTGGGAAATGCCAGGATTTAAGCAGGGATGGTGATGGAACCCCCAGTGTTGAAGCTGACCTTCTAAACAGTGATCAAAAGACACAGAGCCATGAAGGGAAAGGCAGCGGGGTCCTTCCAGAGTGGAAAACGTGGGACACACAGCAAAAAACTTTGGATTTTGAAGTTATTGCAGCAGAGGAATAATTCAAGAAAGGTCAAATCTCTCATTCGGCAGGAGTAAGGATGAAGCTCCATGAGATCCCTTGTGGGTTCTCTTGAACCTTCCTCTGGAAGAACAATTTCCAGCTGAACTAGTTCTGGATCCACACAGACAAATTTTTGAGGAAAAACACACCAAACTTCAGCCAGCTTCCAAATCTTTGTGATTCCTGTGCAAACAGATGGATCCAATCCTACAGCAGGTTTGTTTTCCTACCTCTGTTACGGAGATGTGGGTAAAAGGTGTTTTGACTGGATTAAACAGGGTGTCTGCAGTGGAGATACCTTTTTCCCATGGATGCACAACAAGCTGATCCAGTTAGCAGAGCTGAGGGAATTTTTCCACTCTTCTTAAGGCAGAAAATTCCACCCAAGTGGACAATTTGCTGCCTCAGCTTCGTGGATGGCACAGATTTAAACTCCTGGATGTGCAGGAGCATAAAAGCACCATTCCAATGGCTACACCTGTGTGACAGCTCCCAAAACAGAAGGGATGAACTCCAGCCTTTAAGTGAACGGGAAAAGGACACGTCTGAGCTCTCCAACTCCAGGGGAGTGACATCCAGCTGTTGTGACTCCTGGCTCACTGATAAGGAGATAACCCATTTCAGGAGCAGGTCAACAGACCCAAAGATTGGTTGCAGCCCCTTCCTCCAAGTTCTATCACCTCCAAATTGTTGGGGTTGGAAAAGACCTGCAAGATCCTTTTTAAAGACTGTTAAGATTACTTTTAAAGACCTCTCAGATCTTTACCTGGCTATTTACAGTCTCCTTCTCTCATCTCCCTCTACAAAGTTTTCTTTGCATGAGAGGAGAAGGGACTTGTGGTCCCAAGTTACCCCAACACTGCAACATCCTTGTGTGAAAAAGGTGTCAGAACCACACTGGGGCCCACTTGAAAGATGAAGTTGTACTGGTGGGATCACCCCCAGCACCAGGAGACATTGTCCATGTCCCTGGAGCTGTGACCAGTCTCATACTCGGATGTCCACCCAAGCAAGACGTGCCACCACAGGGCAAAGTGGGATCAGTGAAGTGGAGGTTGGGTGGGCGCAGCCCCAGCTGCAAGACCAAGGACCATCATCTGCTTAGCTGCCTGATGGATTCCCAGGGAAAAGCAGGAGAAAACCCCACCCTTTCCACACTGCTGAGGTGACCTGCTGGAACAGGGATGAGTTTTCCCTCCTCCAGCACACCATGGCAACACAGAATCTCGTAAGGCTTGGCGAGGTGGACAAACACTTCCCAGGGCAACCAAGCCCACTCTCCAATTCTTCAAGAGTCCCCCATGCCAAAAAGTCCTGGGATAGGGCCCGGCACAGCAAAGGGAGCATCCGGCTGGAGCAGGAATCTGCCTGCGGGGCCAGGTTTGGTAAAGCCACGCAGAGCTGCCTCGGTCTCAAGGGTAGGAAATAGTCAGGGGAGGGAGTAAAGAGGATCTGCTGCTCTTCATTTCACAGCTGTAGTGGGATTAGCGGAACGAGGGCGCTGGGGTAAAGCTGCCCCTTTTATCTCATTCAAACATGTTGCTAATTCAGCACAGCATCGCAGCCAGGAGCAGCTCCCGGCCTAATCCACTGTAGCATTCTCACCCAGCGTGAAGAAACGAGAATTTTAATCCACTCCCCACCCCCTCCCCGCCCCATCAGATGCTCCAGCAGGCTCTGCCTGGCCTAACCAGGCATGGGGACCCACTCCACACCTGGAATTGCTTTTCCTGGACCCTTTGACCAGTTCTCTGGGCCTCTCTGGGAGAAGGTGGAAGCTGCAGCTCCCACCTTCTGCTCCATGAGATGTTGGTGGTCCCATGGTGGCCACAGGAACAAAATACCAAGAGCATCAAGGGGAAATTAACCTTGAGGGGTTTCAACTGATTGCTTTGGGCTGGTCTAAGGATATTCTCCCAAATTAAGATGGCAGTGGAGAGGTGAATTTACTGTAGCAAACAGCAAAGCACCACGCAAGGTGCCACACTGGCCCAGCCAGGCCTCCAAACCTGGGAATTTAGGAAGAGGGCCAACCAGTAGGTGACAGGAGATGGACTGGTTCGATCTCATCACCCTGTGGGTTCCCTCTGAAGGACAACTCTAATTCTGCAGGGGTCAGAACTCCCAGGCAACTTCTGCTTCTCGTGCAACAAATTGTGAGACGTTCCTTCCTCTGGAAACAGTCCCCGAGTCAGCTTTCACCACAAAAAATGCTACTTGAGATGCCTCCTTGCTGAAAGCCAGACCTCCTGTACTCCCAAACCTTTCAGCCATGCCCCCTCTCCAAGGAAATATTCATCCACAGCCCCATCCCACGTTTTCACCTGTGAATCTCAAACTGAGGCAGCGTGGCCTGATGTGACAAATGACAAAAAGGAGGTGGAAGAAGAGGTTCTGTCTCACACAATTTTCAGACTCCACCAGTGTGGACCAACGACACATTCCTCGGGTCTCACTGGACCCAGACTTAAGCACAGCTTAGTAAAACTCAGCTAGGCTTGTGTAAAACCAAGACAGGAGGATGCCATGGCACCACTGGATCCTTCTTTGCTACCAATATCGTCTGCAAACAAGGCAAAGCCTCCAACACTTCTGGACCTTGAAGTCACCTTCAACCCACTCAACTTCTGTGGAGAATTTTTCCATATCAATGAAATCTAAATTTGTGCCTCTTGTTTCTCCAGCAAAAAGTTTGGATGTGCCCCCAGGTTCACACCAAGTGAACCTCTGCGTTTTTCCTTGCCACGTAGGAGTTTTCCAGGTCTTCCCTGGATCAACCCAAGCACGGAGCTGTCACACCTGGATTTGGGACAGCCTGAAGCCCAACAAAACTCATGGAAGGACTTCTTCCCAAGGGACATATATGCCCAGTTCATCTTCTAGAGGAAGCAGCAGAAGTGATTTCTGGTGGAATAAAGAAAAAAAGAGAGAGATAAAATAGACAAGTAGGAAAAATCAGCATCAGCTGAAAGACCAGTGCAGGAAAAACCACCCAGTTTGGTGTTCAGGTAAACTGGGTTTACCCAGAGGACCTAAAGCAGAGTTGTCTCCCCATGTGACGGGACACAGCAAGGATCCACAACAAGGTGCCATGAAGGAAACAGGAATCCTTATCCTGACTTTGGGCATTCCTGACTATGCAAGGTGAATTCCCTCCTTTCTCAGAGAATTCTCACAGAATCTTGGGAAACACCTCCAAGATCTTCCAGTCCAACCTGTGACCGATCCCCTGCCACGTCCAGTCGTTCCTTGAACACCTCCAGGGATGGTGACTCCACCCCACCCTGGGCAGCCCATCCCAATGTCTGACAATCCTTCCCATGAACAAATTCTTCCTGATGTCCAACCTGAAGCTCCCCTGGCAGAACTTGATTCTGTTTCCTCTTTTCCTGGCACTAATTGCGTGGGAGAACCTTTGCATCCCTTGGGGACTGATCCAAAGACTCAGCTCTGCCATGGGATGGTGTGGCAGGACACCCCACCTGACTGACTACAGGATATCCCCCATCCCTCTGAGGACTTTCGGGATTCAAACTAAAAATCCCAGACTCCCCTTCCCTGATCCCAACCCCCCTGCCTGGTCCAAGGCTCCTCGTTCTCCAGAAATGCCGTGAACCTCTTCCAACTGCTCGGCAATAAAAAGTGCATTATTAACACCCCTCTGTCTCCGCTGCCTTGCTCTCTCCGACGGGCAATGAAACCTCCCTGAATTATCCTCGGCGTGCCTGCGATTTAATTACATTTAAAGTCAATCAAGAGCCTCTGGAGCTGAGTGGCTGTTAAAAGGTTGGAGGGGAGGGGTGGGAGGAAGGGATGGGACGAAGCCCCCCAAGAGCTTACACGCTCCAGAGGCACCTCCCGCAAAATCATCGGCATCCATCTCTTTTCTGTCCCTCCTCCCATTCCCCCTCCCTCCTGCCCACCTTCCTGAGCTTCCTGGGGAGCGGCCCCACAGCAAAGTCCCACAGGGAAGTAGGGAGGGAGGTCTGGAAACAGGGGGGATAAGGCAGAGCAGCCGCCTTCCCTGTTCCCCGCCTTCCCTGTTCCCTGCCACCTCCAGCCCCGTGTCATTGAGGGATGGCACGCGCCTCGGTTTTAATTAGATGGCGGTAATTGCCTCAGTGCAGAATAACATTGTTCCCGCTGGTGGGAGGCGAGAGGGGCTTCAGGCTTGGCTGCCCCCAGGAACTGGGGGAGAGAGGCTTTCCTTGGATGCTGCTCTGGGAGTGGAGGACCTGGACTGAGTGATGAGATAAATTCATTGCTCCTAAAGGACAAGGGCTTAACCCTTGAACTGCCACACCTCAAAGGAGCCTGGATGTGTCCAAAAACAAGAGGGGAGAGGTTCCAGCTTTTGGGATATGGGCAAGAATGGCATTTGCCCAGGGTCCCCTGGGGCTCTGCTGTGACTCCCCACTGTGTGTCCCTTGAGGGAGGGGGCTCAGAGCAGCCCAAGGAGGAAAACAGGGAGCAGAAATCAAAGCAACATTCCCACGAAGTGTCAGCAGATGTGAAGGGGAGGATTGTCTCAGGTGCCTCAGCCTGGGTATTACAACACTCAGCAGAGTCCCTGGGACAAGACAGAGCATTGCCATGGAGCCCAGGGTGCTCCCATGCCTTGCCTAAGGAACCTCTAACATAGGAAAAATGGGGTCTTTGGAGCCCCAGCCTCATCCTGTTCCCTGGCCTCCCAGTCCTGGTGGGCAATCCCCATCCTGATCCCTGGAGACACACAGGTGGAGCCCTGGAGGGTGACATTTGCTGGCATGGTGGCATCATTCACTTCTGGAGAGATCACCCTGGTCTCTGCCAGCCCCTGTGTCCTCGATCCACCAGCGTCTGGAGCAGCCAGGTGGAAACGGTGTCAAACCCTGTGCTGACAATTAGGGACAGTGACTGAATATTCCATGCCGTGATCCTGCTTAGTATTCAAATCCAGAGGAGCCGCTGCACCCCAACGCGTTCCTGGGTGCGTTTCCTCCCAGGACACGTCCCTGGCAGCGGATTGGAGCTGACTCAGGAGCTGCCCCTTGCCCTGAGCACACGGGGGCTCTCTGAAACAAGTGCTTGGAAAACTCCCACAAAGGCTGGCAGTGGTCAAACATCTCTGCTGCTCCAGCAGCTGGGATAAATATTTATGAGGGATGTCAGGGTTGTTTTTCAGGCCACACGCCAAACACAAACCACTTGAGGTTAGCGAGAAACTGCCCCCTTTGGCAAATTATTGGGTAAGTGTCCATTACAGCGGCTGACTCCTTCCTCCCAGGCAGCTGGGAGGGGATGATCTCAGAGACAGGATATTGGATGAGCTCGTGGCATCCCCGCGTTCCTTGATGATTGCTCATAAAATCAGTCATCCCTTAAAAACAGCCCTCCCTTGTCAATATTTAACTGCAGGCTCTGAGGGGGAGAGGCCAGGCCCAGCTTCCTGCTGCTTCCAACGCCTGCAGAGCAGGTTGTGGCTTTGGATATTCCTGTCCCAGCCTGGTCAGGATCTCCCCTACCAGCTCCAAAGCTGGCCGTGGCGTGGCCATGGTCACTGCTGACTCATGCCAGAGTTTGAAGTGATGTCTGATCACAGAATCATGGAATGGGTCAGGTTGGAAGGGACCACAATGGAATCATCTGGTCCAACCTCCCTTCCCAAGTAGGGCCATCCCAGAGCACAGGGCACGGGATTGTGTCCAGGTGGTTCTGGATTATCTCCAGCGAGGGAGACTCCACACCCTCTCTGTTCAGGGCTTGGTCACTGCACAGGGAAGAAGTTCTTCCTCATGTCCAGGTGGAACTCCCTGGGATCAGTTCCTGCCCATTGCTCTTGTGGCCATTGCTGGGCCCCACAGAGCAGAGCCTGGTCGCTGCTCTGAGCCCTCCCTGCAGGCAGGGACAGACAGGGATGAGGTCCCCTGTCAGCTGTGTCTCCTCTTGAGGCTGAACAGCCCCAGCTCCCTCAGCCTTTCCTCATAAGGGAGATGCTTGTAGCGGGTTGAGTTCGAAACCGGGCAGAAACACCAATTAGGTGTAGGGGTTTTGGTTCAAAATATTCATTACTTACTTATTTTCCTTCTGTGAGATAAGAATTAGGAGAAAGCAAAGCAGGCACAAACCTTAAACAGTTGCAGTACAATGAGTTTTATTACTAATAGAATTAAAAGTAAAGAAAAATAACAAGAAATTAAAGCAAATCCCCCCCCCTCCTTTCCAGCATTTCTCTCCTTTTACCCAACTCGCACAAAGGATAACAGAACATGGGATGTTAGTCAGTGTTGCAGTTCTTGAAAAGTCTCTCTCTTATGCTTAAGGAAAAAAGGGTTTTCTTCAGTTGCACGTGGTTCCCAAACTGCCACCAACAGCAGACCCGCACGGAAACAATCAATCTGCTGTGGTGTGGAACATCTCTCCCATGAAAAATCTCACAGTTCCTTCACACTGCAAAACATGGGCCATCACTTGGGGTTATTAATCTTTTTAAGGATAAGTTATTTTGGCCTGCAGGCAAAGGCTTTCTTTGCCACAAGTCTCTAAAAGCCTCTCACTGCTTCTATATAGCCTGGCATAGGCCCTCTTCACAATCTTCACAGGCCACACATGGATTCTCCATCCCCCCATGTACTTCAAATGGATTAAAGAGACAAACAGTTTGTGGTATTACAGTTTCTTACCACGGCATGCAAGAAGGTTTTTAAGCTGCGCGCCAGAATCGCGGCACCGCCCTCTTTTCTCCCGTCGCCATTTTCAGCTTCGTCTCACGTGACTCACTTCTCTTCCTCTCTGACTCTGACGCCGCCATGTTGAAGAGTGTTCTTGTTCAGGCTTTACGGTGGGGAAAGCCTCGCTCCCTCTGTGCTGCTGGCTGCATGGTGTCTTCTTCAGTTCAGCACGAAGTGTGCTGGCTGCAGACAGGAGGCTCTGCCGGCTCCCGTTGACTCCGCCAGCTCCGCATGGAGAGGAGAGGGACCCGCCTGTCCCCAGAAGCCGCGCTGGATGGGTTTAGCTGTGAGCAGTCCATGGCTGGTTTTAGCTGCCTGCGGCTCTGGGACAGTCCCCCCGCAGCGACCCAGGGTCAGTGCCGCAGTGTTGGGAAAGGGGGGAAGGGGCAGTGGCCCCTGCCCGGCCCGGCGGGGCCTGGAGGCTCGGAGCCCCCCCACCTTCCAGCAGGTGAGCTTGGACAAAAGGGAAAGTCCCGCCTTTCCGTGCGGTTTAAATATGTAAATTGTGAGAAGCGTCATCAGTCTAAAAGACTGTCCATCAACTCTGGTTCAACCCATTACAGTCCCTTTATCATCCTCATTGTCCTCCTCTGGACCTGCTCCAAGAGCTCCATGTCGCTCCTGTCCTGAGGAGCCCGGAACTGGACACAGCACCCAGATGTTCCTCACCAGGGCTGAGGAGATGCAGAGGGATCACAGCTGGATGGTGTGAGCTACTCAACGCCATTGTGGTTTGGGGACGTCAGGTGAGGGGACAGCTGTGTGGGCAGAATGCCCTGGGACAACATCTCCCAATCCGAAGCCTGGTTTGTACCCTGGACACAGCCTGGGTCTCCTCAGGACAACCAGAATCCATCAGGATTGGGGCCAGGACTTGGATGTCCATTAGCTGAGCTCTAGCACGGAGGAGGAGAAGGGAAGGTGGTGAAGTTTAGTCCTTTTTGTCCGTCATGGAAGAACCAAACTGTCTCAGGTAAGGATGACATGGAATACAGAGTTCATCGGCACTAGGGATGAGGGAACCGGGACCAAGTGGGGAACGAGGAGGAGAAACCCACTCAGTTCTTAGGAGATGGATTCAGACTCAGAAAGCCACCATCCAGGTGGAAAGGGCAGCTTAAGGAGACAGGTGGAGGAACAGATCCCACCTCAACCTGCCAATCCAGCAGGAGAGTGAAAAGTGGGGAGGGAGATTTCACTGTCAAAATATCCCACGGGAATGAATCCTTGGCTGACACCAGCCTTGGTCAGGACAGATACAAGGTTCAGGTGTCCTAAAACGGTCTCATGGGGCTGAAGAGGGAGAGGAGGCACATTCCCAGTTGTGATCCAAGCATGCTGATGGAGCTAAACCTCTGCCACAAGGAATCTGCATGGAAAATCCCTCCAAAATCGCTGCATGGTGGTGTTGGAAGGAAGGAGAACCAGTGGAATTCTGGCCTTGAAGATCTGCTCTGTTCAGACTTTTTCTGTCTGATAAAACCATGGCCCTGGAGAGCTTTCCTATGGATTTAAATGTCTTTCCTTAGTAAAAAGCAGAGGGTCATAAAGTCAGGTGATGTAAATATCCATCCATAAAATTCATTTGCAACAATAACAGAAGTGATGACCTGGCACTTCCCCGTCTCCGCCTGTCAAACCTTCCTGTGCAGCACCAAGAGGATGGATTGGAGATGGTTTGATGGATGTATGGATGGGTAAAGGGAAAAACTCTCCATAAATGGATGGAGACAGGATCAATGGGTTCCCAACGCACCCCGACTCCTGTCAGTGCATTTCAGTTATCAGACTGACCTAAAACATTTTGGCTCCCTGAAGCTTTCCTGCTTGGAAGGGGTGGAAAAAAACTGGCACAATTGCAGAGAGGTGGATGCCCCATTCCTGGAAAAATTCAGAGTCAGGTTGGATGGGGCTATGAGCAGCCTGATCTGATTGAAGATCTCCTCGCTCCTTGCAGTGTGGTTGAACCAGATGGCCTTTAAAGATCCTTTGCAACCTAAATTATTCCAGGATTTTAGGATTCTATCCCAATCCTGATGTGTGGAGCAACAGGGTAGGAGCAGACAAAGCTCAGGAACGGATCTCTCTTGGAATGGAGAAGAATTTCCCTTTCCAAAGGATTCTGCTGTAAAATTCCTCTTGTGCAAACCCTAATTCTAACCCAAAGAGACTCAATATCCCTGGAAATGATCTCTGCTTCTCCAGTTCCTCCACTCCCACTGCAGAGACACAAAACCACCATCATGGGAAACTAGGAAAAGAGAGGAGGATACCCAGGCATAGGTGACAGTCCCATCCATGACTAATTGCTCATCCCTTGGATTCCTACGCTAAGCTGATGATGCTGCATCTCACCAGGCCAAGCATTAATTTTCATTTCCCAAATTAAGCTGGACCAGGCTATAGGGGGCTAAAGCTGGATTCATCCTCAGGATAGTCTGGATAGCACATCCGTGGATAGTGGCAGGGAAGGGGATACGAGCTCTTCCTCTCTGTGCAGAACAGGAATCTCTTGGAAATCCCCCCTCAGTGAGCTCCTGAGCCCAACTGCATTGGAGTAACTACACAAGGGACAGAGATGGGAAAAGGAGAGGGAGGCAGAAGACACAGGTGACAAGGCTCTGGAAATGCTTGGACAAATCCCACACATCCATAACAAGCCACAGACCAACGATGTTGCACCACAGAAAGTGTCATGTGAGAGAAAAAGGACATTTGTCACCTGATGTGCCCATCCAGGCACTTCCATCTCATCCCCACTTCCTCCTCTTCAAGCCACCAATTACCCAAATTAAATTTGGTTCCATCCCAGGAGAATTTTTAACCAGCTTAGATTATTCCCAGGGTTTTTCTGTTGACACTTATCCAATACCTTGTCCCAAAGTGCTTTGCAGGGATTGGTTCTAGGTGTCTATCCCTGGAAATTTCAGCTTTTCCAGCAGCCCACGGCAACAGAGCAGACCCAAACGGGCAATAAAAACCATAAACCATGAAAAAAACTTCCCAAAGAGATGTGTTGGGGCAGAATGGTGTTAAATCTATGTGTATCCATGTTTTCCTTGCTTTATCCATCAGCTTGGGATGAAGCCACTGATTCCCAGGTGTTCTCACAGCTGATGTTAGTAAAACAGGGATGTTCCTTGGGAAAGATGGGAAGAAGGAAGGGCTGTGCAGGGTAGGGATGTTTCTCCCTATTCCCAGAGAGGCTGGGCATGAATCCTTCCAGCACTTCCAAAGCTTTGCCAAGCCTCTGGCACAGAGCTGCATCTGCCTGCAGCAGTAATACAGTAAGTGCTCTTCCATACAGCGTTCCTTTGGTTTTCCAGGATCCGAGGGGACTCTGACAGACAGCATTTCTCTCCAGCAGTTATTGATCCCCAGCTCTATAAAAATGATTACACTTGACCCAAGGCTGCTCTCATTTCGGCTGGAGAGCAGGAAGAGCCAGGCACAAAGTGTGGAGAGAGGGAAGGAAATTCCACAGGGTGTTGGAAGGTTTATTCAAAGATGAAAGCTGGAGGTCTCTTCCCTTTGGGCAGGATGGAAATGGGAAAACATTCACCCGATGGAGCCACTCAGTTTTTGCGGGACCATTGGGATTTGAGCTGAGGGTTTAAGGCAGTTTTGGCCAAAGGTAGCTCTTTTTAAATAGTTCAGAAACTTCCAGCAATTTGGATAATAATGGAGTTGGATGTGGTGGGATTGTTGGGGTTGTTCTGTGCAAGGCCAGGAGTTGGACTCAATGATCCTTGTGGGACCCTCCCAGCTCAGGAGATTCCATGATTCTGTGCTACAAATTCAGGACGTGAATATGAGAGGATGGAGAGGGGGCTGGTGGTGGCACTGGAGAATCTTCAGGATTGTAACAATTGCTTCCCACCAGCAGTAAAATCTGGGAAGAATGAGGGAGAAGAAACAGGAATCACCATGGAAATCACAGAATCCTTTAGGCTGGAAAAGACCTCTAAGATCACCGAGTCCAACCACGAATCCGTAAGTGGCAAGGCCAGAATAGCAGCCAGAGAGCCCAACCCAAGTGTCGATACTTGGGAGGACTCCTTGGGATCGGGAATGCTTGAGATCATTGGGACAATGTGGAAGGACAGAAGAGCTGGGAGAAAACAGCAGGAAAGCACCGGCACAAGCAGGAGTCCACTGTGGAATCCATGGAAATGTTGTGAGAGGGGCTGTGTCTCTCTTCTGTTCCTTCAAGCTCAGCCTCAGGATGATATCCCAGTGTCCATCAAACCCTTCTGCATGACTTTCCTTTGGATAAGAACAGTCCATGCCCTAAACATCAGAGAAGACGATGCCTCTGGAAAATACGGAATTGGATCTTCTCACGGCCACAGGCCTATCCTTGGAATTGCAATCCTTTATCCTAAACTAGCGCGAGGTCTGGATGCAAAGCTATGAGCCAGGAACTTCTACCAGAAGCCAGCAATGAGGAAAAGCAAGCCATGGATCGACTTATGGATTCACTGCTGGATTTAATCCCGTGGATGGAGATCCGTGGAGATCCAGCATGAGACCATGTGCTGTGCCCAAGACCATGGATCTCTCTCTCTGCTGGAAAAAGTGAGAAGCTTGGCTTGCAAAGCATGGAAGATGCTGGGACTATGGATAAAATCTCCGGCACCACTGCTGGATGGGGCTGTTCCCAAAAAAGGAGTTTGGAGCTGTCCCAAGAGGCCACGTGGATGGAGCCACTGGGATTTGGGATGCGAGGCAGTTTGGCAGCACTGAAATGGGCTGGACCATGCACTTGGCACCTGGGGCAGGGAGCTGTTGATGGGGGCTGGGAATAGAAAAGCAACAGTGGGGATGGATAACTCCCGTCCAGGGAAAAATGAAGGGTGAGAGGAGATGGAGGCACCTGGAAGTCAGCTGGAAGTGGGTGAGGTACAGAGATGCTGAGTCCCCACTTTTCTTCTCACCTGCTCCAAGTCAACCCTCAGAGAAGAGTAGAGAGAAGACCTTGGGTACAACACACCGGTCCCACAGATCCCATCCCAGGCTGCCAGTTCGACTGGGAAAAGGGAGTCGGAATGGACTCTGTGAGGCTCCTCTCTCCCTTAGCTGGCTTCTCCTGCCTGGATACTACCCCGGAGCAGGAAAAAAACCCTTCAAACAGAAACTAATCCTTTTGCAAAAGGCCCTGAATTAGGACCTGAAGAAAGAGCCTGGCTCAGAAGTCTGTCCCTTGCCTGGAGCTCCCAAGAAAAAGAGGGAAACAGAGGGATATCACGGAAGCTGATGTTCTGCACTTCTTGGTGCGCTGAGTTGGGGAGGGCTTTGCTTCCAGCACAGGAGGGTTATCAAGGGATTTGCTGCTGTTGCAAAACTTCTGCGTGGATTGGGAGGGGGAGGGAAAGGTTTTCCAGCAGTCAGCAGAGCACGATTTAGCATCTGCAGAGGCGAAAATGACCCTTGCGATTCCACTTCCTTCAGGAGACCTGGATTTTAGATTTCCCTGCTGGAGAGAGAGGCTGCTGGATGGGGGGGGGAGGGTGATGTGGGAGCACAAAAGGCTTGTGAGGGGACGGGGAAAAGTCCTTATTCCAGAGGGAATTACAGCTGTAATTAGCAGTGTCCACAGTGAATTCCGGTTTGAGGATGATGGGGACACTCCTGCAGAAGGAGCCAAGAGTGATTCATTTGGTGCTTGGTTTAACCCTGATGAAATCTTGAATGGGAGGGTCTGGATGATCCTAAAATATGGAAAAGGGAAGGTTTGGAGGTGACCTAATTGCAGCTTTCCAGTACTTGAAGGGATCTACAAAAAAGACAGAACGGAATGGTTTACAAGGGCCTGGGATGACAGGAAAAGGGGGAATGGCTCCAAACTGACAGGAAGTAAGTTTAGATTGGATATCAGGAAAAAATTCCTCCGTGTGAGGGTGGTGAGGCATGGGAACAGATTCCCCAGAGAAGCTGTGGCTGCCCCATTCCTGGAAGCGTTCAAGGCCAGGTTGGACAGGGCTTCGAGCAACCTGGGATGGTGGAAGCTGTCCCTGCAGGGGGACATGCCAGAGGGGTAGAACAAGATGATCTTTAAGGTCCCTTCCAACCCAAATCATTCCATGATTCCATGACTTCTTGAACAATTTAATTGAAGCCAAGAGGGTTTGGGGCTTGGAATTAGATGACCTTCAGAGGTCCCTTCCAACACGAACTCTTCCATGGTTATGATTCTACAGAAACGTTGGACTTACCTCATGGAGGAGGGACCTCTTCAGGAATACAGACAGGGGGAAAAACAGAAAATGGGATGAGGATAAAAACTTTTGGAGTGACAAGAAAGGCAGAGAAACATCAGCATTTCAGGTGCACCCTGTTGAACACAGGCAAGTCAGGGATGGTGGGGAGAAAAAAAGTGAAAGGAGGAACCTTCTGGTCTTATTTCCAGGGAATTGTAAAGAATATGATGAGATCCCAGACAGGATTTGTGGGGAAACTGGTGGGATTTTGCAGGGAAACCCAGGCTCCAAATCTAACATGGGGCTGACCTGAGGGAGAAAGCTGCTCCAAACCATCTTTCAGGCCCCTGGACATTCATCCAAGCCGAAGAGAAACTCTTCTGGTCCTTTCCCAGTGTTGGAGAGGGGAGATGTCTATCCTTCCTGACCTGCTTGGCAGCTCCATCTCGGCCAGGGCCCCCTGGGGTGCAGGGAGCTGGTTCTCAAATGTCCGTCCCCCAGCTGTTCCTCCCCTCCTGAGGGCACCTCACACAGGGACTGCTTGGCTCCCTCACCCAGAGGCAGCGCCAGGTCCCCAGGGTGCTGTTAGAAGACACCTTGGCTGGCACCCAGGGCTGACACCTGATGCATCCCCACCTCCTGCTGGGACCTCAGCCCCCACCCACGGGCTTCCCCCAGTGTTACCAGCGGTTCCGCAGCGGGAGATTCACCGGATAACATGGAGTTATCCCAAAGGAAGCACCCCAACAATGAGGCAGTCACATTATTCCCATCATTCCTGCACCTCCGTAATGAAGCTGTGTATCCCCAGGGTGGAGAAGGATGAAGGTTTCAAGGTACAGTTTTACAGCAGGAAATGTGATGGTCTTAAAGGAGTTTTCCAGCTTAAATGATTCCATGATCCATGCTGGAGCACAGAGCAGCCGGGCACAAAGCTATTTGGCTCAGGAAGGGCTTACGTCATGGAGAGAAGATGCCATGTCTTACCCAGGGGCCTCCCTGCTGGAAGGAGCATCTCCAAATTCCTGGAGGTACAAATTAACCGGCACAGACTGTGCTGGGAAACATAACGAGCCATGAGCTGCAGGGATCCGCTTACACCGCCGGGACCTGGCACAGGGAAGTGCGAGGCTCCAGCGGCGGATTCCTCCTCAGGCAGGGGGACAAAATCTATACAGGCTCTGAACGAGCACAGACAGAGGGCCCAACACCAAGCTAAGGTTTCATCCTGGAGGGACAGGTGGGGATCAGCGGAATTCCACCTGATTGGACCATTCAGCACCAGAGGCAGCACTGCAGGACCAGGACAATCGCTCATTCGGAGGGGACAGTCGAGTGACACTGAGGGTCACTGCAATGCTGAGAGAGAACAAATCAGACCTCACCACATCCCTTCATCTCCCTGCTTTCCATATACTCATCATGGAATGGTTTGTGTTGGAAGGGACCTTCAAGATCATCAAGTTCCAAACCACTCCCATGGGCAGGGACACCTTCCACTATCCCAGGTTGTTCCGAGCCCCATCCAACCTGGCCTTGGACACATCCAGGGATGTGGCAGTGGGCCTTTAAATGCTGCATGTCCCTTTCCCAGGCTGTTTGATCTCCCATCTCACTCTCCCTACTCGTGTGTGGCTGCACCATCCGGTATCCCACATCAAAGATGCGTGGACAGCCCTTGGATATCCCTCCCTCCAGACACTTCGCAGTCCAGTGCTGTTGTGCCAGTCCTGGAGCTCTGCCAGGAGCCACTGTCTCACTTCCAGGGCCTGGGACAGCCCAAAATGTCCTCGGCAAACTGGTACCAGCACCAGTTTTCCTGGCCATTCCCTGTTCCACAGCCACTTCTCCTCTGAGAGCAAGCAGGGATCCTGAGCCAGCCTCTGGCTGCTGCTGGAAGTGTCTGGCTCTGACACTTTGTAGAGTCCAATTGTCTGTTTCTCGTTATTGAACAATTCCCTTTATTTGGGCTTTTGGGCTTCTCCAGGAAATCTGGTCAATAGGGATCCCAAGGCAAACACTGGCTTTGCATCCTCTGCTGCCATCCCTCTGTGCCTGACAACCCTGACTGCACTCCTGGAGCCAAAAGTTTGGGAGCTGGAGGGCATCTCTGGCTGTTGTGAACGTTATGCCAGGGGGAATGTTGCCTTCCCAGGATGGGAACCGCTTCTCCAGGGGTGATAACCACTCCCTGAGAGTTATGGGGGGCTGCTGATTCAGGGGAGAAGATGTGCAGGGGTAGGGAATGCTCTGGAGACATGCTGGGAGAGCTGCGGGTGCTCACCTGGAGAAGAAAAGGCTTCAGGGAGAACACAGAGCCTCTTCCAGTGCCTAAAAGGGGCTCCAGGAGAGCTGGAGAGGGATTTGGGACAAGGGATGGAGGGACAGCACAAGGGGGAATGGCTTCCCACTGCCAGAGGGCAGGGATAGATGGGATATTGGGAAGGAATTCCTCCTTTTGAGGGTGGTGAGGTCCTGGAATAGAATTCCCAGAGAAGCTGCGGCTGCCGCGTCCCTGGAAGTGTCCAAGTCCAGGTTGGATGGGGCTTGGAGCAACTTGGTCCCCCAGCAAGAACAGGGACATCTTCAACCAGATCAAGTTGTTCTGGAGCTGGACCCCCACCCCGAATTCCTGGAGACAGAATGTTCTGGCCTGGGCCCAATGGAAAAGGGCAGGTGATGGAATTCCACTGCCCAGGAACGTTCTCTCCCGCTGTTGGAATCGTCTCTCTGGGTGTAGCCAATGGCAGCCACCGAGGGGATAAAGCAGGCGAATCCCTGCCCTCATGTCACAGTGGGAAAGGTGCGTGATCCCTGCTGTTACTCCCATTCCAAACGAGTTCATCCCGCTTTACTGAGCCCATCTCAAGCTGGACAGTGGGGATGGAATCTGCGATGTCCTTAAAGTGGCACTGCAAGGTTTTACATCCCGAAATGACACCAGCATTGAATGCCCTGGATTGTTCATTCTTCACCTTCTGGAGCTGGGGAGGATGCAGTTTCCATCTGCCTCCTTCCTCGAGAGGAGAGGAGAGGAGAGGAGAGGAGAGGAGAGGAGAGGAGAGGAGAGGAGAGGAGAGGAGAGGAGAGGAGAGGAGAGGAGAGGAGAGGAGAGGAGAGGAGAGGAGAGGAGAGGAGAGGAGAGGAGAGGAGAGGAGAGGAGAGGAGAGGAGAGGAGAGGAGAGGAGAGGAGAGGAGAGGAGAGGAGAGGAGAGGAGAGGAGAGGAGAGGAGAGGAGAGGAGAGGAGAGGAGAGGAGAGGAGAGGAGAGGAGAGGAGAGGAGAGGAGAGGAGAGGAGAGGAGAGGAGAGGAGAGGAGATCATGACCAGGTAAAGCCACAGATGGGAAATGCAGGGAAATGGTGGAAATCTTGCTAGGAGTGACCCCTAAAGGCTGCGAGGCTGAAGAAACCCAAAGAGAGGGATTTTCCCAGGAAAAGGAGAGTGTGCTTGTGCAGAGGGAGGAGAGTGGAGACAGCTCCTCGTTTTTTGTACGTGGCTGTGGAATTCGAGGGGATGAAGGACAAGGATAAAGTTTTCTGGGACAGAGCTGGCTCTGCTGTGTTTTTAGAGGATGCTGCTTCTTCTCTTGTGTCAGAGCCCTTTCCTTACCCTGAACAGGATGTTCAGAGCCATCATCAGTGCCAAACAGGGCAGAATTCCATCAGATGTGACCTTTAAGGCACCTCCAAGGCTGCTCCTGTGCAAAACTCAGGGATCTGGGATCACCCCGTGTTGCCACCACAGCTGCAGAGTGAAAGAGCAGGATCCACTCTCAGAGAGGTTGCACCTCAATTCTACTTGGGAAAATCAAAATGTCCCAACCCAAGGATGTTTTTAAACCTCCTCACAGCTCAGGGTAACCTGAGAGGCAGCAAAATTAAAATCACTCATCAAGGACGCTGGCAGGGGGAGATTAATGAACCTCAACTATGACATGTGCTCCCAAAACTGTGAAGTGAGGAACTCATCGCCTGGAGGCCTGGCCAGCCCCGGAGTGCTTCCCATTCCTGCTCTGGGGGAAGTTTGCTCTTCATTTTCTCCTCTAATTGTTCCTCAAAACTTCCTGTTTCTTTCTGGGCAGGGGTTTTTATCCAGAGTTGGTTTTGGCTCTGTTCCACAAAGTCCCCATCCCTCCCTGATTCATTTGGCTCGCTGGTGCACTGAGAATTGTTTTGAGTCCCTGATGGAAGGAACAAGATTTGTTGCAAAATCTGAGTTTACCAGGACACAGAACCCCAAAACTCCCTGCAATATGCACTGGTGCAGGGCACTACAAGGATTTTGGGAGAAATGGGGAAAGTGGAGCAAAAAGGGAAGAGAAAATTCCGTTTGGAGAGGTCCCTGCCTTGCAGAGGGAAAATCAGGTGCTCTGTGGGGCAGGAAGCCACAAGGGATGGGCACATTTAAATCCCAGATGCAGATTCCACACTGCCCCCCACCCAAATTTATGATTAATCCTCACGATAAGAGAAATCCCACTTTAAAAACTTGGCCTGAGCTCAGTTCTTCCTGAGGGATCATTCTCCCAGGCTCTGTCTCTGCCAGGGATCATGGCTGGCGGTGCCATGGCTGTGTCACAGGGTGCCAGGACCTTGGCACACTGGGAGAGCCCCTCACTGGGATGGTGGAGCAGCCAGGCAGGAGGGAAGATCATGTGGATGTTCAGACTTTCCCAGCGAGGCACAGAATCAAACCCAGAGCTATTCTGGGTGTCTCATTTTCTCTCCCATGCTCCGTTGATCAATTTTCCTTTGGCTCTTTCCCAAAAAACACAGCCCTCCTCTTGACAGGCTGGAGTTTTTCTTCCCCTCCCAAGGTCATCCAATCTCCAAACCATCCCTTCCATGGGTCCCAGGAAGCTCTGAGCACCCACCACTCACGTCAGCTTTCCCTGGAACCAGAGGTGCCTCCATCCCTGAGCGTTGGAAAGGAAAAAGTGGCCACCAAAATAAGAAGGAATCTTGGAAAGATTAGAGGTTCTGCTCTGCAGGAGCAGTTGAGGAACACCCAAACCTTGCCAAATTTGTGAAATATCCTTCATTCTCCTCATGTTTTTCCACCCTTTCCAAGAGGAATTAGAGAATGACACCAAAATTCATGGTTAGGTTGGATTTGCCTACGGCAGTTCCATGAACAAGGTGAGCGCCCACAAATCCCTCAGGATGCTGCTTTGCAAGGATGTCTTCTCCTCTTTGGAGCCATCACGCTTGTCCTTCCACCTGCTTGTCAAACATCCTTTCTTCCCAATATCCGATCTAACCCTACCCTCTGACAGTGGGAAGCCATTTCCCCTTGTCCTGTCACTCCAGATCCTTGTAAAAAGTCCCTCTTCATCTTTTTTGTCGACTCCTTCAGGTCCTGGAAGGCCACAATTAGGTCACCCCAAAGCTTCTCTTCTCCAGGCGGAACAATCCCAATTCTCACAGTCTTTCCAGAGCTGCTCCATCCCTCTGATTATCTTGGTGCCTCCTCTGGACTCGATCCCACAGCTCCACGTACTTCCTGTGCTGGGACACCAGAGCTGGATGCAACATTCCAGGTGGGATCTCACCAAAGCAGAGTAGAAGGGCAGAATCCCTATCTGCCTTCTGAAATTCCCAGAGATCAGGTCATCATGGTCTTCCTGCCTGGGCAGGCAGCGGGCAAAGGCAAAGACAAAATTCCTGCTTTGGATGGGATATCTTCCAGGTTTTTGCCTTCTCCCAGC